>NC_092097.1:36538115-36871240 GCF_045679555.1 Salvelinus alpinus | reverse complement strand
CCCTCAACGTGCGCAAGACAAAGGAGATGATCATGGACTACAGGAAAAGGAAGGCCGAATATGCCCATATTCACATCAACTGGGCTGTAGTGGAGCGGTTGAGAGTTAAGTTCCTTGGTGTCCACATTACCAAACTATCATGGTCCAAATATACAAAGACAGTCGTGAAGAGGGCACGACAGGTTAGTGCGTATGGCCTAGTACGTCACTGGGGCCAAGCTTCCTGCCATCCAGGACCTATATACTAGGCGCTGTCAGAGGAAGGCCCGAATTTTTTTTTACTCCAGTCACCCAAGTCATAGACTGTTCTCACAGCTACCGCACGGCAAGCGGAGCACCAAGTCTAGGTCCAAAAGGCTCATTAACAGCTTCTACCCATAAGCCACAAGACTGCTGAATAATTAATCAAATTGCCACCCAGACGATTTACATTGACCAACCCCACCACTTTATTTTTACACTCTGCTACTTGCTGTTTATTTTCTATGCTTAGTCACTTTAACCCTACCTACATATACAAATTACCTCGACTAACCTGTACCCCCCGCACATTGACTCGGTGCCGGTACCTCCTGTATATAGCCTCAGTATTGCTTTTTTATTGTGTTACTTTAGTTAATTTATTTAGTGAATATTTTCTTAACTCCATTTCTTGAAATGCATTGTTGGTTAAGGGCTTTTAAGTAAGCATTTCACAGTAAGTCTACAACTGTTGTATTCGGCGCATGTGACAAATATAATTTGATTTGAGACAGCACGCTCAAGTGTTTTGGAAAGAAAAGAATGGGATACAGGTCTATAGTTTTTGATGTAAGATGAGTCGAGTGTTGGTTTCTTGAGGAGGGGAGCAACTCGGGCCAGTTTGAAGTCAGAGGGGATGCAGCCAGTGGTCAGGATGAGTTGATGAGGGAAGTGAGGAATGGAAGAAGGTCTCCATAGATTGTCTGGAGAAGGGAGGAAGGGATGGGGTCGAGTGGGCGGGTTGTCGGGCGGCCAGACCTCACTAGTCACAGGATGTCATCTGGAGAGAAAGAGGTCAAGGCGTGGGGTAGTTCTGTGTAAATGAGACAAGTGGACTCAATAGGCTGAGTGAATGAGTAGCGGATGTCCTCAACCTTTTTTCAAAGTGGTTGACAAAGTCATCCGCAGAGAAGGAGGACGGAGAGGGAGGGGTTGAGGATTAAGGAGGGAGAAGAGGTTCATAGGGTTAGACACAGAAGCTTGAAATGTAGAATGGTAGAACGTGACCTTTAGCAGTGGATACAGAGGAGGGAGTGAAAGTATGATAGGTCCTCCAGAAGTTTAGTTTTTCTCCATATTCGCTCAGCGTCCCCTGTTCTGTAAGCTCTTTTTGCTTGTAACGAGTCACTCGGCCACAGAGCAGGAGGGGAGGGCTGAGCCGGCCAGAAATAAAGGAGACAGTTCGAATTATAGGATGCAGAAAGGGAGGAGAGCAGAGTCGAAGAGGCAGAATCAGGAGACCGGAGTGAGAATGATTTAGCAGAAGGGGGAGATGATAGGGTAGAAGAGGAGAGAGAGCGAAGACTGCAATGACGCATTACCATCTAGGTAGGGGAAGATTAGTTAGGATTAGAGGAAAGGTAGACAGAAAAGGAAACAATGTAGTGATCATAGACCTGGAGAGGGCAAGAGAGGCAAGGAGAGGAAAAAGAGAGTTGGAAAGGAATGAATCAAGGTCAGACGACGGGAGGTTGAAGTAGCCAAGTACGAAGAGCGGTGAGCCATCATCAAGAAATGAGGTTAAGGAACTCTCCAAGGGCACCTGGTGGGTGATATATGACAATAATGTTAAGCTTGAGTGGACAAGTGACAATGACAGCATGGAATTCAAATAAGGAGATGGACAGATGAGAGAGGGAGAAAAGAAAATATCTCCACTTAGGAGAAATGACAAATCATTGCAGCCAAGAGGTGGGGAGCATCTGTAAAGTCTAAAGTCTAGAAAACATACACACACAGTTGACAAAGCTACAAAAGAGCAAAATGATATCTGTAAATAACTAGGTAAGATACACAAGTGACAGAGTGGTGTGGAGCCTTCCTCTCTCTCGAAGAACGCCGCAGAACCGTCTATGTTTCAGTGATGGTCTTAGTTTTGAGACACGACCACCACTTACACCTGCTGCTGAGAAACTAGGGGAGACTGAAGAACTAACACTAATTGCTAATTGCCTAGCATCGGTGCAGAGCACACCTCCCTGTACTAATTGCTGATTGCTTAGGAGAGATTAAACCACTCCCCCTCCAATACAGCCACTGATTACCAAAACAAGTCACAAATTGCCCTGCCCCTTGATCCTGGTTGATGTGTCAATAACTGTCGGCAAATGATGAGCAGTCAGCAGTTCACACACCAAGTAGGCCACTGGGAAGACAGTACTAGACAGAAAAAGACCAAAACATGATACTTATCACTCCTGGAGATATCAGGAGTCTTCTAGCTATAGAATGATTTGAAGTTAACAATCAGACAAGCTAAGTTGCAGTTACAACATCAGTAAAGTGATCTGAGTCAGATAACCACATATCCAACTCAGGTTGTCCTATGCACCTCAAGATCATGTAAGCTATCCCACTGACCTAAGGTCTAGCCTAGCCTATGGGAGAGAGTATTTAGGTTCATGCTAAGGTCTCAGCTAAGGTTCACTGAACTACATCGACTAAACATACTTGGCCTTAACACCCTGCATTCTTTTGTTGGCTATCATTTTCTAAGCTACTCAAGATTGGGCCTCATTAGGTCTGGTTTTCAAATCTGTTCACACTATCCTTGCAATGCAATCATTTCTAGCCTAAAATTGGCATTATCCCTCTTCACCTCTCCACTAAAAAGGCTGATGTGGCAAGGTTTTTTGAGTAAAACCAGAAAAGGCCATTTGTGGTGAGCAAGATGAGTTACCCCCTTGCAATGTATAGTTCTGTGAGACCTCTTATTACAGGTTTGTACCATCGCTAGGACCCATTTCTCAATACTTAGGTCACTTTAAAAAAAACTCTTCACACAGTTCTCCTAACCAACTTTCAGCCTGGCACAGTAATTAATTTCACATACAAAATGCAGTAAAACTACCAAAACACTTCATACATGTCTCAAATCAACTCATTCTTCCATAACACTAGCAAAGGTTGTCACCTAAAAAACACACTTTGTCACTCATAAAACAATGACCTAAAAAAAACTAACAACACGTAGCATTACATAATGTTTTCTTTTGTAAAATGTCTTTACAAAACAAGAATGACACCTCTCTACTGTTTAGAATCTACTGCAGTATATGTTACAGGAATGAATCAGACATGATGCAATATGCTTCAATATGTTTTCTGTCATTTTTTGGCATTGAGTCATTCCAAAATAAAAGAATTTATATATACACCATCCACCGATACAGATACAGTAGCAATACTAGTCAACCCTGTCTTCTGCATTTGGCCACAGGTTCTCATCCACATTACATCTTATGTCATCTTGGGCAATACACCTGGGAAAGAATATTTTGGCATGACTGGTCCATCCCTGGCAATCTTCTGCAGATATGTCCAGGCATCCAGTATTCATTGCATCCAGGAGGGACATTTGATCATGTGGATGGTGGTCATAAACCTTCCACCTCCATGAGGAAAATAATTCCTCTATGGGGTTGAGGAATGGAGAGTAAGGTGGGAGGAAAAATGACACCATCCTGGGATGGCCTGCAAACCACTCTGTGACTGCATGGGAGTGGTGAAATGCCACATTGTCCATACAATTACAAACGTTAGCCGATTTCGCCTCACTGCAACCCTTTCCTCACCTGGCACAACCCTTCCATAGAGGTCATCCAGGAATGAAATGAGACGCTCTGTGTTGTATGGCCCAATTAGCGGTTTGTGTAACAGCAATCCATCAGAGGATATTTCTGCACACATTGTGATGTTGTCACCCCCATGGCCCGGGACATCTACTGTGGCTCTTTTCCCAATCACATTCCATCACATTCCTTCCTCGCTGCCGTGTTTTGGCCAAGTGAAACCAGCCTCATCCAGAAAGATGAATATGTGGGGTGTTTCCCTGGCTTCAATCTCCATGACTCTCTAAAATAATATTACGGTAGTTTACATTATACCTAAAAACATGCCATTGTGTGCCTCTGCCCTGTTTGGTTTTGTTCAAAACCAGTTCTATATTTTACAGTCATCTTACCTGGACATATTGGTTTCTGAGTTGCTTGACTCGTTCGGAGTTCCTCTCAAAGGGGACAGTGTACAACTGCTTCATCCTGACTTGATGTTGTTTCAGGACTCTAGAAATATTTGTTATGCTTACATTGTGAATATTTCCAAATGTAATGTTGTCTGCCAACACTCTGTCGCGAAAATCTGTGAGTTTTATGCCATTGTTTCTGATGACCATATCAACGAATGCAGTTTCCTGCACAGCAGTGAAAATTCTACCTCTCCCACCTGTGGGAGGTAACCGTTGGGTTCTAAGCAGAAATACAAATACATTTACACACAAGTGGATTTGGAGGCTTTGCTCAATTTACTTCTGTAATGTGCAGTTCAGTCAGATGCCCTTGCAGAATGCACATCTCACCTGTTTTTTTGCCAGAAATTTCTCACAATAGATGCCACTGTTGAGCGTTGCAGATTTGACTGCACTCTTAGACCAGCCTCTCTCATTGATAGACCATGATTTATTACATGATCAATTATAGTGGCCCTAATCTCATCTGACACTACAGCTCTTGATCTTCCTCTCAGTCTTCTTTCACCACGCGTATGTACTCCTCTCCCTCTCCCTCTCCCTCTCCCTCTCCCACTCCCAGCCACTCTTCTTCCTCTGTCAGCCACTTCTCTATCTCTGGCTGGGTCCATGTTTACATTACAGTACAGCATTATTCGAAAGATGTACACCTTTGTATAGATGGTAATGACATTGAAAGACTAACACCCGGGTAGGTGTTCAGCCACAATGGGAATCAGCTGTGGTTGGTCTAATTGTTTTGATAGTATTTCATTTTTTAGATTTGGAATATATTTCAATAGAGTATTACTGTAGAAATATAGCAAATTGCTGTCTTATTCAATTTTGTGTTATGTTAGGTTTTTTACTTAAGTTTAACAGTTTTGAAAAGAGTATGTTAACTAAACAGAGTTTTGGTGGTGATTGTGTCTGAGAAAATTATTCATGAAATTTGAAAGATGTAGTCATTGAATGCATGTTGTGCCAAAGCAATGAAAAAGTATCCACAGTTTAGCCCACATAGACTGCTGTTTGAAGAGTTTTGAAAAGGTGACCTAAGTATTGAGAAATGGGTCCTAGTCATTGTAAAAAAAACTGTAATCAAAGTTTTGAGTTACCTAGACCAGCCAACCAATGGAGGGGCAGCACAGGTCATAGCCATGACCCAGGTGAATGCACATCCGGCACCAGCGTGGGTGGTAGTGAACGTGAAGCTGCCCATGGGCTTGCAGACCACAATGTATCTCTCAATGGCCAACACCACCAGAGACCACAGAGAAACCTGACCTAGAATGAGACAAGGAAAGTGAGTAGTTATATATACAGTGGGGAGAACAAGTATTTGATACACTGCCGATTTTGCAGGTTTTCCTACTTACAAAGCATGTAGAGGTCTGTAATTTTTATCATAGGTACACTTCAACTGTGAAAGACGGAATCTAAAACAAAAATCCAGAAAATCACATTGTATGATTTTTAACTAATTAATTTGCATTTTATTGCATGACATAAGTATTTGATCACCTACCAACCAGTAAGAATTCCGGCTCTCACAGACCTGTTAGTTTTTCTTTAAGAAGCCCTCCTGTTCTCCACTCATTACCTGTATTAACTGCACCTGTTTGAACTCGTTACCTGTATAAAAGACACCTGTCCACACACAATCAAACAGATTCCAACCTCTCCACAATGGCCAAGACCAGAGAGCTGTGTAAGGACATCAGGGATAAAATTGTAGACCTGCACAAGGCTGGGATGGGCTACAGGACAATAGGCAAGCAGCTTGGTGAGAAGGAAACAACTGTTGGCGCAATTATTAGAAAATGGAAGAAGTTCAAGATGACGGTCAATCACCCTCGGTCTGGGGCTCCATGCAAGATTTCACCTCGTGGGGCATCAATGATCATGAGGAAGGTGAGGGATCAGCCCAGAACTACACGGCAGGACCTGGTCAATGACCTGAAGAGAGCTGGGACCACAGTCTCAAAGAAAACCATTAGTAACACACTACGCCGTCATGGATTAAAATCCTGCAGCGCACGCAAGGTCCCCCTGCTTAAACCAGTGCATGTCCAGGCCTGTCTGAAGTTTGCCAATGACCATCTGGATGATCCAGAGGAGGAATGGGAGAAGGTCATGTGGTCTGATGAGACAAAAATAGAGCTTTTTGGTCTAACTCCACTCGCCGTGTTTGGAGGAAGAAGAAGTATGAGTACAACCCCAAGAACACCATCCCAACCGTGAAGCATGGAGGTGGAAACATCATTCTTTGGGGATGCTTTTCTGCAAAGGGGACAGGACGACTGCACCGTATTGAGGGGAGGATGGATGGGGCCATGTATCGCGAGATCTTGGCCAACAACCTCCTTCCCTCAGTAAGAGCATTGAAGATGGGTCGTGGCTGGGTCTTCCAGCATGACAACGACACGAAGCACACAGCCATGGCAACTAAGGAGTGGCTCCGTAAGAAGCATCTCAAGGTCCTGGAGTGGCCTAGCCAGTCTCCAGACCTGAACCCAATAGAAAATCTTTGGAGGGAGCTGAAAGTCCGTATTGCCCAGCGACAGCCCCGAAACCTGAAGGATCTGGAGAAGATCTGTAGGGAGGAGTGGGCCAAAATCCCTGCTGCAGTGTGTGCAAACCTAGTCAAGAACTACAGGAAACGTATGATCTCTGTAATTGCAAACAAAGGTTTCTGTACCAAATATTAAGTTCTGCTTTTCTGATGTATCAAATACTTATGTCATGCAATAAAATGCAAATTAATTACTTAAAAATCATACAATGTGATTTTCTGGATTTTTGTTTTAGATTCCGTCTCTCATAGTTGAAGTGTACCTATGATAAAAATTACAGACCTCTACATGCTTTGTAAGTAGGAAAACCTGCAAAATCGGCAGTGTATCAAATACTTGTTCTCCCCACTGTATATGTTGTCCATTTGGTAGCTGAGACTTCTTCCAGCATCTCCATCAATGTGTGTATCTCAAACAATTAATGTTTCGTAGACCAGGATTGGTTGCTTATATCAGTCGTAAGTGGAGACACAAAAGTATTATGTAAATATAGCAACAAAATAACTAGAATTTGACTTAGTTTGGCTGTATTACACAAATACGCTTTTATCCAGTGAGACCAGGTGAGACAACCAGATATCACAGTCATAGAAAGTACATTTTCCCATAATCCAGTAGTTATGAACAAAGTCAGTGCTAGTAGGAAAATACAAAACTGTCTTGCGTGTGGGGGGTGTGTGTATGTGACTGTATGTTCTCTTACCTCCGATTGTAGCCATGAAACCCTCAATGGCACAGCCCATAGGTCCAAAGACGAAGTAGCCTTTGATGGCGGTAATGAATGTAATGGTGAATCCAAAGATTACCATGATCATTCCAGCTGCAGCCAAGTTGACCAGAATGAAGTTGAGGGGTTGCTGGAGCTTCTTGTTTGTCGCTGTGACATACAAGGTCAGACCGTTGATGGGGAATCCAAAACAGATCAGGAAAAACATGTAGACAGCAAGCAGATAGAATTGCCATGGATCTGCCAAGTAAAACTGAGGGTATTCATAGGGACTTCTTACAAGTCCAGTCCTGTTGGACATGGGGATGTAGAAGTTGTGTCCTTCAGTGCCGTTCTGCATCTTTAACCAGGGAGTGGTTGAGATGAAAAGTGGAGAATCTGCTCCAGCTGCAGTCTAGTGTCTTCTGGCTCCTTTATTATCTGGGATGCTCTGGGTATGTTTATATACCCTTCTAAGCAGCCTCATCAGGGATCAACTGGTGATCAACTGGTGATCAAGGAGAATACCACGTGGGGGGTGGGGGGATTTGAATGAGAAAGATTTGGATAATTGGTCTTGTCATAAACACCTAGATGATCTTATCACAACAACATATATATTTAGGATCCAGTTCAGAGTGGGTTCTGTTCTATATATAGAAACCAGTTTTATTCACAGAGCCTGACAGATTTAGCTGATGCAGTTGATTTGTCACCATCACAAACACACAGTCTGTTACTGAGAGTGTGTGTGTGTGTGTGTGTGTGTGTGTGTGTGTGTGTGTGTGTGTGTGTGTGTGTGTGTGTGTGTGTGTGTGTGTGTGTGTGTGTGTGTGTGTGTGTGTGTGTGTGTGTGTGTGTGTGTGTGTGTGTGTGTGTGTGTGTGTGTGTGTGTGTGTGTGTGTGTGTGTGTGTGTGTGCACCTTTCACATGAGAAAATGGGGCTTAATGCTTTATCTCAATCAGCCAGAGACACATTTATCTCTCAATGGTTTTCAAAAGGAGTACCAGAATATCAAAATGATTTGATGCTGAATTAAAATTGAAGCTTATTTATTACACGCTGTGTGTTTGTATGTTGAGCAAAAAGTAAGGTTTATAGTTAAAATGTATATATGTATATTTATTGCAGCTTTCAGGATCAACCAAAATATGTTTTTTGCTTCTGGTACAACTATCAGTTCCTTTCTGACTGGTTCTTGCTTGTCATCTCAATCAATAATGTATTTTGAATGATAAACACCCATTTACATTGAATGTTTAAAAATTGCATGTTTAATGTTTAATAGTTGTATATAGTATGATAATCTCAAGACCAGTATTGTATGCTGCAGGTTAGCTAGCAAGAAGCAACATACAGTATATTCAGTAAACCAATATGTAGCTATTGTCAGGTTCTGACCTAAGTTCCTTTTTTATGTCTTTATTTTTAGGTTGGTCAGGGCGTGAGTTGGGGTGGGCATTCTATGTTGTTTTTCTATGTTTTGTTCTGTAGGTGATTTTCTATGTGTTTGGCCTAGTACGGTTCTCAATCAGAGGCAGGTGTCAGTCGTTGTCTTTGATTGGGAGCCATATTTAGGTAGCCTGTTTTCATTTGTGTTTTGTGGGTGGTTGTTTCCTGTGTCTGTGTTTGCACCATACGGGACTGTTTCGATTTTCGTTTGTTCATTCACTTTGTTATTTTGTATTTTTGTAATGTTCAGTTTTACATATTAAAATGGACACTTACCACGCTGCAAATTGGTCCGATATCTCTTACTCCTCGTCAGAAGAAGAGGAAAGTCGTTACAGCTATTTAATAACTGAATATAACTAATAGTTTTTGCTGCTTGTCACAATCTATACAGTATGTACTGTGTATGGCTATTATTTACAATGAAAATAGAATGTTGGATTATATTCACTTTGCATAATGTTACCAATAGAAGGCACTGTTATAGATCTGTTGCTGGCAAGCTAACCGTCTGTCGGTTAGCTAGCTAGATAGTAGACTGCTTTCCCATGAACAATTCATGATTGGAATAGTCTATTACTTGTTTATATCATATACAAAAGGAAATTCTTGAAACCAATGGTCAGTTATTTTGTATCATACAATTTCAATGGTCTTGATCAACCTGAGGAATCTAATAAAGTTATATTTTTGCCAACTGATCAGCTGAACAAATACAAAAAGCAAAACAACAAAAAACGAAACCACCAAACACATTATTATGCATACCTTTATTTGTTCTACATTTTTATGATTTTACAAAATATCTACAGCATTTGATTCAAGGCCCCAAAAAGTTCACAAAAACACCATAGATTGGAAAAGGTCTCTCACGATGCTTCAACGCATCCATGTGCAGATCACAAACTCAAGGTTGAGACATCCATTCTTCAGATGTTTAAATTAACTACCACATGTATTCCACAACAAGAATAACAACTCAGTTCAGCAAACTAGTTGAGAGCAGTCATTTCATGAAGTATTGACTGGGCTTTACCGTCTTATTTACAGTTATTGTGTTGTGCTTAAATGTGGTGAAAGTAACCTTTTACTGCAGTGGGCTAAATCAGTGTCACATGGAGTGATTCTTGGTAGTTTAAAAAACAAATCTATTTTGAAACAAAAGTACACACATAGTTTTGGACAAAAAAGAAAGGAAAAAAAAGAAGAGACCTGTACCATGTCAGATATAAAGAGTTGAAATATATTACATTTTGAGTTTGCATCCCAATATTATGTTTTATATATTTAAATCAGAGGAGACTAAAAATAAAACAAAGTGTCTTGATAAATAAACACCAGATTTCCATTGTTTAAAAAAAATATACAAATGATGAATAGCATTCCACCCATGAAGCCAAAGAGGCTGGTTTCGGTCATTGACTGCAGGAAAGGCCTCTATGACCTATAGGTGTACACCTTAGCTTCATGAGAATATCCATCCTTGCTTAATTAACACAGAGTTTAGTGTCAGTACTGTCAATCACAAATACAAATCCCAGACACAACCAATGGCTGCCAGACACCAATGAGGACATATATGAGGATACTGTATGTTTCTATGCAGGGTCCACAGAAGGCACCTCTGTCCTGCTATTTGACATAGAAGAAGCTTCTTCATCACACAATGGGTTCTTGCTACAGAACAAGGTGATCACAGCATGCAGTTACGGAAATTAAGGGAGAGAATGAGAACCAAAAATCAGTGAACAAGGTACTAGATACAGACACAGGATATGACCACTAACATGTGACCAACTGGGGTTCAACCCGGGTCTCCTACATGCCACAAGAGAGTGTAAGTCCCTTGAGCTAAAGCCTATACATTAGTTTTGGGAGGTAACACAACTCTTCAGGCAAGATTTCTCCGAACCACCTCTGAAATTAAGGATGAAGACCTCAGGAGAAAGGCTTTTGTTATAAGGCATTCAGTGGTGTAAAGTACTTAAGTAAAAATACTTGGAAGTGCTACTTTAGTCGTTTTTTTGGGGTATGTGTACTTTACTTTACTATTTATATTTTTGACATCTTTTACTTTTTGAATGCTTAGCAAGACAGGAAAATGGTCCAATTCACACATTTATCAAGAGAACATCCCATATCATCCCTACTGCCTCTGATCCGGCGGACTCACTAAACACAAATGCTTCATTTGTAAATTGAGTGTTGGAGTGTAACCCTCACTATCCATACATATACAAATGGGGATATCTGGATTGCCTAATATAAGGAATTTAAAATGATTTATACTTTTACTTTTGATACTTAAGTATATTTTAGCAATTCAATTTACTTTTGATACTTAAGTATATGTAATAACAAATACTTTTAGACTTTTACTCAAGTAGTATTTTACTGGGTGACTTTCACATGTGTCATTTTCTATTAAGGTATCTTTACTTTTACTCAAGTATGACATTTGGGTACTTTTTCCACCACTGAAGACATTTATAAAAGAAAATGGTCAAAAGTCAGTGAGATTGTATCATAACATTACTATGCTTTTGATCCCTCATTTGGGTGTATTTCCAGATACAACATTTCATAATTTCACTGACGAATCGTTTGTAAAGTGATCAGCTAAACAAATTGAAATAGCAAAGTAAAAAATAATGCATGATTGGATGCATGATTTAAGCATCCATTTATTTGTCCCGACCTACATTTGTATGTTTTATAATAAAGTACGTACATTATTAGATTCTGGCCTAACAGTTACAGTACATAAATATAAAGATATATTCAATGGTTTCTCAGAAGGTATTAATGCATCCAAGTTCATTTAAATAAAGTTCCACATATGTCTTACCACCAAGTAAAAACAACTCGTTTGAGCAAACCTTTAGAGGAGCGTTAAAAAGAACGCTTCTGGCCTGGGGTGTACCTTCTTATATACAGTTACAGAGTGGTGCAAAAACCCTCTCCTGTAGTTAAATGACCTATTGGCCTCATGGGTGGAATGTTATTAATATTTTTCATTATTTAATCATTAATAAACATGTTTTTTTGTTTTTTATGACAAAAAAAAAAATATTCTATGTCAAACACTTTTGTTATTTTTCAGTCTTCTGTGATGTATATAAAGTGTAATATTGGAATACAAACTCAAAATTGAATGCATTTCAATTATATATCTGACATGGTACAGGTGTGTTATTTTTTGTAAGCCAATAACCATGTGTGTGAGGTGTATACTTTTGTTTCAAAGTAGATTTCTTTAAGACTAACAAGAAACACTGTGTGTGACCCTGATTTAGCCCACTGCAGTAAAAGGTTAATATGGCCTTTCCGTTTATACATTAGCTGATTGAGAAAATCCATGGTGACACTATAGGTTAAACACAGAGCTTAGTGTCACTGTCAGCACAATCAATCACCGATATCTGACACCAACAGTGACTGTCAGACACATAAGAGCAGCTTAGAATAGAATGAAGAGAGGATTCAGAGTCCCAAAAGACAACAGAAGACTCTGTGCTTGGCCCAGAAGAGAAGAGTCCTGTCTTGCTTGTTGACACAGAAGAAGCCCCCTCATCACCCATTGAGTTCTTTCCACAAAACAACATGGCCAGCATGTATGAAACTGTAGAGAAAGAATGAGGACCAAAAGTGCAGCTCAATATTAAGAAGGTGTTCTTTATGTTTTGTGCACTCAGTGTATGTGTTCTCACTTTCTACCAATAAAATCTCAATCCTTCAAGACAAAACATGAGAGTAGTTCACTATGTCATCCCAAGGTCATCATTTCACAGTAGGTTTCTTACCTCCTTAGCTATGAAAAGCAATTAGAAGGTTTTGTATGAAGCAATGAAAAATGGTCCTAATTTGGTATGCATGTCACTGTCTTAACATAAATTACAGTCAGTTCAGATATGTGAAAGAGTAGAGGTGCTTTGAAGTGTGCAGTGTAATTACATTTATATTTGAGTCATTTAGCAGACCCACTTATCCACAGCGACTTACAGGAGCAATTATGGTTAAGTGCCTTACTCAAGGGAACATCGACCGATTTTTCACCTAGTCGACTCAGGGATTTGAACCAGCAACATTTCAGTTCCTGACCCAACGCTCTTAACCACTAGGATATGTGCCGCCATCGCTGCAAAGGCAGCTCTTTTGTTGAAGAAGATCCAGGCAGCAAAGCTGGCATAGGGGGTCCAGGCAATCAGGAAACATGTCACGAATCCCGCTTCCTGAGTCTGGGTTTGCCTGTGTGTCTGTCCTGGAGTGTGTTTCAGGTGTCCTGGAACGCATCCTGTCTGGTTGCCGGGCGAATTAGCTCATTGGGAGATTGGTTTCACCCGCACCTGTTTCCCGTCAGTAATCTGCACACCTGTCCTGATCATCATCTCTACCCTTCAAAAGCTCTGACCTGACTTCCATTCCCTGCCGGATCGTTAGCCATGAATATTACTCACCTGGATCATTCACTCCATTCCCGCCTGGTTGACAGAGGATTCTGCTACTACATTGGATTCACCTATTTCCTCTCATCTACTCACCACCGCTGCTCGTTACGCCATCTGGATATATCTACCTTTTCACATTTCACTGTAAATAAATACTCACCTTCTTCCTACGCTCCTTGTCCTGGTCTGCTTCTGGGTTCGATCTTGAAAGATCGTGACAGAACGATCCGGCCAGTAATGAACCCAGCGGACCTGGACTCCGTTTGCCATGCCATTACCCTGCAGGAGAAGAAATTGGGACAACACAATACGGCGCTACAGGAGATAGCGAGTTCGATCCAGAATTTATCTGCTAGCTTGACACAAGTCCAGGATCAGCTCAGTTTGCAGGTGATTCATTCACTACCGGTTTCACCCATCTCACCTGCCGTGTCTGAAGCGGTTCCATTTCGTGAACCCAAGGTACCGACGCCTGATAAATATGAAGGGGATTTGGGAAAATGCCGTTCGTTTCTTATGCAGTGTGGGTTAGTGTTTGATCTACAGCCCCATTCTTACGCCACTGACAAGGCTAGGATAGCCTTTGTTATTGAACTGTTGCGTGGAAGAGCTCTGGAATGGGCTTCAGCCGTTTGGGAACGACAGGGAACCTGCACGGCTTCATATCAGGAGTTCACGGGAGAGATGAGGAAGCTTTTTGATCATCCAGTCCGAGGTAAGGACGCAGCTAAACGTTTGTTCTCTCTTCGCCAAGGAGATCGCAGGGTGGCAGATTTTATGATTGAGTTCAGGACATTGGCTGTGGAGAGTGGTTGGAATGAGGAGTCACTACAAGCGATTTTTTACAAGGGGTTGTCAGATGAACTTAAGGATGAGCTGATTTCTTATCCAGAGCCTAGTGACTTAGACAGCTTGGTCGCTTTATCTATTCGGGTTGATAATAGAGTCCGAGAGAGAAGGAGGGAGAAGCAGTGGGGTCTATCCAATCAATCTGTAACTCGGTTACCATTCGGTTCAGGAGGTGAACCAGGACGTATTGATCGTTATTCTCCACAAGGGATTAGTGGAGGAGTCTTGCCACCAGATTCTGAACCAATGCAAGTGGGGCGACACGGGCTAACTAAGGAGGAGCGCCAAAGTAGACGTGAGACCAATAGCTCTTTCTACTGTGGTAGATCGGGACATTACAACTCCGCTTGTCCACAGCGCCCGTTAAACTGCCCGGCTCGCTAAATTTGGGAGGAATTTTAGCGAGCCAGTTTCAATCTCTCAAGGATCTTGTCAGACCCCGTTTTCCTGCGACCCTTATGAATAAGGATCAGAGTTTTGACCTGAACGCTTTTATCGATTCAGGTGCCGATGGCAACTTTATGGATGCCGACTTGGTGGAACAGCTGGGGCTTTCCAAGGAGCAAGTGCCGGAAGCCATTGAAGCAACCACTCTGAACGGCAGTAGTCTGGCACGGATCACTATGAGGACTGAACCGGTTAAGATGTTGGTGTCGGGAAATCATTCAGAGTTTATCTCTTTCTTCATTTTGTCCTCGCCCCATGTTCCTCTGGTTCTTGGTTACCCCTGGCTGAAGGAACACAATCCCTCGTTTGATTGGGTGACAGGGAAGGTAACTAGTTGGAGCATTGAGTGTCATGCTAACTGCCTTAGGACTGCCTGTTCTCCTGCTGTTTCCAGTCAGGTCAGTGACTCTGCTCCTCCTGATTTGTCCCTGGTTCCAGAAACATATCACGAGTTGGGTGAGGTATTCAGTAAACAGAAGGCTCTGTCTCTTCCTCCCCACCGACCTTATGATTGTGCGATTAATCTGTTTCCTGGATCTGCCTTTCCCAAGGGACGGTTATACAGTATCTCTCGACCGGAACGTGAGGCCTTGGAGACCTACATCAAGGAGTCTCTAGCTACAGGTCTCATTCGGCCATCGTCATCACCTTTGGGAGCAGGATTTTTTTTTGTGAGCAAGAAGGATGGTTCTCTTCGACCGTGTATTGATTATCGGGGTTTGAATGAGATTACGGTTAAGAACAAGTATCCCCTGCCCTTGATGAGCTCGGCTTTCGATTCCTTACAGGGTGCTACGGTTTTTACGAAGCTTGATTTACGTAATGCTTATCATTTGGTTCGGATCAAGGAGGGGGACGAGTGGTTGACTGGGTTCAATACTCCGATGGGACATTTTGAGTACCAGGTGATGCCGTTTGGACTGACCAACGCTCCGGCGGTGTTCCAAAGTATGGTGAATGACGTTTTGAGAGATATGATTGGGATTTTTGTGTTCGTTTACCTGGATGATATCCTCATCTTCTCAAAGGAGCTTTCTAGCCACGTTCTGCATGTCAAGCAGGTCCTGCAGCGGTTATTGGAGAACCGTCTGTTCGTGAAGGCGGAGAAGTGTGATTTTCACGCCCATACAACGTCCTTCCTCGGGTACATCATATCCAGGGGAGAGATCAAGATGGACCAAGAGAAGGTTCGGGCGGTTCGGGATTGGGTCCAGCCCGGTACAAGATTGCAGCTCCAGAGATTCCTGGGGTTTGCGAATTTTTATCGGAGGTTTATCCGTGACTACAGCCGGGTGGCTGCACCTTTAACTGCCCTGACGTCTTGCACCAGAAAGTTCTGTTGGACTCCTGAGGCAGACCGAGCATTTCTGGACTTGAAGAGCCGATTCACCAACGCCCCGATTCTCTCTCAACCTGACACTTCCCGTCAGTTCGTTGTGGAAGTGGATGCTTCTGATGTGGGTGTGGGCGCCATCCTGTCCCAGCGTAGCTCCACTGACGGTAAACTCCATCCCTGCGCTTTCTACTCTGGTCGTCTTTCTCCAGCTGAAAGAAACTACGATGTGGGTAACCGGGAGCTTCTCGCTGTGAAGCTTGCCTTGGAGGAGTGGCGGCACTGGTTGGAGGGAGCGGAGCAACCGTTTGTGGTCTGGACTGACCACAAGAATCTGGCTTACGTACAATCGGCTAAACGTCTCAACGCCCGTCAGGCTAGGTGGGCCTTGTTTTTTGGACGTTTCAATTTTTCCCTGACATTCCGACCTGGGTCTAAGAACGGGAAGGCGGACGCCCTGTCCCGGATGTTCTCTAAGACGGAGGAGAGTGGGGTCAAGACTGAGACGATTCTTCCCCAGAATGTTGTCGTGGGAGCCGTTACATGGAGGATAGAGGAGGATGTGATGGCGGCCCTTCGGACGCAGCCCGGCCCCGGTAACGGTCCACCCGGTCGGTTGTTCGTACCCGAGTCGGTCCGTTCTGCTGTCCTTCAGTGGTCCCACGCCAGCAAGATAGCTTGTCACCCTGGCGTTGCTCGGACTATGGCACTACTGCGCAGACGTTTTTGGTGGCCTGCCATGGGAGAAGATACCCGGAGGTTTGTTGCCGCATGTCCTGTTTGTGCCCAGAACAAGAGTACCAATCGGCCCAGCTCTGGGCTTCTTCATCCCCTACCTATTCCTCGGCGACCTTGGTCGCATCTGGCCCTGGATTTTGTCACGGGATTGCCCCCTTCTGTTGGGAACACGGTCATTCTGACCATTGTGGACAGATTCAGCAAGTTTGCTCATTTTGTTCCTCTCTCCAAGCTTCCATCGGCTACGGAGACGTCCGAGATCCTGGTCAGGGAGGTTTTCAGGGTTCACGGATTGCCCAGTGACATTGTGTCTGACCGTGGTCCTCAGTTTACCTCTGCTGTCTGGAAATCCTTCTGTTTGGCCATTGGAGCTACAGTCAGTCTCACTTCTGGATTTCACCCACAATCTAATGGTCAAGCGGAGAGAGCCAACCAGAAGATGGAGTCCACGCTGCGTTGTCTTGTCTCCTCTGATCCCACCTCTTGGTCATCTCAATTACCCTGGGTTGAGTATGCCCATAATACCCTTCCTTCATCTGCCACTGGGATGTCCCCCTTCCAATGCCTTTACGGATACCAACCTCCTTTGTTTCCTTCTCAGGAGAGGGATCTCTCGGTTCCTTCTGTCCAGACCCATATTCGTCGTTGCCACCGGACCTGGCATCGGGCCAGGAAGGCTCTCCTTAGAGTTTCTGACCGGTATCAGATACAGGCGAACCGTCGCCGTATTCCTGCCCCAGCTTATACGGTTGGAGATAAGGTTTGGTTGGCTACATGGGATCTTCCTCTACGGACGGAGTCAAGGAAGTTGTCACCTAAGTTCATTGGTCCGTTTGTAGTGGAGAGAATCATAAATCCTATGGTGGTTCGACTCAAGTTGCCTGCAACACTTAGAGTGCATCCCACTTTTCATGTCTCCTGTCTCAAGCCGGTTCACCTCAGTCCTCTGTTGCCTCCTCCTCCTCGTCCTCCTCCTCCTCGGATGATCGGAGGTGGTCCTGTCTACACGGTGCGCCGCATCATGGACTCCAGACGGCGGGGTCGAGGGTACCAGTTTCTAGTGGACTGGGAAGGATATGGTCCAGAGGAGAGGAGTTGGATTCCTCGGCGACAGATTCTGGATGACGACCTGATTCGTGACTTCTACCGCCTCCATCCTGGCGCTCCAGGTAGTCCGCCCGGTGGCGTTCGTCGGAGGGGGGGTACTGTCACGAATCCCGCTTCCTGAGTCTGGGTTTGCCTGTGTGTCTGTCCTGGAGTGTGTTTCAGGTGTCCTGGAACGCATCCTGTCTGGTTGCCGGGCGAATTAGCTCATTGGGAGATTGGTTTCACCCGCACCTGTTTCCCGTCAGTAATCTGCACACCTGTCCTGATCATCATCTCTACCCTTCAAAAGCTCTGACCTGACTTCCATTCCCTGCCGGATCGTTAGCCATGAATATTACTCACCTGGATCATTCACTCCATTCCCGCCTGGTTGACAGAGGATTCTGCTACTACATTGGATTCACCTATTTCCTCTCATCTACTCACCACCGCTGCCCGTTACGCCATCTGGATATATCTACCTTTTCACATTTCACTGTAAATACATACTCACCTTCTTCCTACGCTCCTTGTCCTGGTCTGCTTCTGGGTTCGATCTTGAAAGATCGTGACAAAACAAGCCATAACAAACCTCATACGTGTCACGTATGGGTAGATGCTGAGTCCTGCTGGGAAGCTGCAGCCTGAAAACAAACAAGGAAAGACACATGAAATCAGGTAATTAAGTAATTGTTTGAAAAAATGTATGGGCAGTATACACTGAGCGTACAAAACATTAGGAACACATTCTCTTTCCTTGAAGCTATGATGTCACTTGTTCAGTGTAGCTGAAGGGGAGGAGACAGGATAAAGAATGATTTTTTAGCCTTGAGACAATTTAGACATGGATTATGTATGTGTGCCATTCAAAGGGTGAGTGGGCAAGACAAAGATTTAAGTGCCTTTGAACAGGGCATGGTAGTAGGTGCGGGGCACACCGTTTTTAGGTGTTTTTTGTCTTTATCTGTTGTGGTCTAGTACTATATTTTTAATTGCTAGGGTCATCTACACTAAGTGCTGCCTGTCTTCCCAGTTGCCGACGTGGAGTGTGAACTGCTGACTGCTCTTAATTTACAGATAGTTGTTGACACAACCAGGATCAAGGGGCAGGGCAATTTGTGACTTGTTTTGCTAATCAGTGGCTGTATTTGGGGGGAGTGGTTTCACCTCTCCTAAGCAATCAGCAATTAGTACAGGGAGATGTACTCTCCACCTCTGCTAGGCAATTAGTGTTAGTTCTTCAGTCTCCCCTGGTTTCTCAGCAACAGGTGTAAGTGGCGGTCGTGTCAGCGGTGGTTTTGTCGCAAATCTAAGACCATCGCCAAAACATAGACGGTTCTGCCGAGTTGTTTGAGGAATGAAAGAGAGGAAGGCGCGACATGACTCACTCACCTAGATATTTGCAGATTACAGATTTTGCAGCTTTGTCAACTATGTGTGTGTTTTCTATACTTGTTCCCACCTCTGTCCGGTAGGCATTACATACGCTCCCCACCCCTTGGCTTCAACCCTTCTAATTTAGTGTACCCTGCACACAAATCCTATGTGGAATGCAGGGTCTCTGGCAGCGTTTGGAACTGCCGATCTGCAGTCAAGAACACCGAATTCATCTGAGCCTATGCTGCCCTTCTGTCCCTTGACTAAGACATTAATCACTTCAGAGAACACTGCTACTCCAGCAACTCTTTCTTCCTCTGACTATGTTTTCTCTCATAGTCCGAGAGCATCTGGTCATTGCGGTGGTGTCACAGGTCTACTCATTTCTCCTAAGTGGAAATGTTCTATTTTCTCTCTCTCACCTGTCCATCTCCTCATTTGAATTCCATACTGTCACTGTCACTTGTTCACCCAAGCTTAACATTATTGTCATCTATCGCCCACCAGGTACTCGTAAAGAGTTCCTCAATGAGCTTGACATCTTGATAAGCTCATTTCCTGACGATGGCTCTTCGTACTTGACGACGTCAACCTCCCGATGTCTGTCTTCAAATAATTTATTTCCAACTCTCTCTTTCCCCTCCTCTCCTCTTTTGATCTCACCATTTCCCAGTCTCCTCCAACTCACAAGAAAGGCAATACACTTGACCTCCTCTTTACTACAGGCTGCTCGCCTATTATTCTCACTGCAACCCTCCTCCAGGTCTCTGATCACTACATTGTTTGCTTTTCTGTCTCCCTATCCTCCAGCCCTAATCACTCAGCCCCTACCCAGATGGTCATGCACCATTGAAATCTTCGCTCTTTCTCTCCCACTACTCTCTCCCCTTCTACAACTGCCTTCCACCTTCCCCCCTTCTGACACCCTGCGTGCCTGGCAGATATCTCAACTTGGATTCCGGCCCACCATATCAAGCTCAGCCTTAACAAGACAGAACTGCTCTTCCTCCCGGGGAAGGCCTGCCCGCTCAAAGACCTTTCCATCACGGTTGACAACTCCACAGTGTCGCACTCCCAGAGTGAAAAGAACCTTGGCGTGACCCTGGACAACACCCTGTCGTTCGCTGCTAACATCAAAGCAATGTCTCACTACTGCAGGTTCATGCTCTACAACATCCATTGTAGAGTACTGTCCTATCTCACACAGGAAGAGGCGGAAGTCCTAATCCCGGAACTTGTCCTCTACCTGGACTACTGCAACTCGCTATTGGCTGGGCTCCCCGCTTGAGCCATGAAACCCCTGCAACTTCTCCAGAATGCTGCAGCCCTCCTGGTTTTTTAACCCTAACAAGTTCTCTCATGTCACCCCGCTCCGCCGCACACTCCACTGCTTTCCAGTCGAAGCTCGCATCCACTACAAGACCATGGTGCTTACCTACAGAATAGCAAGAGGAACTGCCACTCCCTACCTTCAAGGTATACTCAAACCCTACACTGAGCACTCCCTTCTGCTACTTCAGGTCTCTGTCTATCTTCTGTAAACATCTGAAACCCTACCTCTTCAAACAGTATCTTAAATAATCCTCCTCACCTCGACCACCCCTCCCCACCGTGCACTTTTTACACTCAATGTATTTAAACTACTTTCAACCACCAAATATTGATTGATTGATTTGTTATGTGTAGCAAAATAAGGTAGACATACTGTGTGTCTGTGTGGATGTGTTTGAGCAGTGTACTACAATTACCTCTTTTGTCACACCCTGATCTGTTTCACCTGTCTTGTGCTTGTCGCCCATTTTCCCCATTATCCCCTGTGCATTTCTACCTGTGTTTTCTGTTTGTCTGTTGCCAGTTTGTCTTGTCTCGTCAAGCCTACCAGCGTTTTCCCGTACTCATGTTTTTCTCTCTAGTCCCCGTTTTCTAGTTTTCCTGTTTTTACCATTCTGCCTGCCCTGACCCTGCCTGCCATGCTGTACCTTGTGACACTGCCCTGGATTACTGACCTCTGCCTGCCCTGACTGTGAGCCTGCCTGCCGTTCTGTACCTTTCAGACTCTGCTCTGGATTACTGACCTCTGCCTGCCCTTTACCTGTCGTTTGCCTGCCCCCTGTTTTTGTAATAAACTTTTGTTACTTCAAACTGTCTGTATCTGGGTCTTATCCTGAGGTCTGATAGCATTGACTGTGAGGACCTTTTAAGTGAAGACGATGGCGATGGCAGGAACACAGATGTGGCAGGAGAACAAGTACAAGACATATGATTAATTGATGAAGCCTTTGGCCATTGTGTAGTAGTCAGGTCCACATGAACACTGCATGCCCTCGGGGATGTATCTATGTGGGAAAGACAAATAAGCCTGTTAAGATATTTTACTTTAAAATGTATAAAAGGTTATCACAGTTATCCCTTGAATGAAGTCTTTAAATTTTAAACTTCTTTCTCAAGGGCCATTACTATAAATACTATATTTGTCAAATGCATTAATACGATTATTGACTTAGATGCTGTTTAACTATATGTATGCAGTATTAGCAGATGGGATGGTTTTGCCCTGTTTTAGTGCCAAATCCAATCCTGAAGGGCAGAATGTTGAGAGGCTATTGTCAACATCCTAAAAACACAAACTCAATATGTATACTTCCACCTCAGGGGGTAGTCTCAACAAATCAGATCACAATCTTTCCCAAAACATTCCTGGCCACTATGATTGGATCTTAGAGTACCAGATAGGATTTAAATATCTGGTGTAAATGGAATTCATTATTCCAAATACAATTTTCATCTTATTTGGAAGAGGAAGTGGTCAATTTACTGTGCCTGTTAAGTTTTATGAATACCATTGAAACAACAAATTGAGAGAACTGAGAGGCCAAGGTTGACAAGAGTTCCTCTACAGTACTGTAGTAAAGAACTACTTAAACTCTCCCAGTCTTAAGCTCTAAATCTATTGAAATGGGGGAAGGGTGGCAGATTGCCTGCAGATTGCTTGCCTGCCCTCTCTACAGTGTACATACAGTACCAAACCAATATCAATAATTTACTTCTCATCCAATTATGAATTAACTAATCAGACTGGGTATTTGGCACAGTTTGTAATTTATCTATCCATTATGGATGAATCCTAATTTCCACTTATCTAAAATGTTCAATTAGTCTCCCATTGAAATCAAAAACTGACTAGGTGAAACTTAAATGGAAGTTAGAATTTGCACCAATGTGATCAACAAGGTATCAAACCCTGGTGGTACTCACACCTCAAGACTACATTAGACAGGGTTTCCCAAACTCAGACCAGGGTTTCCCAAACTCAACGTCTCAGCTAAGGTTCAGTGAACTACCTCGAGGAAACATACTTGGCCAAAAATAGGAATGCAGCGTGGTAAGGTTATAATTTGCTAAACTACTCAAGATTGGGCCTGGTTGGGTCTGGTTGGACATGGTTAAATTCGAAATATGTTCATACTATCCTTGCAATGCAATCATCTCTAGCCTAAAATTGGCATTATCTTTCCTCACCTCTCCACAATAAAGGCTGATGTGGCATGGTTTCTTTAGCAAATAACAGAAACTGACATTTGTGGTGCCCAACATCAGTTACCCCCTTGCAATGTATAGATTTGTGAGACGTCTTATTAATCAAAGTTTTGAGTGACCTAGACCAGCCAGCCAATGGGGGGGGGGGGGCAGCACAGGTCATATCCGGCACCAGCGTGGGTGGTACTGAACTTGAAGCTTCCCATGGACTTGCAGACCACAATGTGTCCCTCAATGGCCAACACCACCAGAGACCACAGAGAAACCTGACCTTCAATGAGACAAGGAAAGAGAGAAATACAGTAGTTATAACATGTTTTCCATTTGGCTTCCAGCATCTCCATCAATGTGTGTATCTCAAACAATTAATGTTTTGTAGACCAGGATTGGTTGCTTATATCAGTCGGTTACTTGAGACATAAATGGTATTATGTAAATATAGCAACAAAATAACAATAATTTAATTTAGTTTGGCTGTATTACAGAAATAAGCTTTTATCCAGTGAGATAACCACATATCGCAGTCTTAGAAAGCACATTTTCCTTAATACAGAAGTTATGAGAAAAGTCTGAACTAGTAGGAAAAAATATATTTGTATTGCATGTGTGTGGGGGATATCAGGAAAAAAAGGTAGGGTCAGACCGTTGATGGGGAATCCAAAACAGATCAGGAAAAACATGTAGAAGGCAAGCAGATAGAATTGCCATGGATCTGCCAAGTAGTACTGAGGGTATTCAAAGGGACTTCTTACAAGTCCAGTCCTGTTGGACATGGGGATGTAGAAGTTGTTTCCTTCAGTGCCGTTCTGCATCTTTAACCAGGGAGTGGTTGAGATGAAAAGTGGAGAATCTGCTCCAGCTGCAGTCTAGTGTCTTCTGGCTCAATTGTTGTCAGGGATGCTTTAGGTATGGTTATATACCCTTCTAAGCAGACTCATCAGCGATCAACTGGCGATCAAGGAAGGTACCACGTGGCGGTTGGGGGGTATTTTATTGAGAGAAATTTGGATAGTTGGTCTTGTCATAATCACCTACATGATCCTATTGCAAAACATATACAGTATTTAGGATCCAGTTTCAGTGGGTTCTGTTCTATATATAGAAACCAGTTTTATTTACAGAGCATGACAGACAGAGCTGATGCAGTCACTCTGTCACCATCATCAACACACAGCCTGCTACTGGGAATGTGTGTGTGTGTGTGTGTGTGTGTGTGTGTGTGTGTGTGTGTGTGTGTGTGTGTGTGTGTGTGTGTGTGTGTGTGTGTGGTGTCGTGACTTGAAGACTCTTATTTATCTAATTAGCTAACTATGTTTAATTGTTTCCAAATTAAATGAATCATGCAACAATTAACTCGTTAGGATCTGGGGCACCACGAGAGCGGTTCTTTCAAAAGTTACCATCTCCCAAATTAAACTCTATTGTCACGTTCTGACCTTTATTTTCCTTTGTTTTGTCTTTAGTTAGTATGGTCAGGGCGTGAGTTGGGGTGGGCAGTCTATGTTATGTGTTTCTATGTTTAGGTTTGTTTATTGGCCTGATATGGTTCTCAATCAGAGACAGGTGTTTTGCATTGTCTCTGATTGGGAACCATATTTAGGTTGCCTGTTTTCACTGTTGGTTTCTGGGTGTTTGTTTCCTGTGTCTGTGTTCATGCCACACGGGACTGTTTCGGTTAGGTTACTTTGTTATTTTGTATTTTTTGTTGTGTTCAGTGGATTATATTAAAACATGGACACTTACCACTCTTCAGACGAAGAGGAGGACATCAGCCGTTACATCTATCACATCTATAAACAGTAAACTTATTAATCATATCCTCATATCGTATCATATCATCATTCTGAACAGTCGTAACCTCTTTGCATCTGCAAAAACCAGAGCCTTGCTTATGATTCAGTACTACACAAATTGGTAAAATTATTTATTTACTAGCTAATTAAATGGGAACACAGGATAAACATACACACTCTGCACCGGTTATTGACTGGAGACGTAATACGCTGAAAACAGGTCCCTAGTAGAATGACAACAACATTGATGCTTGTTAAAGAAGAGATGGAGAGGGACAGAGGCACTTCACATTGGTACATACTTTGCACACGAACCGCCGCCCACTTTGAGTAAGAAATCAGGAATGTATTTACGTGAAATGCCTGGGTTCGCCGGGGTCTCTCGCTGAAAAGAGCAGCCTTGGAAAGAAGATTGGGCCTTTTCATGGTCACGCGTGTAAAGCTCTTCTATAGTTGTCCTTCTTTGTAGTTGTCCTGTATTCAGTGACTTGTCATGTAGTCCTGAACAGAACTACAGAGTTGACTTTTTCTTCCATTCACTCTTGAAGAGGCTTCTTTGAAGATAGGCTAGCCAGCCATATCGATGGTTTGAGCAGAGTAACAGGATAGTCCTACTTAAATTCACTTTCAAATATACTTTAATTAAGACAGCTAATCAGCCGTACCAGTGATTGTCCGGGAAGTGCATTTATCGTCTCCACCTCGTGTTGAGATTCAAAGTTCAAACCACTTTAAACGTGCAGATGCAGCTTAACGTTTTTTTGTCTAATGTGTTTTTTTCTCAACCCGTCATTCATGCAGATTGCTCAAAAGGGGCGGTTCCGGACAGCTAACAACCTCTCTGACCTCACTTCGGGGCGGTGACTACTACTGCAAAGTTTATGGAAAACAATAATCTCTCATAGTTTCTCAAATCACATCCCTCTTTTATCAAAAACACATACGCATAGTATGGAAACTTCGTATATGCAGGGGGTATACTTTCCAAGTTACAGTATTTCCTTTATAGCATTTTTTTATGAAATCATAAAATAACAAACAACATGACATTAGTAATCTATAGATCGCCTGTGACCATTCTCCACATTCTATGTTTTGAAATATTTTTCCAGTATTCGCTTTTGAACGTGTTAGAGTTTCAGCGGGAATAGTCTGTTGAAACAAAGCACATTCCTTTGGTGAATCTTGAGTGCGCAGACCTGAATCTGCGCCCTTGATTTACAACAGGGCGTGGGTTGTTAACCCCCACTAGTTCTTCCTTCCCCCTAAAGGGTGAGAGGGGGTCTGATTGAAGTTATTCATTGCAAACCTGATCTGACATATTTGGATTCTCGTGGACAGTCATGACAGTGGTGTGGCCAGATCTGATGAGACAATAGACAGGTATTTCACATCAGTAGCTGCCTGGAAAAGAGTTGCAAGAAGGCCTTCCTACATCACTAAGATATGTACTCTAAATACCAGAGGCCATGTTTTAGCCAGCGTGCTGTTGAACAACATACAGTGCCTTCAGAAAGTATTCAGACCCCTTGTGTTTTTAGAATTTCTTACAAATTAATTTGAAAAAATACGTACAAAACGTCTTTGTTATGGCAAGCCATATAATAAGTTGCACAGACTCACTCTGTGTGTAATGGTGTTTAACATGATTTTTTTATGACTACCTCATCTCTGTACCCCACACACACAATTATCTGTAAGGTCCCTCACCCGAGCAGTGATTTTTAAACACAGATTCAACCACAAAGACAAGGGAGGTTTTCCAATGCCTCACAAAGAAGGGCACCTATTGGTAGATGGGTGAATATCCCACATGTAATATTCTTTTGAATATCCATTTGAGCAAGGGGAAGTTATTAATTAGGCTTTGAATGGTGTATCAATACACACAGTCACTACAAAGATACAGGCGTCCATTTGTCGAAGCGGAAGGAAACCACTCAGGGATTTCACCATGAGGCCAATGGTGACTTGAAAACAGTTACAGTGTTTAATGGCTGTAATAGGAGAAACTGAGGATGAATCAAGAACATTGGAGTTACTCCACAAAATGTGCTTAACAAGTCACAAAATAAGTTGCATGGACTCACTCTGTGTTCAATAATAGTGTCTAAACTTAAACTTTAAAAAAACATGTCAAATAAATATATTTTATATCCTGAACACATCACTGAGTACCACTTTCATATTTTCAATCATGGTGGTGGCTGCATCATGTTATGGGTCTTTTTTTTGGTAATAGGATCCCAATTAGATGTTGTGAATGCAGCAGCTACTCTTCCTATGTCCACACTAAACATGACATAATACAGAACATTAATAGAACAAGAACAGCTCAAGGACAGAACTACATACATTAAAAAAAGACACATATAGCAAAAAAATATCTAGGTCAAATAGGGGAGAGGTGTTGTGCCGTGAGGTGTTGCTTTATCTGTTTTTGAAACCAGGTTTGCTGTTAATTTGAGCTATATGAGATGGAAGGGAGTTCCATATAATAATGGGAATATATAATACTGTAGGCTTTCTTGAATTTGTTCTGGATTTGGGGACTGTGAAAAGACCCCTGGTGGCATGTCTGGTGGGGTTTTCAACACAATGGTTCTTATAAAAGAAGAAGTTATGCAGTCATTCTCTCCTCAACTTTTAACCAAGAGAGACTGGCATTCATAGTATTTATATTAGCCCTCTGATTACAAAGAAGAGCAAGATGTGCCGCTCTGTTCTGGGCCAGCTGCAGCTTAAGTAGGTCTTTCTTTGAGGCACTTGACCACGTGACTGGAAAATAATCAAGATAAGACAAAACTAGAGCCTGCAGGACTAGCTTTTTGGAGTGCGGTGTCAAAAAAGCAAAGCATCTCTTTAGTATGGACAGACCTCTCCCCATTTGTACAACCATTGAATCTCTATGTTCTGACGATTTACAGTTTACAATCTAAGGTAACACCAAGTCATTTAGTCTCCTCAAAGTGTTGAATAGCCACACCATTCATTGCCAGATTCAGCTGAGGTCTAGAGCTTAGGGAATGATTTGTACCAAATACAATGCTATTAGTTTTAGAGATGCTCAGGACCAGTTTATTATGGGCAAACCATTCCAAAACGGACTGCAACTCCTTATTAAGGGTTTCAGTGAATTCATTAGCTGTGGTTACTGACACGTACAGTATATGGTTGAATTATCAGCATACATGGACACACAGGCTTTGTTTAATGTCAGTGCCAGGTAATTTGTAAAAATAGAAAAGAGTAGAGGACCTAGAGAGCTACCCAGTGGTACACCACACCCTACATATTTGACATTAGAGAAGCTTCCATTAAATAAAACCCTCTTAGTTATATTAGATAGACAGCTCTGAATCCACAATATGGCAAACGTTTACAATATACAACATACACTACCGGTCAATTGTTTTAGAACACCTACTCAATCAAGGGTCTTTCTTTATTTTTACTATTATCTACATTGTAGAATAATAGTGAATACCTCAAAACTATGAAATAATACATATGGAATTATGTATTAACCCAAAAAGTTTTAAACAAATGAAAATATTTTATATTTTTGATTCTTGAAAGTAGCCACGCTTTGCCTTGATGACAGCTTTTTCCCCCCATAATCTACACACAATACCCCATAATGACAAAGCAGGTGTTTAGAAATGTTTGCTAATATATTAAAAATGAAAAATTGAAATATCACATTTACATAAGTATTCAGAACCTTTACTCAGTACTTTGTTGAAGCACCTTTGGCAGAGACTTCAACCGCGAGTCTTCTTGGGTATGACGCTACAAGCTTAGCACACCTATATTTGGGGAGTTTCTCCCAATCTTCTCTGCAGATCCTGTCAAGCTCTGTCAGCTTGAAATGGGGAGTGTCGCTGCACAGTTATTTTCCGGTCTCTCCAGAGATGTTCGATCGGGTTCAGGTCCGGGCTCTAGCTGGGCCACTCAAGGACATTCAGAGACTTGTCCCGAAGCCACTCCTGCGTTGTCTTGGCTGTGTACTTAGGGTCATTGAACAAAAATATAAATGCAACAATTAACAATTTTACTGAGTTTACAGTTCATATAAGGATATCAGTCAATTGAAATAAATGCATTAGTCCTAATCTATGGATTTCACATGACTGGGAATATAGATATGCATTTGTTGTTCAAGTATACCATAAAAAAAGGTAGGGGAATGGATCAGAAAACCAGTCAGTATCTGGTGTGACCACCATTTTCCTCATGCAGCAAAACACATCTCCTAAGCATAGAGTTGATCTGGCTGTTGATTGTGGCCTGTGGAATGTTGTCCCACTCCTATTCAATGGTTGTGTGAAGTTGCTGGATATTTGGGAACTGGAACATGCTGTCGTACGCGTCGATCCAGAGCATCCAAAACATGCTCAATGGGTGACATGTCTGATAAGTATGCAGACTATGGAAGAACTGGGACATTTTCAGATCTAGGAATTGTGTACAGAGCCTTGCGACATGGGACCGTGCATTTTCATGCTGAATGGTGGCGGATGAATGGCATGACAATGGGCCTCAGGATCTCATCACGGAATCTCTGTGCATTCAAATTGCGATTGATAAAATACACTTGTGTTTGTTGTCCATAGCTTAGGCCTGCCCATACCATAACCTCACCGCTACCATGGGGCATGCTGTTCACAATGTTGACATCAGCAAACCACTCACTCACACACACAACACCAAACACACATTCTGCAATCTACCCGGTACAGTTGAAACCAGGATTCATCCGTGAAGAGCACACTGCTCCAGCGTGCCAGTGGCCATCGAAGATGGGCATTTTCCTACTAAAGTCGGTTACTGCAGTCAGGTTAAGACCCTGGTGAGGACGACGAGCACGCAGATGAGCTTTCCTGAGACTGTTTGTGCAGAAGTTCTTCGGTTGTGCAAATCCATGGATTCATCAGCTGTCCGGGTGGCTGGTCTCAGACAATCGCTCGCGAGCCGAATGTGTAGGTCCTGGACTGGCATGGCTACACGTGGTCTGCGGTTGTGAGGCTGGTTGGACTTACTGCCAAATTCTCCAAAACATTGGAGGTGGCTTATGGTAGAGAAATTAACATTACATTCTCTGGCAACAGCTCTGGTGGACGTTCCTGCAGTTAGCATGTCAATTGCACGCTGCTTCAACTTGAGACATTTGTGTGACAAAACTACACATTTTAGAGTGGCCTTTTATTGTCCCACAGCACAAGGTTCACTTTACTTACTTCCGGTGCTGACAGAGATGGCCGCCTTGCTTCGCGTTCCTAGGAAACTATGCAGTATTTTGTTTTTTTATGTGTTATTTCTTACAATGTTACCCCAGGAAATCTTAGGTTTTATTACATACAGTCGGCAGGAACTATTGGATATAAGAGCAACGTCAACTCACCAACATTACGACCAGGAATACGACTTTCCCGAAGCGGATCCTCTGTTTGGCCTACCACACAGGACAATGGATCAGATCCCAGCCGGCGACCCAAAACAACGGCGCCGTAGAAGGGGCAGACGGAGCGGTCTTCTGGTCAGGCTCCGTAGACGGGCACATCGCGGACCGCTCCCGAGCATACTACTCGCCAATGTCCAGTCTCTTGACAACAAGGTAGATGAAATCCGAGCAAGGGTAGCCTTCCAGAGAGACATCAGAGACTGTAACGTTCTTTGTTTCACGGAAACATGGCTCACTCGAGACACGCTATCGGAGTCGGTACAGCCACCTGGTTTCTTCACACATCGAGCCGACAGAAACAAGCATCTCTCTGGTAAGAAGATCATAATCACAGTCGTGTATATTTCCCACCAAGCAGACACATCGACCGACCTGAAAGAACTTCATTCGACTCTATGTAAACTGGAAACCACATATCCTGAGGCTGCATTTATTGTAGCTGGGGATTTAACAAGGCTAATCTGAAACAAGGCTCCCTAAATTCTATCAGCATATCGATTGCACAACCCGGGCAAGCAAAATCAAATCAAATCAAATCAATTTATATAGCCCTTCGTACATCAGCTGATATCTCAAAGTGCTGTACAGAAACCCAGCCTAAATCCCCAAACAGCAAGCAATGCAGGTGTAGAAGCACGGTGGCTAGGAAAAACTCCCTAGAAAGGCCAAAACCTAGGAAGAAACCTAGAGAGGAACCAGGCTATGAGGGGTGGCCAGTCCTCTTCTGGCTGTGTCGGGTGGAGATTATAACAAAACATGGCTAAAATTTTCAAATGTTCATAAATGACCAGCATGGTCAAATAATAATAATCACAGTAGTTGTCGAGGGTGCAGCAAGTCAGCACCTCAGGAGTAAATGTCAGTTGGCTTTTCATAGCCGATCATTAAGAGTATCTCTACCGCTCCTGCGGTCTCTATAGAGTTGAAAACAGCAGGTCTGGTACAGGTAGCACGTCCGGTGAACAGGTCAGAGTTCCATAGCCGCAGGCAGAACAGTTGAAACTGGAGCAGCAGCACGGCCAGGTGGACTGGGGACAGCAAGGAGTCATCATGTCAGGTCGTCCTGAGGCATGGTCCTAGGGCTCAGAAAGAAAGAGAGAAAGAGAGAATTAGAGAGCATACTTAAATTCACACAGGACACCGGATAAGACAGAAGTACTCCAGATATAACAAACTGACCCTAACCCCCGACACATAAACTACTGCAGCATAAATACTGGAGGCTGAGACAGGAGGGGTCAGGAGACACTGTGGCCCCATCTGATGATACCCCCGGACAGGGCCAAACAGGAAGGATATAACCCCACCCACTTTGCCAAGGCACAGCCCCCACACCACTAGAGGGATATCTTCAACCACCAACTTACCATCCTGAGACAAGGCCGAGTATAGCCCACAAAGATCTCCGCCACGGCACAACCCAAGGAGGGGCGCCAACCCAGACAGGAAGATCACGTCAGTGACTCAACCCACTCAAGTGACGCACCCCTCCTAGGGACGGCATGAAAGAGCACCAGTAAGCCAGTGACTCAGCCCCTGTAATAGGGTTAGAGGCAGCCTCTGCCAGGCCTCTGCCAGGCAGAGACAGCAGGGGCGGTCCGTTGCTCCAGAGCCTTTCCGTTCACCTTCACACTCCTGGGCCAGACTACACTCAATCATATGACCCACTGAAGAGATAAGTCTTCAGTAAAGACTTAAAGGTTGAGACCGAGTCTGCGTCTCTCACATGGGTAGGCAGACCATTCCATAAAAATGGAGATCTATAGGAGAAAGCCCTGCCTCCAGCTGTTTGCTTAGAAATTCTAGGGATAATTAGGAGGCCTGCGTCTTGTGACCGTAGCGTACGTGTAGGTATGTACGGCAGGACCAACTCGGAAAGATAGGTAGTAGCAAGCCCATGTAACGCTTTGTAGGTTAACAGTAAAACCTTGAAATCAGCCCTTGCCTTAACAGGAAGCCAGTGTAGGGGGCTAGCACTGGAGTAATATGATCAAATTTTTTGGTTCTAGTCAGGATTCTAGCAGCCGTATTTAGCACTAACTGAAGTTTATTTAATGTATTTATTTAGTGCCGGAAAGTAGAGCATTGCAGTAGTCTAACCTAGAAGTAACAAAAGCATGGATTAATTTTTCTGCATCATTTTTGGACAGAAAATGTCAGATTTTTGCAATGTTACAAAGATGGAAAAAAGCTGTCCTTGAAACAGTCTTGATGTGTTCGTCAAAAGAGAGATCAGGGTCCAGAGTAACGCCGAGGTCCTTCACAGTTTTATTTGAGACGACTTTACAACCATCAAGATTAATTGTCAGATTTAACAGAAGATCTCTTTGTTTCTTGGGACCTAGAACAAACATCTCTGTTTTGTCCGAGTTTAAAAGTAGAACGTTTTCAGCCATCAACTTCCTTATGTCTGAAACACAAAACCCTGAATCATTGTTATTCTAACTTCCGCGAGGCATATAAGGCCCTCCCCCGCCCTCCCTTTCGGAAAAGCTGACCACGACTCCATTTTGTTACTCCCAGCCTATAGACAGAGATTAAAACAGGAAGCACCCGCGCTCAGGTATGTTCAACGCTGGTCCGACCAATCGGATTCCACGCTAAAGATTGCTTCAATCACATGGACTGGGACATGTTCCGCATAACGTAGAACAACAACATTGATGAATACGCTGATTCGGTGAGCGAGTTTATTAGCAAGTGCATCGGTGATGTTGTACCCACAGCGTCTATTAAAACATTCCCCAACCAGAAACCGTGGATTGATGGCAGCATTCGCGCAAAACTGAAAGTGCGAACCACTGCTTTTAATCAGGGCAAGGTGACCGGAAACATGACCGAATACAAACAGTGTAGCTATTCCCTCTGTAACACAATCAAACAAGCTAAGGTTCAGTATAGAGACAAAGTGGAGTCGCAATTCAACGGCTCAGGCACGAGAGGTATGTGGCAGGGTCTACAGTCAATCACGGACTACAAAAGAAAAACCAGCCCCGTCGCGGACCACGATGTCTTGCTCCCAGACAGACTAAAAATCTTATTGCTCGCTTTGAGGACAATACAGTGCCACTGACACAGCCCGCTACCAAAACCTGCGGGCTCTCCTTCACTGCAGCCAACGTGAGTAAAACATTTAAACAAGTTAACCCTCGCAAGGCTGCAGGCCCAGACAGCATCCCCGGCCGCGTCCTCAGAGCATGCGCAGACCAGCTAGCTGGTGTGTTTACGGACATATTCAATCAATCCTTATCCCAGTCTGCTGTTCCCACATGCTTCAAGAGGGCCACCATTGTTCCTGTTTCCAAGAAAGCTAAGGTAACTGAGCTAAATGACTACCGCCCTGTAGCACTCACTTCCGTCAACATGAAGTGCTTTGAGAGACTAGTCAAGGACCATATCACTTCCACCCTACCTGACACCCTAGACCCACTGCAATTTGCTTACCGCCCCAATAGGTCCACTGACGACACAATCGCCATCACACTGCACACTGCCCTAACCCATCTGGACAAGAGGAATACCTATGTAAGAATGCTGTTCATCGATTACAGCTCAGCATTTAACACCATAGTACCCTCCAAACTCGTCATTAAGCTCAAGGCCCTGGGTCTCGACCCCGCCCTGTGCAACTGGGTCCTGGACTTCCTGACGGGCCTCCCCCAGGTGGTGAGGGTAGGTAACAATATCTCCACCCCGCTGATCCTCAACACTGGGTCCCCACAAGGGTGCGTTCTCAGCCCTCTCCTGTACTCCCTGTTCACCCATGACTGCGTGGCCATGCACGCTTCCAACTCAATCATCAAGTTTGCAGACGACACTACAGTGGTAGGCTTGATTACCAACAACGACGAGACGGCCTACAGGGAGGAGGTGAGAGCCCTCGGAGTGTGGTGTCAGGAATATAACCTCACACTCAATGTCAACAAAACAAAAGAGATGATTGTGGACATCAGGAAACAGCAGAGGGAACACCCCCCTATCCACATCAACGGGACAGTAGTGGAGAGGGTGGAAAGTTTTAAGATCCTCGGCGTACACATCACGGACAAACTGAAATGGTCCACCCACACAGACAGCGTGGTGAAGAAGGCGCAGCAGCGCCTCTTCAACCTCAGGAGGCTGAAGAAATTCGGCTTGTCACCAAAAACACTTACAAACTTTTACAGATGCACAATCAAGAGCATCTTGTCGGGCTGTATCACCGCCTGGTACGGCAACTGCTCTGCCCATAACCGTAAGGCTCTCCAGAGGGTAGTGAGGTCTGCACAACGCATCACCGGGTGCAAACTACCTGCCCTCCAGGACACCTACACCACCCGATGTCACAGGAAGGCCAAAAAGATCATCAAGGACAACAACCACCCGAGCCACTGCCTGTTCACACCGCTATCATCCAGAAGGCTGACAAGGTACAAATCTGTCGTTCTGCCCCTGAACAGGCAGTTAACCCACTGTTCCTAGGCCGTCATTGAAAATAAGAATTTGTTCTTAACTGACTTGCCTAGTTAAATAAAGGTAAAAAAAAAAGGCGAGGTCAGTACAGGTGCATCAAAGCGGGGACCGAGAGACTGAAAAACAGCTTCTATCTCAAGGCCATCAGACTGTTAAACAGCCATCCCTAACATTGAGTGGCTGCTGCCAACATACTGACTCAACTCTAGCCACTTTAATAATGGGAAGAATTATGCAATAAATGTATCACTAGCCACTTTAAACAATGCCACTTTATATAATGTTTACATACCCTACATTATTCTTCCCATATGTATATACTGTACGCTATACCATCTACTGCATCTTGCCATCTTGATGTAATTAAATGTATCACTAGCCACTTTAAACAATGCCACTTTATTTTATGTTTTCATACCCTACATTACTCATCTCATATGTATATACTGTACTCTATACCATCTACTGCATCTTGCCTATGCTGTTCGGCCATCACTCATTCATATATTTTTATGTACATATTCGTATTCATTCCTTTACACTTGTGTGAATAAGGTAGTTGTTGGGAAATTGTTAGGTTAGATTACTTGTTAGATATTACTGCATGGTCGGAACTAGAAGCACAAGCATTTCACTACACTCGCATTAACATCTGCTAACCATGTCTGTGACAAATAAAATTGTATTTGATTTGAATTGTGTAATGATCATGCTGTATAATCAGCTTCTTGATTTGTGTAATGATGGGGCGGTGAGTCGGAAGCAGGTGCAACGTTTTAATAAAACAAAACCAAGAACACGACACTAACTTAAGGCAGAAAGCCGATACACAAGAACAATACCAACTGGTGAGTGAACATGGGAGAGTAACGTATAAAGGGGAGGAGATGAAGGTAATGGTGTCCAGGTGTGAATCATAATGAGAAATGCTCACTAACAGGGACCTCCATATCAGGCGGTGTGAAAAGAAGGCCCAGAAAATCGTCAAAGACCCCAACCACCCAAGCCATAGATTATTGTCTTAGCTGCCGCACGGCAAATGGACCGGTGCATCAAGTCTGACACCAACAGGTTCTTGAACAGCTTCTACCCCCAAGCAAAGTCCCCAACCACCCAAGCCATAGATTATTGTCTCAGCTGCCGCACGGCAAATGGTACCGGTGCATCAAGTCTGACACCAACAGGTTCTTGAACAGCTTCTACCCCCAAGCAATACGACTGATAAAAAGCTAACAAAATAGCTACACAGACCAAGTTTATTATCTTTATTTACCTTTTATTTCAGTATTTTCACACTCACAGGGCCCTACACACTGACTGTGACTCCAACACACACACACACACACACACACACACACACACACACACACACACACACACACACACACACACACACACACACACACACACACACACACACACACACACACACACACACACACACACAAACACTAACGCCATCATTTGCTCCCTCACACATAATATGCACATACGTTGATACTGACTCTACACACCCGCACACCCACTCACATGAAAGCTGCTGCTACTCTATTTATCCTATATCCTTTTTCCTAGTCACCTTACCCCTATACATCTTTACCTCCATCACTCCAGTATCCGTGCACATGTAAATATGGTATTAGTACTATACCATTTAAAAAATATATTTATTGTATATAGTATGCTTACTTACTTTGTGTATTTCATATTTCTTATTTTTATTTATTGTGCTTTCTAGTAATACATTGTTATTGATTATTGCATTGTTGGGTTTTGAGTTTGCAAGAAAGGCATTTCACTGTGCTTGTGCATGTGACATTAAACTTGAAAACAAATTTATGCACAAAATGTTAGAAAAAGAAGCTTATTGTGCGTATGGAACAATTCTGGGATCTTTTATTTCAGCTCATGAAACATGGGACTAACACTCTACATGTTGCATTTATATTGTTTTTCAGTGTATATGGTATACATGACATTTCAATGATGAATGATTCCATGATAACCTGCACAAGCAGGCCAGTCTACTTTTTGATAGAGAATGCAGTGATTAGTGCAGTGATTAGTGCGAAACCTGTCGCCCATGATAAAATGGAGAGCAATGTGATAAACAGCATCTAACGGCTTTAATGAAGTGGCAACTGCATTCATGTAGATGAATATAGATGATGTTACCATAGTCTAGGACATGTTGGAACGTTGTCTGAACAATCTGCTGTCTTCTATTAAGCGCGAGGCACAACCTATTTCAATAGGTTGATTACACATATAACCTGTGATATGATATCCATTTCAACTCATGCAGAGTAAGATTTGAGATTTGCAGGAACTAACACTCACACAATGTGCAAGGGCAAGCTTTGGTGCTGGGAGTTGACTGCTCCTTCTCTTCTATCTAAAGATCATAAAAGTAAACGTTTTGAGTATTGGAAACGTGATAAAGTGATAAGACAGACTTTCTTTTAATTCCCTTAACTATTGAAACTGCAAAATAACTGTACAATTAGATATTCAAAACTGCCTTGTGTCTATACAGGTTTGATAGGGGGACGGTCTGACTGTCCAACAGACAGAGGCGACAGGATGCTGCGGGAACAGGTACGACCTGTAATTCATTAATGTGTTAATTGCCTCAACCCAATCAACTAAAGACCGCTGAATTAATTAATTAAATTAAATTAAATTAGGGCAGTATCCTGTTAGTTAATATTCAAATAACCAGTTTTCTGGCTGGTTCACTAAATGGATTATTGAAGTCAGATCTAGCTAGCACAGCCTCAGTGCCCGTATTGACAGTAGGCAACACAGCTTCAGGTAGTCTTGGCTATCTGGCTAACTAGCTCTGTGTGAATTACTAGCCAGACTAGCTTAATTTCATTAATTAGGGCAGTATCCTGTTTTTAATATAACCAGTTATCTGGCTGAGGACAGTTGTGCTTGAGAAGGACATGCTACCTTTCTGAAAACACAACAAATCTAAGTAAATGCTGCAACACTATACAGTGAGTGCTGTCATTTTTCTACTGTATATAAGACCACCTCACTTTACATATAATCAAGACAGAGGCAGGAATTCTTACATGGCTAAGAGTATTTAAGATCTGTGAGCCATTCCACTAAAGGGAATGGTTAATCTCTTCCTTTGGACTGCATTGTCCATTGCATTCCTGCGCTCCTTTGCTGTAAGTGAAGATTACTGGTGGACCTACATAAACAGATTGATGAACCTGACATCCCAAAGACATGTAAAAAAACAAATAGGCCACTGTGAAATGAAAATAGAACATAAGCATTCCAGCCACGGCCAAGTTGACCAGCAGGAAGTTGATAGGTTGTTGGACTTTCTTGTTCTGAACTGTGAACCCCAGGAATCATAACGATTCGTGACAAGTAACATTTCTGGTTGGACATTGGAATGAAGAAGTTATCACCATATACATGTATGCCATTAATCGAATCCTCGAGATGACAAGGTAAAAATCTGTCGTTCTGCCCCTGAACAACGCAGTTAACCCACTGTTCTTAGGCCGTCATTGAAAATAACTGACTTGCCTAGTTAAATAAAGGAAAAATATTTTTTTGAACAAAAATTCATCTTTATCTCAGAGAGGGTCTCAACAAAGGAACGCCTGTTGCCATGACATCGCTCAAGAAATCAGTAGACAACTCTGATGGTTTGGCAATGTCCTCAGAACTATGGAATAGTAGGGGTTAATACTCCAATAGGTGTCTTGTGATACAGTTTCTTCAGGTCCTGTGAATATCAAGTGGCCTAGAGAAGGAGCTTTATCTTCCAATTATATTAACAGGGGTTCAACAGTGAAGCTGGTGAAACCCTATTGTATTTGTTGACGTTGATTATTATTATTTACCTTCTTCTGCCGATTGCTGAAAAAAATGCAAATTCCCGTGAGATAGTAAGGCCTAGGAGGTTGCCATCTTGCATGACGGTAAAGGGCCAAGGGCCACACCCTCTCATGCAATGTCATGCCAATTGGCTACATGGTGGCGCTATAACAAGTAATTGAAAATTATAACTTAGAAATTCTCATGCTCCTCACCCGTTTGAGTCCTGAAATCCGGTACATAGATCACTCTTCTCACAAGGAAGCAATATGCCTTAAAGACCCATTGTCACGTCCTGACCATAGTTCTTATGTGTTTTGCTTGTTTTAGTGTTGGTCAGGACGTGAGCTGGGTGGGCATTCTATGTTGTGTGTCTAGTTTGTTTGTTTCTGTGTTCGGCCTAATATGGTTCTCAATCAGAGGCAGCTGTCAATCGTTGTCCCTGATTGAGAATCATATATAGGTGGCTTGTTTTGTGTTGGGATTTTGTGGGTGGTTGTTTCCTGTCTTTGTGTTTTGTCTGCACCAGAAAGGACTGTATCGGTTTGCCACATTTGTTATTTTGTAAGTGTTCACGTTTATTTGTCGTAATTAAACATGTTGAGCACTGGCTACGTTGCGTGTTGGTCCGATCCCTGCTACACTCTCTCTTCTCGTGAAGAGAGGGAAGGCTGTCGTTACAGAACCACCCACCAATCTCGGACCAAGCAGCGTAGCAGCGGGAAGCAGCGGCAGCAGCAGCAGCAGCGGGACCAGGAGAAATGGACTTGGGAGGACGTATTGGACGGAAAGGGTTGCTACACATGGGAGGAGATCCTGGCTGGTAAGGATCGCCTTCCATGGGAACAGGTGGAGGCAGCTAAGAGAGCGAAAGCAGCTGAGAAGGGGAACCGGTGTTATGAGGGAACACGGCTGGCCAGGAAGCCTGAGAAGAAATCCCAAAAATGTCTTGGGGGGGGGGGGCTAAAGGGTAGTGTGGCAAAGGCAGGTAGGAGACCTGCGCCAACTTCCCATGCTTACCGTGGAGAGCGGGAGTACGGGCAGACACCGTGTTATGTGGAAGAGCACACGGTGTCTCCTGTACGTGTGTATAGCCCGGTGCGGTACATCCCAGCTCCACGTATCGGCCGGGCTAGATTGGGCATTGAGCCAGGTGCCATGAAGCCGGCTCAACGCGTCTGGTCTCCAGTGCGTCTCCTCGGGCCGGCATACATGGCACCAGCCTTACGCATGGTGTCCCCGGTTCGCCAACACAGCCCAGTGCGGGTTATTCCACCTCCCCGCACTGGTCGGGCTACGGGGAGCATTCAACCAGGTAAGGTTGGGCAGGCTCGGTGCTCAAGGGAGCCAGTACGCCTGCACGGTCCGGTATATCCGGCGCCACCTTCCCACCCCAGTCCAGTACCACCAGTGCCTACACCACGCACCAGGCTTCCTGTGCGTCTCCAGAGCCCTGTTCCTCCTCCACGCACTCTCCCTGTGGAGAGAGTCCTGACCATAGTTCTTATGTGTTTTGCTTGTTTTAGTGTTGGTCAGGACGTGAGCTGGGTGGGCATTCTATGTTGTGTGTCTAGTTTGTCTGTTTCTGTGTTCGGCCTAATATGGTTCTCAGAGGCAGCTGTCAATCGTTGTCCCTGATTGAGAATCATATATAGGTGGCTTGTCTTGTGTTGGGATTTTGTGGGTGGTTGTTTCCTGTCTTTGTGTTTTGTCTGCACCAGAAAGGACTGTATCGGTTTGCCACATTTGTTATTTTGTTTTGTAAGTGTTCACGTTTATTTGTCGTAATTAAACATGTTGAGCACTGGCTATGTTGCGTGTTGGTCCGATCCCTGCTACACTCTCTCTTCTCGTGAAGAGAGGGAAAGCTGCCGTTACACCCATGATGGATTTTCCACCATATAGAATTTTGTTTACAACACTTAAAGTGCTACTCCTCTGGCACCGAATGACCGACCTGCAAAAAACTTGATAAATGGTATCTATGGACCAAGCTCTCACAAATAATGTTTTTGCAGGATAGCATCTCAAACAACATGGCTGTTACTGACCAATAAACGTTCATGTGGGTGTGGTCTGGCATGGATTTTCGTATTCTAACAAAACTTGGTACACATGTTCCAAACAATGTCAAGACTGAACATATGCGAGCACATTTATGTTCACCAAACGGTGCCGCTATAACAGCCACATGTTTATATCTCCTGGTCTATTTGACTCAAAGTGATAACATTTGGCACACACGCTTAGGGATATGAGTCTAGCTAACCGGTAAAGTGTGGTTTAGTTTGACTGTATGGTGGCGCTGTTGGACAGTGAAAATCATTTACGTAAGCTCATTGGTGTCACGTTCTGACTATAGTTCTTTTGTGTTTTCGTTGTTTTAGTGTTGGTCAGGACGTGAGCTGAGTGGGCATTCTATGTTGTGTGTCTAGTTTTCCTATTTCTGTGTTTGGCCTGATATGGTTCTCAATCAGAGGCAGGTGTTTTGTGTTGTCTCTGATTGGGAACCATATTTAGGTAGCCTGTTTTGTGTTGGGTTTTGTGGGTGGTTGTCTTCTGTCTTTGTGTCTATGCACCAGATAGGACTGTTTCGGTTTTTCACATTTGTTGTTTTCGTATTTTGTAGTGTTCACCTTTATTGTCTTAATTAAAATCATGATGAACACTAACCACGCTGCGCTTTGGTCCGATCCCTGCTACACCTCCTCTTCAGACGAAGAGGAGGAAATCTGCCGTTACAATTGGCTCATAGCGGCCATATTGTTTGAGCAAGAGTCTTGGAAAATATGTGCATGCATAGACGTTATACACCAAATTTGGTATCGATCGGTCCAGCGTTTCTTTAGAAGAATACGTTTTAAAGTGCAGAAGTATCTCATCCTTAGGGCAATGTGTCCAATTTGTCCTGATGGTAGCACAGTGTGCAAACAGCTTGAACCCCGGCATTGCTGTTTGCAGCTTTAATTATTATTATTTTCTTTCTGTAGTGGTGTCATGCAACAAAATCGGTTATGGTCAGCAAAATATTAAAGATATTACTGTTGTCCCAGAAGTAGAAGTCTGGATTTGGAAAGAGTGCAAGGCTGTCTAATTGAACCATTAGATTGCCAACCCTTTGCTTGAACGTTTAATCAGCTAAAGGCTTTACCTTGCCTCCTATTGACACTTTGCAATTACTGGATTAGTGAAGGTAGTCTCCAATGCTGTTAATTGTCTGGTCGTTAAGACTGAAGCACTTTAATTGGTAATGTAAACACTGTGAAGCACTGTAATTTGTGTTGTTAATCTCATGGGATTTAGATGGCCCAGCAATAAAGTTGTATGGCTCAGGCTCATTGGGCAAGCCATATGATATACTGTATCAGTGATATAAGATTTTGCAGATCATAATGATATTATAATAGTATCATGTTAATTTCCTCCACAGGAATGATTCTCCATGTTGTTCAGTGGTCACTAGCTGGCACAATGTCAGACACAGGAGGCCAGACGATTAGCTTTTGAGTGTCTTATGTACAGTATAGTCTTTAGATCTTTACTGGTACAGGTTTTCCACCTTGCATAGAGGAATAACGTTGGCTTACTCTATTACACCAGAGCCCAGAGTGTCTCATGGTTAAACTATATTGGTCAACTACAAACAACAGGCAGAACTTAATGCACAGCTGCAGGTTAGTGTTGGAATTTTCAAAACATTACTAACACTTGCACAAACAAGAGTATATGCACCAGAGTGTAAAAACAAACTTGCTTAAAACCAAAAACCCACAAGAATAAACCAGCAGATCAGTTGATCTCCCATTGTTACAGTCTCAAACGAGTTAGATACCAGACAGCTTTGTCTAGGTTCTCTACTCTTGGCCCCAAATGAAATATTGACATTGATAATAGCAAGGCTGGTAATTAGACCCAGCGAATTGTAAGACATTTGACAACAGTAAACTTGAGTAGAGTATAGTTCAGTAGAGTACAGTACAGAGTTAATAGACTTAAAAATGTTTGGCAGCAACCAGGACTGAAAGTTAACACTGACATGAGCTTCAGGGAGCGTTAATATGGTGGCCAATAGTGATTGCAATTGAGATCAGCTGTGCGGGTGATCTTAGTTTCAGTTTCAATTTCAGTTTCAAGTTTTAATGTCACATGCACAAGTACAGTGAAATGCCTTTCTTGCAAACTCAAAATCCAACAATGCTATAATCAATAACAATGTAATACTAAAAATATCAAGGTAGAACCAAAACACACAAGATTTTAAAATAAGAAGAACACGATAAAGTAAGTAAGCATACTATATACAGCGTCAGTTCCAGTACCATATTTACAATGTGCAGGCATACTGGATCGATATAGGTAGATATGTATAGGGGTAAGGTGACTAGGCATCAGGAAATATGATAAAAAAGTGTAGCATCAGCGTATATGATGATTTTATGTGAGTTAGTGTGTGTGAGTCAGGATAAATGTATAAGCATATGTGTGTACAGTGGTGTAAAGTACTTCAGTAAAAATACTTTAAAGTACTACTTAAGCAGTTTATTTTGGTATCTGTTCTTTACTGTTTATATTTTTGCCAACTTTTACTTTTACTTCACTACATTCCTAAAGAAAATAACATACTTTTTACTCCATACAGTTTCCCTGACACCCAAAAGTACTTGTAACATTTTGACAGGAAAATTTGTCCAATTCACACACTTATCAAGAGAACATCCCTGGTCATCCCTACTGCATCTGATCTGGTGCACTCACTAAACACAAATGCTTTATTTACAAATTATGTCCGATTATGTTGGAGTGTGCCCCTAGCTATCCGTAAGTAGGCCTAAAGTCCATTACCGTCACTATCTCCACACACCAATCAGTGTCAACTAAAGTTATCCATTAGAACCTTAATGACTTAAACTGGACTCATAATTGTAAGTATCACTCTTTTAAAGCTGCAATATGTAACTTTTTGGGAAACCTGACCAAATTCAAATACCAATGTGCGTTATAGATCTGTCATTCTCATAGAATAGATCTGTCGCTTCTTAGAATTGCTGCCAATGTGCACTTTCTATGCTTCCTGATCTTAAGTTACATTTTTACGTATTTTACTTTCGGTTTTGTATACCAGCTTCAAACAGCTGAAAATACAATATTTTTAATTAATGAAAATATATTTCACAGCGGTTTACCTGGTACAATGATTCTCTACACTATACATTGCTTGTTTTGTCACAAACTTAAATTAGGAGAACTAGTAGCAACCAGGAAATGGCGGAGGGATTTCTACATATTGGACTTTTAAAGCTGAGATCCACGATAGGCGAAACAGCAACACTTGGACGCCCAAGGCACATTTGTTATTGTTTTTGTTTTGAGGAAATGATCATCCAGTAATGTGATTAAAAAATTTTTTTTACATAATCTGCTGTTCTATCTTGCGTGTAATTATGTGCAATGATGTCAGAGGGAGGGGAATTTTTATTGTTGAAGTAATGCCTTTGTTGTAATATTGCAAACAGAAGTGGCAGTTTCACTGCTATGTATTTCAGCTTTGAACAATCAGTTGTGTTTGGGACAACTTGCAGTAATCCAGTTATTGTCAAGTTGTTTGCAGTGGCTGGTAAGGAGGATACGGTCCCTAACATCTTTAGAAAGGCCGTAAAGCCATTACTTGATTACACATTCAACCCCATTTAACAATTAAACCTCTTTCCTGCTGGCAGAGAACTCGGTGACATTATCAGGTCATTCCTGGTAAAACCGCACCTGTGAATGGGCCTATCGTCCAGATCCCTACCTAAAGTCATTAAATAATTAAAACATCCAAGCAATAAAGCTATCAATCCAATTGTGTGATTAAAACCTTGTTCCCGCTGCTGGCACATCCTGTGTAATTAGTTTGTCAGTTCCTGGTAAAGGCACCACTTGAAATGGGACTATACACCAAAACCAATTGCCTAACTTGGACCCAGCAGAAAAACCGATTAACCACAGTGCTTTGGCAGGTTTAGTGAAATATGAATGGAGCGGCTAGTAACCCACTCGAAATCTCGTGCAACTTTTAAAATAAGGCAGTTTGGGATATCGATTTGCAGATTGCAAAGAAAAACTATTCAAGTATAATAAAAAAAATGAACAAGCGTTGCTATAAAGTTCCATAGAAAAATCAACATTTAATTGATATGACCCTGCTTCTCTTCAACCTAGATCTTTCTCACTTAGTTAATATTTTCTATTAATAAATGGTGAAGCACAGTTTATTGGTAGACCTACGTCATGAAGTTCTTCTCTATTAAATTCATGGTATTCGGTTCATGGCTGCTGCTACTATCTTATCTATCCTGTTGCCTAGTCACTTTACCCCTACTTATATGTACATAGATACCTTAATTACCTCGTACCACTACAAGTCGACTCGGTACTGGTGCTCCCTGTATATAGACAAGTTTTTTTCATATTTTTTTTGTCCTTATTTTTATTTGTTATTCATTGTGTATTTATTCCTTGTCACTTTCTATTTTATCTCTGCATTGTTGGAAAAGTACTAATAAGTAAGCATTCCACTGATAGTCTACACTTGTTGTTTACGAAGCATGTGACAAAACATTTGATTTGATGGGCAGATCATGTTAGGATAGGGATTACATGGGCTTTGCTTGAGTAGATATTCCATTGCAGAAAACATTGTCTCATTCATATTAATTTATTTACGTTCAAAATAAAATACAACCTTGTGTGCGTACTGTAGGCCTCTATCAGTGACTCAAACTAAACAGATTAAATTAATTGAATCATGTAGAATAGACAGTGTAGTAGTAGATGTTAATTAAAGGGCCTCTCTTAACCTCCCTACGAGGCTAATAAGGCTTCTAATTACAGGACAGGTCAATCAAATTACCCTCTTAACTCAGGCTGACCTTTGTTAACATTAATCTCCGACCCGAACTGCAAAGGGCACATTTCAGTCCAAAAGGCAGAGGCTGACTCTTTACTTTCATTTACATATTTTCTGTATGCAATAACAACAAACAAAAAAAGGTTTGCCCTCAGAACAGCCTCAATTTGTCGGGGCATGGACTCTACAAGGTGTCGAAAGCGTTCCACAGGGATGCTGGCCCATGTTGACTCCAATGCCTCCCACAGTTGGCTGGATGTCTTTTGGGTGATGGACCATTCTTGATACACACGGTTAACCCAGCAGCGTTGCAGTTCTTGACACACTCAACCTGGTGTGCCAGGCACTTACTACCATTCCCTGTTCAAAGGCATTTCAATCTTTTGTCTTGCCCATTCACCCTCGGAATGGCACACATACACAATCCATGTCTCAAGGCTTAAAAAATAATATTTAACCTGTCTCTTCCCCTTCATCTACACTGATTTGAAGTGGATTTAACAAGTGACATCAATAAGGGGTCATAGCTTTCACCTAGATTCACCTGGTCAATCTGTCATGGAAAGAGCAGGTGTTCCTAATGATTTGTACACTCAGTGTATATCGTCAACCCTTGAGAATATAGGCCCAGATTTTGAGATAATTGTGGGGTAGTACTTGCAAGAAATGTCCACAAAGAACCAGTAGCATATTGAAGGGAAACATATGTAACCAACAACACCTATGGGTCAGAGCGAGTCAGGTGACTTCCTAGAAAAACAGCTCAGCTGTTCCAGGTAATGCATCCAAAAGCCTGTGGATACTAAGGCCTGTTTTGGATATTATACTAGACTGTGTACTAAATGCATATTAAACACCAATATAAAAGTCTCAGGGAGTATAGATGCATGTTTTAGAATGACAAGTAAGTACTTGTGATACAAGAGAACCTTCCTTATTTGTCACAAGTTTAGCATTATTAGTGAGAGGTTCCACAGTTGACCTACATTTATCTCATGTCTGTAGGAGTGATAGCTTTCCTTAAGGAAATACTGTTTCTACAAGGCAATACTATACTACATCTATCCTTAAGACTCATATGTTGGTGTTTAATAGGGATTTATGTTGATATATACAGGATAATATCCAATACAGGCATTACAGGCCTTGGGATACATTTTTTGGCACTGTTAAAACACTTGTCAGCTGACTTTCTCTGATTTAATGGGTGTCGTTGCTTAGATATTAGTTATAGCACTGTTTCTCTTCACTATACTATTACACTCTAAAAATAAAAGGTTCCTGGATTATCATTTAGGGGTTCTTCAAATTGAAACTGTGGGGATACCCTATAAGTTCTTAGAATAACCCTTTTTAATAGTTCCTCAACCTTTTGGGGTTCATTTTTTAACTACCCCCCCCCCCCCTTTTATTATTAATAATAATATTCATAACAATAACATCATGTTTTAATTGTCAGTGTTGATTATGATTTCAGTGGCAAAGCACAATTAAAAAATCTAAATATGAGGTAAACTCCCAGCAGAGCCCCAGGTATAATGGGTATATCCTCTGGCGTGTTGATGTTAATGTGTTGATGTTCTCCGTATCATAACCAGAATGATTTTGCAGTGCATGGTGATCGAACACGTTTCCTCTTATCTTCATCAGAGGTGTAGGGAGGGTGAAGTCTGACTCCAATTTTTTTTTTATTATACAGATGATTAACAAAACATGCACAAAACAGAATTCATACTTTGGTTTTTGTGGTAAATGTGAATTTAAAAAAAACTGTTTTGATAATGGTTTTCATACACATACCTTGTCCATAATGTAGAGGCCTATGGGATATTCATTGAAGAGGTAAGGGAGGAGGATGGTAAATGTGCTCTGCATAACATACCAATACCAACTGACATACCTTTGTATGCCTCCTTGTCTGTATACCTGCAGACATACACACAAAAGTGAGCAGTTCAGTCCATCTGCAGCCAATACAGCTACATATTCTTATCGCTTTGTTGATTGATATCCATTAAATTGTCCGTTTCTGTTTTAGAATGATTTGCACAAATATATGAAACGATAGATGGTATCATCATAAGACCATATCAATTTAGATCATACAAGGGACAAACCTTAGCTTAAATTGAGAAGATCTTAACAGTTTCCAGTTAAGTGCCTGCACCTGCTGTCCTTTCAAATTAAAATCCAAATGTTTCAGTTGGGCAGTTAGGTTCCTGCAAGAACACCCACCTCGATGAACCCCACCTCCTATGGGATTCTTGGAGGAACCTTTTGAGGGCAATTTTCAGTGCCAAGAACACTAAGGTTCTTTGAAGAATCCTTGTTAAACCCTAATATTTAGAGTGTAGTTGTAAGATGGCAGGCAAAGGTTTATATGGCAATGTTAGGATTCTAGATTAGTTATTGTACTGTAACATTTTTTATTTATTACTTTAACCTCTTAAAGTTACTTTAATAGATATGCAAATCTATATGTTGAGTACATGTTGAGTATATGTTGAGCACTACTGAATTAGTTTTGCATCAGCTACCTACACAGGGTAGCTATGTAGATTGTTTCCTGGTTCTGATATTTTGTACAGTATGTTGCACTTGAGCTCTCAAAGAAAAGTAAGGCTCTAGAAAAAAATCATATCAGGGCCCGGGTTTCCCAAAACCATCGTTAGAACCTTTTGTAGGAGCATCAATAAATATCTGTGCTGTTGCCCAAAACTATTGTTTGTTAAGTTGGCTTGAAAACACTCTTATTTACCGACTGCCTCAGACCACACATAGAACAACTAAGTGCATTGTTAGATAAACATTTTTTGCCCTTGCGAGTCAAGCTGTTAATATGTCTCTCTGTGACTGCCGCCGCTTCAATATTTGCAGACATAAGGTGATATCTATCTAAGAGCTAATCCGTTGTCAGTATTGTGGAATAATTTAAAAGTTAGTCAGATTTGGATGGAGAAAGCTTATCTAAGAGCAGCGGTGCATTTCTTTTCGATCAGTATCAACACATGCTCCAACGACGCACTTAGCGAACCTTTTTTCTGCGTGGTGTTTTGGGAAACGCATGATACATCTTAGGCCGTTGTAGGACTCATTCATCGTTAAAACACTCGCTAATTTCTATAAATTCAAGGTAAGAGTGAAGCTTTTAGCAAAAAACTATGTGTTGTGAATCTAATTTTAAATTGTTTAGAATATTCAGTATACGTTAAATGATTCTCTTAACCTCTCTTTGAGGCTAATAAGAAAGGTCAATGACATTACCATCTCACCTTAGACTAAGGTTACATTAGACTTACCTTGTGTGCAGAGATGGCCTCTGAACTAGTGCACAACCAATGCACTGCACATTAACATGAAAATAATGTTGTATGTCCCACCTTTAATGTTTTTGCAAGTGGCATAAATGAATGTATATAATACTGTATTTATTTTGTGACTAACAGTTCTGATTACTGTCAGTCTTTGTCTGAGATAAAGGAGTAGCCAATCAATATTCTAAAATGATTTACTTGTGTAAAGTGACAAATATGTCAGTTCATCTCCACTTTAGTACAAAAGGTAGAAACGTACATTATTAACTCTAGGTACACTACCGTTCAAAAGTTTGGGGTCACTCAGAAATGTCTTTGTTTTTGAAAGAAAAACACATGTTTGCCCTTTTAAAATAACATCAAATTAATCAGAAATACAGTGTAGACATTGTTAATGTTGTAAATGACTATTGTAGTGGGAAACGGCATGTTTTTTAATGGAATATCTCCATAGGCGTACAGAGGCCCATTATCAGCAACCATCACTCCTGTGTTCCAATGGCACATTGTGTTAGCTAATCCAAATTTACCATTTTAAAAGGCTAATTGATCATTAGAAAACCCTTTTGCAATTATGTTACAACAGCTGAAAACTGTTGTGCTGATTTAAAGAAGCAATAAAACTGTCCTTCTTTAGACGAGTTGAGTATCTGGAGCATCAGCATTTGTGGGTTCGATTACAGGCTCAAAATGGCCAGAAACAAAGACCTTTCTTCTGAAACTCGTCAGTCTATTCTTGTACTAAGAAATGAAGGTTATTCCATGTGAGAAATTGCCAAGAAACTGAAGATCTCATTCAATGCTGTGTACTACTCCCTTCACAGAACAGTGTAAACTGGCTCTAACCAGAATACATAGAGGACTGGGAGGCCCCGGTGCACAACTAAGCAAGAGGACAAGTACATTAGTGTCTAGTTTGAGAAACAGACGCCTCACAAGTCCTCAACTGGCAGCTTCATTAAATAGCACCCGCAAAAACCCAGTCCCAACGTCAACAGTGAAGAGGCGACTCCGGGATACTGGCCTTCTATGCAGAGTTGCAAAGAAAAAGCCATATCTGACTGGCCAATAAAAGATTAAGATGGGCAATAGAACAGAGACACTGGATAGAGGAACTCTGCCTAGAAGGCCAGCATCCCGGAGTCGCCTCTTCACTGTTGACGTTGAGACTGGTGTTTTGCGGGTACTATTTAATGAAGCTGCCAGTTGAGGACTTGTGAGGCGTCTGTTTCTCAAACTAGACACTCCAATGTACATGTCCTCTTGCTCAGTTGTGCACCGGGGCCTCCCACTCTTTCTATTCTGGTTAGAGCCAGTTTGCGCTGCTCTGAAGGGAGAAGTACACAGCGCTGTACGAGATCTTCAGTTTCTTGGCAATTTCTCACATGGAATAGCCTTCATTTCTCAGAACAAAACTAAACTGACAAGTTTCAGAAGAAAGGTTTTTGTTTCTGGCCATTTTGAGCCTGTAATCGAACCCACATATGCTGATGCTCCAGATACTCAAATTGTCTAAAGAAGGCCAGTTTTATTGCTTCTTCAAAGAGCACAACAGTTTTCAGCTGTGCTGACATAATTGCAAAAGGCTTTTCTAATGATCAATTAGACATTTTAAAATGATAAACTTGGATTAGCTAACACAACGTGCCATTGGAACACAGGAGTGATGGCTTCTGATAATGGGCCTCTGTACGCCTATTTAGATATTCCATAAGAAATCTGCCGTTTCCCACTACAATAGTCATTTACAACATTAACAATATCTACACTGTATTTCTGATGAATTTGATGTTATTTTAATGGACAAAAAAATTGAAATGTCTTTGTTTTTGAAAGAAAAGCTAAGTGACCCCAAATTTCTGAACAGTAGTGTGTATATTTATTTAATCATACATTCCCTGCAAGCCCAAGAGCAAGATAATTGCTGGTTAATTGAATTAGTATTTGAACAATAGAGTACAAATGAAGTATAGTACTACACATTTTTTTTATATTATAAATTAATGGCATGTTTTCTGTGGCAAAAATGCAACATATTCCTCTGCATTATTTAAGAATAGATTGTTGCTCAATTAGAAAATGTGCAGAAGATCCCTGGAATTTTGTCCTGTTAGCTCGGATGGTAGAAATTATTTATGTTCTGTTTGTCTCTTTCTTTGTTTTCTTGGTTGTTTATCAGTTTGTTTATGCATGTCAACAGAACATGTATGCAATGGCATGTAATATTTACATAGCCTACATATGTAAAAGTATTACTATTATCAAACATTCGATAAAGGTTTGTAGGCCAAGACAAAGATGATGCAGACAGGAAGCATCAAACAGGAAGGAACCAATACCATCTGTCAGATTATGCATTTCAACACCACCCAAGAGGGTTTAGGGCCAAGGAGCTTGTGTCCATCCGATTAGAGTCCAAAATTGTCACTAACAAGCTGTTAAAACCAAAGGCGCCCCCCCTCCAGCCCCTTAATCCCCAATCCTTCCAAATTGGATTCACACTTTACGCAAGTGGGAGGCGTTAGGTAAATTGACTAAGACTCTGTTTGAGGTGACACCTGTCTCCCTCAATTCAGGCTGATTCCTATAAACAGTTGTACTTACTCTTGAGGTCAGGAGCCCTCACACGGTCCGTGAGGGCAAAGATTAAAGAACAATACCATCATTTAACTCATAAGGAAAACCTTGGGTCAAATAGAAAATTACATTCTGTTTTGCAACTAGCGATCATGCTTAAGATGTATTGTTTTCTTTGCTATGTCTGCATTCTTTGTGCTACTTCTACGTTGATCTGTTCAGTAGCATGTCCTTGCCCGTTGGCCTGGTCCCTGAGGTACAAGGAGTGTTAGCCTCTTTGTGTATCCATTTCTACAGCAACATACATTATTTACTTACTTCATTTTTAGAAAGTAAAGTGCAACCAATTATTAAATTACAAATGTGTATTGACACCTTAAGTCAATATATATATATTTTATTAAATGAAAGGAATTTTCTCATGCAGAGGCTTTACAATGGCCTACTAGCCAGTTAGCTACTGTATTCTCATGCAGGAAGCTAGCTTTCCAAGACAACGAAACAATTTATTCTCTGGGTAACTAAATCTGTGTCAACAAATGGGTGGTTGTATGCCAACATTAAGATAACTTTGCTTTATTATCTTGAACACCATAATAAGTGAAGGTGGATCTTTGGCCATTATCGAAAACCTTCTGGGCTTTCTATGTAGACACAAGCTAATGGAACAACCTTCTGGGCTTTCTATGTAGACACAAGCTAATGGAACAACCTTCTGGGCTTTCTATGTAGACACAAGCTAATGGAACAACCTTCTGGGCTTTCTATGTAGACACAAGCTAATGGAACAACCTTCTGGGCTTTCTATGTAGACACAAGCTAATGGAACAAGCTTCTGGGCTTTCTATGTAGACACAAGCTATTGGAACAACCTTCTGGGCTTTCTATGTAGACACAAGCTAATGGAACAAGCTTCCAATAGGGCTAATTTGCTAGTCAGTAATGTTGTTAGTGACTGGCTGCTTATAAACTCTTTCACACGTTCAAGTGCAAATCTGCTAATTAGCTAGTATAGAATGGTGTTGGTGATTGGCTGAATGGTGTTGCAGTCTTATTCACCCGGTCACCTTACTCTGGTCATAGTAAATAACATTTGCACAGGATGCAAAAATACTGCATGTGCTATGCAACTGTATATGCGACTATGCAATTGTCCAAGCAAAACTACAAACATTGGTTATACTTTTATATACAGTATAGGATACTTCAATGTCATATAAAGGATAACAATTACATTTTCTGAAATGGGTATTGTCATTTCAAATGTGAAATAGATGTTTGACTTCTTTAAAAGTTGTTGAATGTAATGCACCCAACTTCATCTGGTTTAACAGTGAGGGAGATTTAAGTATTTGGAGCATCTGGCACTACTAAGGTGTTTGACTTGAGCTCCAAATGGGATTGAGATTTCAGCTTTGTGGTGTTTCGTCACTAAGGCAGATGAAAAGACAAGGGAGAGGGGAAGCAGAGATCATGGGAGGGTTCTAGCTGCGTGTATAACCTTACAGGTCTGGTATTTGGAAATAGTCTGACTAATGCCTTGACCCTTGACATGCATACTTATCACAGTTCGTGGGTGCTAGGTGTGAATTGTGACAGGAACTGACTTGAGTAAACAGGAACAAGTGTTAATCTGTTACTAGGTCAAACTCGGAACGCAATGGTTTGTGAACTATATGTAGGTTATGTCGCCCTGGCTGGAACGGATATTCCCACTCAAGGCACTGTATGAAATGTTACCCAATGCACAGGTAATGTACTGGGTAACATACATATTGACCAACCAAATTAGTGCTACTGGTTTATATAATCTTTATGGTGACAGTACAAAGTAGACAAGGCTATGGATGTAACCTATTGTGCAAGTGTATGCTTTTGGAAAGGGAAATTCCTAGATTCTTAGTGACCTGACTTAACAAAAGGAAATGGTGCATATTCTGCTGCATTTTAAAACTCACTATTATTTGCAGAAAATATCCTTAGCAGGAAACCTTTGGGCCCTGAGGCCTTCCCCAGGATACATGAAAATCAGGGGTTGGAACTAAATTTATATTCCAATCCTTCCATTTGAAACAGAACCCCTATTTTGTTTGTTTCATTCCAATATTCTGTTACTCAAAAAGTGGTGTTCTGTTCGCTGAACCGGATCCTTCCCCTGATACAAAGCACAGTGAGGTGGTTTTTTAATACATATATATAATATATGAATATATATATATATATATATATGTGTGTGTATTTATATATAGTTTTTTTAATGCAAGTGCAGGAAATCAAAACAAATATTCAGCAAATGATGAAACAGTCTACGCACACTGCAATCTATGCCGAGGTATACACTACTGTTTGGCAATTAGCCAGTAGCAGATGATAGAATGGTCAGAACCTGAGGAGGAAAGATTTAATTGGGAATATTTACAACCCAATTCTGTATAAGCCTACTCAATGTATGATTGTCTTTTAAGACCTCATTTATGCTACATAGTCCAGGGCAATACAATAACATAATTTCCACAATATCGAATTACTGCAAATATTTGCATGAGGTCAATCACAAAATCTGGAGATGCACTTGCTCACCAGCTCAGGAGGTAGAAGGGGACGCTCTGATTCTCCAAAGTGTAGGCGCACCAGGCTGCTAAAGATGCATATTTTGTATTGGCATAAAGCAAGCAAGAAAGAAGGATGGGATGACACATGGAAAACTCAAAACATGGTTGTGATTTAAGTGATAATGCCCGAGAAGCCGGTGTTTGGTGGATATATTGGCATGGATGTTGTTAGGCCCACGACGAAGTCCAAACACCGGCTGCACTTCTTGACTTGACTGTAAGTTAGCCGTAGTTGGCTTGCTAGCAAGCAAGAGATAAGAACATTGTTAGCAAGTATGGCAATGGAACATTTAGAATGAACGACTGGGTCATGTCGATAGACACAGAACAAAAAGACTGAACGACTGGGTCGTGTCTCTGACAACTAAACTGATACGAACAACTAGCCGGCTTGGGTAACAACCATAAATTTGTGTCGGGACTATATCTTGTGGAAGGATGAAATAGTATGAATAAATTAATCAAAATCACTTTTTTTAATGAAAATATCTCAATTTTTTCAATATGTTGGTAACCCTCTGTATAAAAGTGATATTGTCCTGGAAGCCGAAATAACAGCAAAGTAGCTTCATTTGTTTAAGTTGCTTTCTAGTGACATTTTATTTGGACACATCCATAACAATGAGCTAATGAGGAGTGATTTTTGCCTGGCATAGAAAATGTACTCACTCGTCAGGACACTGTTGTTCAGAGGAGCAAGCCAACAACACAGCTAACACTAACTTCAAACTGAAGCTGGAAAATCTAAAAGATATGTGAGATAATGTCTAGATGCTTTTTATATTGGAGATCAACACAGCCAAGCAATTTATAAACTTGATGAGACAGTGGTTTGCGCAGTCGGATGGAACAGAGTAAATAGGTATTTTAACGTCATTTAGCCTTGTGCAATAGACATGGAATGCGGTTTTAGACATGGAATGCGGTTTTAACCAATCAGGATTAGACCCACCCATTGTGTAAATACTGTATAAAAGAGGATCAACAAGAATATAATATACACTTGCAAAGACAGCCATAGCAAAATTATTTTGAGTACTGTCATGTGGTGTTCTTTGTGCACTCTAAGACTACAGGCCCGGCATCCCTAAAATATTGTCAAATCTTTGCCAGATATTTTCTGATTAATGCAGCGATATACAACTGCCTAAAGGAGCCTTTATTGGTGAATAATGCCTATTTAGTAAGCAATATTTATAATAAATGATCAGTGTTTGAAAAAGTACTGTAGCACAGTAATGTAGAGACAGTACAGTAGTAGAAAGCAAAAGGGCAGTGCCCCTCCAGCAGGGGGCACTAAAATAGGAGGATCAAATCAAATTGGCACAGTGAGTGATACTGCTGATCTTTTGGTTGTTTCCCTCACTGACCGGAAGAGTACAGTCTGTACTCTAACCTCTTATTCCATTAACGTCTAATCTCACCACCCAGGATGCATCTGAGGGAGTGGATTTGCCTTTCACCGTGGGGGATCAGGTTAAAGACCTTAACCAGACCGCTTACACTCACGCTTCTCACACATTTGGGGTGTGGATATTGTGGCCAAATTTGAAAAGGTTATGTTTAAAAAAAAAAAGATGTACAAGTTATCATTCAACATGTGTGAACAGTTGTTTTGCAGAGCTGGTTTGGGCAAGCTTTGCCTCACACTTTTCTAACACTTTGAGTTGGTTGGTTGTAGCCTGAAATGTTATGTTTTTGAAAGTTCTACATTTTCCAATATGAATTCTCATTCAATATGCGTGCATCAACAGTTGCTTACAGTCAACTTTGGCTCACACTTTTCCTTAATGTTGTTATTGAAATGTTACAGTATGTTGTTGAAATTTACATTTTCCAATAGGAATTCTCATTCAATATTAATGCAGTTTTGGAATGGGTGGCCTGAACATCTCTAAAACTATGAGTAATGTATTTGGTACAAATCATTCCCTACGCTCTAGACCTCAACTGAACCTGGTAATGAATGGTGTGGCTGTTGAACAAGTTAACCTCACTAGGGTATGTGGGACGCTAGCTAACCTCGTCAACAGCCAGTGAAACTGCAGGGTGCCAAATTCAAAACAACAGAAATCCCATAATTAATATTCCTCAAACATACAAGTATTTTACACCATTTTAAAGATACACTTGTTGTAAATCCAGCCACAGTGTCCGATTTCAAAGGCTTTACGACGAAAGCACACCAAACGATTATGTTAGGTCAGAGCCAAGTCACAGAAAAACACAGCCATTTTTCCAGCCAAAGAGAGTCACAAAAAGCAGAAATAGAGATAAAATGTATCACTAACCTTTGATGATCTTCATCAGATGACACTCATAGGACTTCATGTTACACAATACATGTATGTTTTGTTCGGTAAAGTTCATATTTATATCCAAAAATCTGAGTTTACATTGGCGCGATATGTTCAGTAGTTCCAAAACATCCGGTGATTTTGCAGAGAGCCACATCAATTTACAGAAATACTCATAATAAACATTGCTAAAAGATACAACTGTTATGCATGGAATTTTAGATCCACTTCTCCTTAATGCAACCGCTGTGTCAGATTTCAAAAATACTTTACGGAAAAAGTACACCATGCAATAATCTGAGTACGGCGCTCAGAGACCAAAATAACCCAAACAGATATCCGCCATGTTGTGTAGTCAACAAAAGTCATTATAAAAATATCATTATAAATATTCACTTACCTTTGATGATCTTCATCAGAATGCACTCCCAGGAATCCCAGTTCCACAATAAATGTTTGATAATGTCCATCATTTATGTCCAAATACCTCCTTTTTGTTCACGCGTTTAGCCCAGTAATCAAAATTCATGAGGCGCGATCACTAGGTGCAGACGAAAAGTCAAAAAGTTCCGTTACAGTCCGTAGAAACATGTTAAACGATGTATAGAATCAATCTTTAAGATGTTTTTAACATAAATCTTCAATAATGTTCCAACCGTAGAATTCCTTTGTCTGTAGAATTGCAATGGAACGCAAGCTAACTATCACGTGAGCACGCGTGGTCAGCTCATGCCTCTCTGGCAGACCTCTGACTCCATCCCCACTTCACAGTAGAAGGCTCAAACAAGGTTCTAAAGACTGTTGACATCTAGTGGAAGCCTTAGGGAGTGCAATATGACCCCATAGACACTGTGTTTTCGATAGGCGATGAGTTGAAAAACTACAAACCTCAGATTTCCCACTTCCTGGTTGGATATTTTCTCAGGTTTTTGCCTGCCATATGAGTTATATTATACTCACAGACATCATTCAAACAGTTTTAGAAACTTCAGAGTGTTTTCTATCGAGATATACAAATTATATGCATAATATAGTTATTTTGGCTGAGTAGCAGGTAGTTTAATTTGGGCACGCTTTTCATCCAAAATTCCCAATGCTGCCCCCTACCCTAGTGAAGTTAAGGAGACTAAATTACATGGTCTTACCTTAGATTGTAAACTGTCATGGTCAAAACATATAGATTCAATGGTTGTAAAAATGGGGAGAGGTGTGTCCATAATACATTCTCTGCTTTTTTGACACCACACTCCAAAAAGCAAGTCCTGCAGGCTCTAGTTTTGTATTATCTTGATTATTGTCCAGTCATGTGGTCAAGTTCTGCAAAGAAAGACCTAGTTAAGCTGCAGCTGGCCCAGAACAGAGCAGCACGTCTTGCTCTTCATTGTAATCAGGGAGCTAATATAAATACTATGCATGCCAGTCTCTCTTGGCTAAGAGTTGAAGAGACTGACTGCATCACTTATTTTTATAAGAAACATTCATGTGTTGGTAATTCCAAATAGTTTGCATAGTCAATTTACACACAGCTCTGACACACACGCTTACCCCACCAGACATGCCACCAGGGGTCCTTTCAGTCCCCAAATCCAGAACGAATTCAAGAAAGCGTGAAGTATTATATAGAGCCATTATTGTATGGAACTCCCTTACATCTCATATTGCAAAAATGAACAGCAAACCTGGTTTAAAAAAACAGATAAAGCAACACCTCACGGCACATCGCCTCTCCCTTATTTGACCTAGATATTTTGTGTGTATGTATTTCTATGTAGGCTGTTTTTAAATTTTATTTAACTAGGCAAGTCAGTGAAGAACAAATTCTTATTTACAATGAAGGCCTACCAAAAGGCCTCCTGCGGGGACGGGGGCTGGGATTAAAAATATAGGACAAAACACACCACGACAAGAGACAACACTACATAAAGAGAGACCTAGGACAACATCGCATGGCAGCAACACATGACAACACAACAACATGGTAGCAACACATGGTAATGGCACAAAACAGGGTACAAACATTACTGGGCACAGACAACAGCACAAAGGGCAAGAAGGTAGAGCCAACAATATATCATGCAAACCAGCCACAACTGTCAGTAAGAGTGTCCATGATTGAGTCTTTGAATGAAGAGATTGAGATAAAACTGTCCAGTTTGAGTGTTTGTTGCAGTCGCTAGCTGCAGCGAACTGAAAAGAGGAGTGACCCAGGGATGTGTGCTTTGGGGACCTTTAACAGAATGTGACTGGCAAAACAGGTGTTGTATGTGGAGGATGAGGGCTGCAGTGTGCCATTTATAAATGTTGTAGTTCTGTTCTTGTCTATTATGTTTTGTATGGACCCCAGGAAGAGTAGCTGCTGCTTTCGCAACAGCTTATGGGGATCCTAATAAAATACCAATGCATGAACATCAGTGGAGGCTGCTGAGGGAGGAACGGCTCATAATAATGGCTGGAGCAGAGTAAATGGATTGGCATCAAACACATGGAAACCACTATTTGATGCCATTACCACTAACCCGTCCTCCCCAATTGAGGTGCCACCGAACTCCTGTGATGAACATATGTACTACTCAAATGTTAACCTTCCCAGCCCCACATAACAATAATTTTCCCGAATACCGTATTTAAATGGTGGTTACAGTGTAGTACATTGTTACATAGAATTTACAAATCTAATTATTGTTGCAAATCTAAGCCTTGTTTGCAAGGCTTTTGCAAATAAACTCACAATTGATAAAACTGGTATAACCCATGTATACCAGTCTTAAGTATGTATGTAGGAATCGATACATATAATAACTGTACCTGTCTATTTAGCTACCATGTTTGTTTTTAATGGCAGTTATTGTAAAGTGGGACCACCTTCCCTCAACATAGCCAGTGTTAACCAACAATGATATCTGAATAGAAGTGTTCAATCATTGTAGGGCACACTTTAAACCAACTACAAAGGCGTTATATGCTATTCATAAATTCTTCCTCATTATATAAATCCCTCATAAATAATTTATAAGAAAAGTAATACTACCTGAAGGGTAATGTAAAAGTCAGCATGCTAGCTGTTCCTGTAGACTTTCAGTCATTGCGCTAACGCAAGTTAGCAATGGCTCCAGAAACTACCTTCAACTTCAATCAAACAGCACGCAGAAACACAAACATGGTATGCATCAATTCATCTGACTCTGGGTTAGTAGAAAAAGACTCGATTGCCAAAACATCAGGACACATGTGGTAAAGATTTGTTGACCAGCAGGTGGCAGCGTTCCATGTCTTAGCCAGATACAGTACTGAGAGTCTCTCCCGACAGAAATCAGTGTGCTCTGAGACTAAGTCAGGCTACAGTACAGCAGCTTCATACCCGTCTGTAGTGACATGAGCCTGTGCTGTGTGTAGGTTTGGCCGGCAGAGGGAGACATTTTTACTGGACTCAACAGGTGAAATGCCTAATAAACCTTAGTGGCAGTCAGGGAAACATCTACTACCATGTAGCTTAGACACTATCTCTCTGACATTATATCCTTACTTAGGTTAATTCATTAAATTAATACAAGCAATGGCCCATAACTTCAGTCAGCAAATGTTGAAGAGAAATCATCTCTTACTCACAATGTGACATACTCCTATGGAACAACGTAAGCACTGTCCTCTGGTGGTTGAGGTGTCCATGTTTCCTGATCTAATGGGACTGTACTGCTCAGTGCCTTAGCCTAGAATAGATGAAAATGCTAAGGTAGATGACAAGATCAGTCTGATAATCTTAGCAGGCTAGGATGAAAACACTTTTCTTATGATTAATGTATATTTGGATTCACACACTCTACAAAACAATGTATACCTTGTGAGAAGGATAACTTTCAATTATCAAGGAAACCTGATTACTCCTTGTACTTGTTATGAATCCACGACCATAGAGAGGGTGGTGCTTTTACTCCTGAAAAGACAGTCGTGCTGAACTTCAAAAATGATTAACTAAGCCAGTGGCACTCAGCCCTCTTTGGAAAATCTGTAGCTTATAGAAATGACTACAAACTGCAATTCTTCAATTCCAATAAAACAGAGGATGTTCTAAGGATCACTCAAATATACAATGCATACAAATATATATATATATATATATATATTAAAAATAACTAAAATATAAACAAAAATATAAATGCAACATGTAAAGTGTTGGTTTCATGAGCTGAAATGTTCCATATGCACAAAAAGCTTCTCTAAAATGTTGTGCACAGATTTCATTCCCTACTTATGCCTTGAGCCATGGTTGGGATCAAACTGCAAAAACAAATCTAAATTTGGAAAAGTGTAGAAGGTGCTCAACCAACGTGAGTAGAGGTACAACCTGAAAATGTCTAGACATCATTGGACAGGAAAAGGCGCAACACTCGCTCACCACAAGAATAAGTGGTTTTATTAGACAAGTTTAAAAGATTGTTTCGGCCTTCAATGGCATTCTTAAGAAGCAGAGATTTGATTACATCCCTGTTAGTGAGTGAGAATTTCTCCGTTGCCAAGATAATCCATCCACCTGACAGGTGTGGCATATCAAGAAGCTGATTTAAACAGCATGATCATTGCACAGGTGCACCATAAAAGGCGACTCTAAATGTGCAGTTTTGTCACACAAATCAATGCCACAGAGGTCTTAAGTTGCGGGAGTGTGCAATTGGCATGCTTACTACAGGAATGTCCACCAGAGCTGTTGCCGGAGAACTTAATGTTCATTTCTCTACCAAAAAGCAGCCTGCAACGTTGTTTTAGAGAATTTGGCAGTACGTCCAATCAGCATCACAACCACAAATCCTGAGGTATCTGTAACCAACAGATGCATATCTGTATTCCCAGTAATGTGAAATCCATACATATGCACAGTAACTCAGTAAAATCTTTGAAATTGTTGCGTTTTCTTTGTGTGTGTGTGTTTATACAGTTGAAGTCGGAAGTTTGCATTAACTTGTTTTTCAACCACACCACAAATTTCTTGTTAACAAACTATAGTTTTGGCAAATCTGTAATTTTTCCAACAATTGTTTACAGACAGATTATTTCACTTATAATTCTCTGTATCACAATTCCAGTGGGTCAGAAGTTACCATACACTAAGTTGACGGTGCCTTTAAACAGCTTGGAAAATTCCAGAAAATTATGTCATGGCTTTAGAAGCTTCTGATAGGCTAATTGACATAATTTGAGTCAATTGGAGTTGTACCTGTGGATGTATTTCAAGGCCTACCTTCAAACTCAGAGCCTCTTTGCTTGATATCATGGGAAAAATCATAAGAAATCAGCCAAGTCCTCAGAAAACAATTGTAGACCTCCAAGTCTGGCTCAACCTTGGGAGCAATTTCCAAACGCCTGAAGGTACCACGTTCATCTGTACAAACAATAGTACGCAAGTATAAACACCATGGGACCACGCAGCCGTCATACCGCTCAGGAAGGAGACGCATTCTGTCTCCTAGAGATGAACATACTTTGGTGCGAAAAGCGCAAATCAATCCCAGAACAACAGCAAAGGACCTTATGAAGATGCTGAAGGTAACAGGTACAAAAGTATCTATATCCACAGTAAAACGAGTCCTATATCGACATAACCTGAAAGGCCGCTCAGCAAGGAGGAAGCCACTGCTCCAAAACCGCCATAAAAAAAGCCAGACTACGTTTTGCAACTGCAAATGGGGACAAAGATCTGACTTTTTGGAGAAATGTCATCTGGTCTGATGAAACAAAAACAGAACTGTTTGGACATAATGAACATCGTTATGTTTGGAGGAAAAAGGGGGACGCTTGCAATCCGAAGAAAACCATCCCAACTGTGAAGCATGGGGGTGGCAGCATCATGTTGTGGGGGTACTTTGCTGCAGGAGGGACTGGGGCACTTCACAAAATAGATGGCATCATGAGGCAGGAAAATTATGTGGATATATTGAAGCAACATCTCAAGACATCAGTCATGAGGTTAAAGCTTGGTTGCAAATGGGTCTTCCAAATGGACAATGACCCCAAGCATACTTCCAAAGTTGTGGCAAACTGGCTTAAGGACAACAAAGTCAAGGGATTGGGGTGGCCATCACAAAGCCCTGACCTCAATCCTATAGAACATTTGTGGGCAGAACTGAAAAAGCGTGTGCGAGCAAGGAGGCAAGCAAGGAGGCCAACAACTTATTGTGGGAAGCTTGTGGAAACGTTTGACCCAAGTTAAACAATTTTAAAGGCAATGCTAACAAATGCTAATTGAGTGTATGTAAACTTCTGACCCACTGGGAATGTGACGAAATAAATAAAAGCTGAAATAAATCATTCTCTCTACTATTCCTCTGACATTTTACATTATTAAAATAAAGTGGTGACCCTAACTGACCTAAGACAGGGAATTTTTACTATAATTAAATGACAGGAATTGTGAAAAACTGAGTTTCAATGTATTTGGCTAAGGTGTATGTAAACTTCTGACTTTAACTGTATATACTAGGCGGTGTCCGAGGAAAGACCAAGAAATTGTCAAAGACTCCAGTCACCCAAGTCATAGACTTTTTTTTCTCTGCTACCGCACGGCAAGCGGTACCGGAGCGCCAAGTCTAGGACCAAAAGGCTCCTTAACAGCTTCTACCCCCAAGCCATAAGACTGCTGAACAATTAACCAAATGGCCACCAGATTATTTACATTGACACCCCCCACCCTCTATCCATTTGTTTTGTACACTGCTGCTACTCGCTTTTTTATCTATGCATAGTCACTTCACCCCTACCTACATGTACAAATTACCTCGACTAACCTGTACCCCCGCACATTGACTCGGTACCGGTACCCCCTGAATATAGCCTCGTTTTTGTTATTTTATTGTTACTGTTTGTTTATTTTTTACTTTAGTTTCTTTGGTAAATATTTTCTTAACTCTTCTTGAACTGCACTGTTGGTTAAGGGCTTGTAAGTAAGCATTTCACGGTAAGGTCTACACTTGTTGTATTCAGTACATGTGACAAAGTTTAATTTTTTTTGTCTGTGTACTGTTTCAGAAGGGCAGTGCTCTTGCATGTGTGTGTATGTACTTTCAGAGAATTTCACACCCATCTGTGGCAGTGTTTGTTGTCTTTAATTTTTCTTATTTTATTTCATATAAATGAGAAACAGAGAGGGAAAAGATTAGGACACCTTGCATCGAACCCCTGTCTCCGGGGTCAGAGTTCATGTGCAAAGAGACAAATGTTTCCCACTACACCATGGGTTCTTTTAAGTTTCCATGTTCAAGGTGTTAATGGGCACTGTCTGTGCTGGTGCTGCACTCAGCTGGGAGCTGGCGACTGTAGGGGTTTGGTTTGGTGTCCGTAATGTGCAAAGTTCTGTGAACGTCTGAAACACTTCGGATGGGTTGAGGGCCTCCTTCTGTGACATGGGTTTGGGTAGATCCTCTGCTGGACTGGTTAACACTTTCATTCTCTGTTAGGAGGGAATGTAATCATAATATGAAGAAAAAGAGTGGGTGATATGCATATCCTACATTTCAGAATACTGGTGCTGGGCTGAAATAAGTAAATGTTAAACGGCAACGTTCTGTACAGTACCTTGGAAATAATGGCCTACGCAGCGGGACGAGGCACAGTACATTTTTCCAAGGTAACGTACAGAATGGAGGTGTTTATTCCGCTTATACCACATACATACTTTCTCATCTTTTGGTTGCTAGAGACGCGACCCAGTCGTTTGTTCGGTTAGTTCTATATTTATGGATGCAACCCAGTTCGTTCCATTGCCATGCTCGCTGGCAACGTTCTTATCCCTTGCCAACTAGCTATGGCTAACACAGTCACAATCTCTGCAGTCAGAATATCACTAGCAAAGTAGCCGCATATGTGTTTAAGCTGTTTTCTATTTACATTCATTTGGATTCATCCAAATTTAATGTTGCACAATTTTGCCTGGCATAGCTAGAATAGTTTGCCTTTGTCAGGACACTCAACACTGTTCATTATGAGGAGATCACATTGCACATTTGGGCTCCCAAGTGGCGCAGTGTTCTAAGGCACTGCATCTCAGTGCAAGAGGCATCACTACAGTCCCTGGTTTGAATCCAGGCTGTAGTACATCCGGCCGTGATTGGGAGTCCCATAGGGCGGTGCACAATTGGCTCATCATTGTCCGGGGTAGGCTGTCATTGTAAATAAGAATTTGTTTTTAACTGACTTGCCTAGTTAAATAATTAAAAACACTAGGCTTGAAGCTAGCTAAATAGTTTGTTGCTAGTGTAAACGAGTATTAATATTGTCTTTTGTATTTCATCTAAATCCTTTCATTAGTTTTTGTTATTTTCCATATCCAGGGATTGTGAGAGTATCGATTTGTTCAGTCGTGGATTACTCTGGCCAGCAGTACTTTCAAGTAAGCAGTAGGATTTTCCCCTCAGTCTGTTTTGATTCTACTGAGGAGAGCTACACTACATGACCAAAAGTATGTAGACACCTGCTCGTCAAACATCTTATTCCAAAATCATGGGCAATAATATGGCGTTGTCGTGACTAAGAGCCCTTAGCCGTGGTATCTTGGCACTATACCACAAACGCCCGAGGTGCCCTGTTGCTATTATAAACTGGTTGCCAATGTAATTAGAGCAGTAAAAATAAATGTTTTTTCATACCCGTGGTATACAGTCTGATACCACAGCTTTCAGCCAATCAGCATTCAAGGCTCGAACCAAACAGTTTTTATAAGTAATTGATCATGCCAGAGAAGCTGGTGTTTTGGAGGATATATTGTCATGGGTGTTGTTGCAAATTATTCTACATTTCTAAAAACCTGTTTTTGCTTTGTCATTATGTGGTGCTGTGTCTAGATTGATCAGAAACTTTTTTTACCGAATTTTAGAATATGGCTGTAAAGTAACAATGTGGAAAACGTTTCTGAATGCACTGCATGTCTGACTGTTACTATTGTTTGTTTCCAGCAGTTTTTATGCTGTGTATGTTTTGCGTCTTTTAAAAACCCTGCAGAAGACACTTTTATAAGGATGCTTTTAGTGTATGATTTTAATTAGCCATCTTCCGTTCTCCTTCCTCCGGTCTTTGTTATTACTTTTGTGATGTGAAACACGTTTATCTGTATTATTAAAATGCTATACAAATAAAGTTATAAAATGTGTGAGCTATGCTAAGATTTCTCTTGTAGGACATTTGAAGGAATCATTTCAAGGAATCAGAATATGCCATTGTCGTCATTTTTTTTTATAGCTACATTAAAGATGATAGAAAATGAAACGACTATGATATGGACCACTTAATCATGTTTAAAACTCAGCGTTTCTCTGTACCTGCCGCAGTGAACCAGCGGTGACACTCATCTTGTACAGCATCCAGAGAGGTACCAGTAACGTCGAGGAGAGAGTGAAGAATCCACCAATGGCGTAGCCCCACCAGGGGTACTCATAAGTGTTGTTGAACTTGAGGGGGGTATACTTGACCAGGGAGAAGACAAGCGTACCCTATAAAAAGAGACAGAAGTGGTCGAGGACATACAAAGGACATTGTTTAAGCAGAAAGTCTATTCAGGACTTGGAAAAACATGAGCCAACCCGAGTGAGATGGAGAAAATGTGTCAATACCCTAAGCATTTGTTTAAACAGGTTATAGAAATTCTACATTTTTACTTTAATCATTTTGCAGATGTTCTAATTCTAGCCTCTTAAAGCTAGAGGTTCAGCTTCTAGAAAAGCCTGGGGGTCGAAGTCAAGAATTAGACATTCTTCTTGGTTCTTACTTCAAAGATAAACCAGAGTTTAAAAGCTATCAGTCATGAGAGAGACGTGCATCTGTTTGATGAGGAGACTTACATCTTTATACCTACACCACAGCATATCAATACTGTTGGCAAAGTAGTGTCCGATACAATATTACCAACTGGGCACAGACATCAGTTCAACGTATAGATTTGATTTACATTTGGTTGAGTTGTCAACTAACAGGAAATCAACAACCAATGTCACCATGTCTTTGGATTAGGTTAAAAGTTGGGTGATGTAGGACCTGACTGACTACATAGTTCAGTTATATTAAAGGACTACAATTACCAATGTTCATTAACGGAAGTAACATTATCATTCGGACTGAGACTGATAGGCTAGTTAATTGTTACGGAGTCTAGTTGATAGGTAATCGACTAGCCGGACTGTTCCCCGGGAGGGGATTTGTACAATGCATGAACAAGGCTATTGAACTTGACATTGGTGTCTTTATTCCTTTATCCAACATATCATACCAAAACATGGTGTCAGAAGTGGCTCGAAAACCACACGTTTGTTATTTTTGTAGCTAAGTACAGTATAGGCGCAGTCACGTTCCATATGCGAACACACGCCGTTTCCTACTCCTAGTCACAACACTGATCAACTCGTTGTTAGCTGGCTAGCTAGCATCACTACGTACCTCAATGGCTGAAGGCAAAGAAATCTCCTATTCCATTGCTATGGCAGTGAACATTCCGCCACCAAATCCCATGGTTCTCACAGGGGACTGGAATACTAATTGGGAAAACTTCAGGGATGTATTCGAGGACTATGCGCTGGCGACCGGTCTACATGAGAAACCCAACGAGGTACAAGCGGCAACTCTGAAGAGTTTAATGGGCAGAGAATGCAGGCATATCTACCGGCAAAATCTCACCCTTACAGCACGACAACAGTGTGATGCAAAGGCTATATTGGGTGCATTGGAGAATTACTTCAAACCCTCCAGAAACATCATTTACGAGTGGTTCGTTTACGAGTGGTTCGTTTTCGGAAGCCGCAAACAGGAAGAGGGTGAGTCAGTACATAACTTTGTAACCCGTATGAAAGAAAAATCCGCCATTTGTGAATTGAACGATGATTTGATTCGTGACAAAATACTGGGATTTGCAAATGAGGATATGCGCCGGCGTCTACTGAGAGAGAGAGGCTTAACATTATTAACTGCCATTGAAATGTGCCGCACTACTGAAGTCACTGACATGAGAATGAGAGCAATGGAAATAAAAACCCCACGCTCCGACGTTGATACTGTTCACGCTGTTGCCAGGCAGACATTCAGACAAAACCAATCGAATAATTCACCACGAACGGTGAACACAGAGGGAATACACACACACACACACACACACACACACACACACACACACACACACACACACACACACACACACACACACACGTGGCAAAGAGCACTGCCCTGCCTACGGAATACCATGCAGAGCTTGTGGAACTGATAATCACTTTGCAAAAGTGTGTCTCATAAGCAAAAGAAGGGTGAGTGAGGGCAAGATTCACTGTGTTGATGATGTCACTCAATGTTCAGAACAGTGAAAGTGACATTTACATGCATAAATCCATTGGTGCTGTACACTCGAGGGAAGAAATGGTTTGTGACACTACGATTACACAACAAGCAACAACAATGTCAACTGGATTCTGGTGCTACATGCAACGTAATGAGCTACAAAGACAAAATCTATCTGGCACCTGACACACATCTATTGCCCAGCGATACTAGACTAAAGCTGTACTCAGGAGAGCTTTGAGACCGAATGTGTTAGTCGGGGACGCAAACACAAGCTGGAGTTTGAGATTGTGAAAACCAGTCAACATCCTCTCCTCTCAGGCTCTAAATGCGAACGCCTGGGACTGATGCAGTTCACTGTACCAAATGACCTGCACATTGTGGAGCATGTCCAGCATGGACCCCCTGTCCAGAGAACAACTACTCAGCAGATATGACAATGTATTCAACAGGCCCATTGAATCGGTGCCTGTGGAGGTACACTTTGAATTGGATGAGAGCGTCACTCCAGTCCAGTGTGCTCCTCGCAATGTGCCCATTGCAATGAAAGTGGCTATGAAGGCCCAGCTGGACAAGTATGAGGCCGATGGCCACACGACATCTGTGACTGAACCAACTGACTGGATCGGCAATATGGTCATAGTGAAACTGAAACGATCCCACTACATCATGCCGAAACTAGATGATGTCCTCTACAAGCTTCCCAAGGCCAGGATTTTCACCTTGGTGGATGCCCGAGATGCATTCCTTCAATGCAAGCTGGACGAAGAAAGCAGCTTCATGACTACCTTCTGGACCCCCTGGGGTCGGAAACGCTGGCTCAAGCTCCCATTTGGTGTCTCAGTGGCGCCTGAGGTATACCAACGCAAGCAGCACGAGTTACTGGCTGGGCTCAAGGGCATTGAACCCATCGCCGATGATGTCCTGATCGTAGGCTGTGGTGACACAGACGAAGAAGCAGAACACGACCACGATGTGAAGCTCCTGGCACTGATGTAGCGCTGCCGATCAGTTAAGCTTCGTCTTGGCCTGAAGAAGCTGCAGTTCAAGGTGAAAGACGTCCACTTCCATGGACATATTCTCTCGGCAAAAGGCCTGAAGCCGGACCCAGACAAGGTCAGAGCGATCCTCGACATGCCAAACCGGTCTGATGCAAAAGGAGTACAGCGTCTCATCGGCTTTGCAAACTATCTTGCAAAGTTCATGCCACACCTATCAGCAGTCTGATGCAGGAAGGCCAGCCCGTTGCATTTGCCTCGAGAGCGCTCACCCCCACCGAACAAAACTATGCAAAAATTGAGAAAGAGTGCCTCAGCATCGTCTTCTCCTGCCAGCGATTCCATCACTACTTATATGGTCAAGAGCTGGTCACCTCTGAAACTGACCACAAACCACTCATTGCCATATTCGGTAAACCTCTCCTCAACGCGCCCAAGAGGCTTCAAAGCATGCTCCTGACTCTGCAAAACTACAGCCTGAAAGTCATTTACAAGCCAGGACCAGAGATGTACATCAGCGACACACTGAGCAGGGCAACAGCACAATGTACAGGCAGAGGCACTGCCTATCAGCGGCATGCCATCTGTTCGCTACAGCAGGAACAACAAGATGTTCAACAGATCAATCAGGCAGACTACTTAAACGTCACAGATCACCGCCTAGCCCAGATCAGGCAACACACTGACAAGGACGAACACCTACAGTCACTGAAGTCCATGGCTCTCTCAGGTTGGCCGTACCTGAAAGAGGAGACACCTTTCACAGTGAGAGAATACTGGACCTTTCGAGATGAGATCAGCGTGCAAAATGGCGTCTTGTTCAGAGGTCAGAAGGTCATTATTCCCAAATCACTACGTCCAGAGATGCTTACCTGCATACACTCCAGTCATGTTGGAGGTGACGCATGCTACCGCCAGGCTCGTGAAACATTATACTGGCCAAACATGCAAGCAGAAATGAAAGACTTTGTCAGCAGCTGTACCACATGCAACGAGTATGCTCATGAACAGCAAAAGGAAACCATGATGTCACACGAACTGCCCACAAGGGCCTGGCAAATCGTCCGCATGGACTTATTCAGACACAGACAAAAGGACTATCTTCTCATTGTTGATCACTACTCTGACTTTTGGGAAATTGAACTGCTCCCTGACTTGTCTGCATAGACGGTCATAAAGAGCTGCAAGACGCAGTTTGCAAGGCAAGGTCAGCCTGATAAGGTAATCACGGACAATGGCCCACAATTCACTGCACAGTTCAAGCGTTTCGCCTCAGAATGGGAGTTTGACCACGTGACCTCCTCTCCAAGACACCCAAAAGCAAATGGCAAGGCAGTCAGCTGTCAAGATTGATTAAGCAGGGAAAGATTAAGCAGGGAAACCATGGAAAGCGATCTTACAGTGGAGGAACACACCCACCGAAAACATGGACAGCAGCCCAGCACAACGCCTTCTGTCCAGACGTCTGAAGACTACCATCCCTGTAGCTAACAAGCTACTTGAGCCCTGTGTCATGGCTGGCGTTACGGACAAACTGCGTCACAGAAAGCAGCTCGCTAAGTGCTCCTACGACCGGACTGCTCGAGAACTACCAGAGCTGGAGGTGGGTGAAACGAGGATGAAACCGCTGCCGGGAGACCACACAGGACTTTGGAGGCTGGGCACATGCCTACAGAGTTGCACCACGTTCTTACCTGGTGGATGTTGGTGGCTCCCTCTATCGTCGCAATCGGGTGGATCTGCGCGTAGCAGAGCAGACAACAAACCAGAACACACCATACACTCACCTAGATGAGCTGAATCACAGTCCAGGCCTAAGGTTAAGGGGCGCAGAATTGAGACATGAGCCAACTGAAGGTGAGGCTTCTACCCCACCAAGCTCTCCAGCTCGTGGCCCTAATCCTACTCCTGTCAGAGCCAATACATACTCACAGGTGGGTCGGCTGTGCAAGCCACCAGACAGGCTTACTAAGTAAGCAAGAGACTGTGTTAACTTGTCCTCTGTTTATAAAAAAAAAGGAAGATGACAACTGGAGTAAAAGGAAAATGTCATGCTTTTTCAATTGTTATGACTTGACTGTTAAGAACTTAATGTTATGCCATTATGTTTGCACTTCTATTGAAAAGGATGATGTTACGGAGTCTAGTTGATAGGTAATCGACTAGCCGGACTGTTCCCCGGACTCCGGGTGTAGAGATTTGTACAATGCATGAACAAGGCTATTGAACTTAACATTGGTGTCTGTCTTTATTCCTTTGTCCAACATATCATACCGAAACATTAATAGATAGCTGACAGCTATGGGAACTAACCATGTAACTTTCTAATATTTATTCAACTTTGTTAAGCAATAACACAAGTTGTGATCATTAGCCTAAGAAACTAATATGGCGTTGAAGAATTTACGACTGAACATCTGCAAATGAAGACAACGCCGAGGCGATACAACAAGCGCCAGTACAGTACGCGCCAGTGGTACAAGAGGGAGATCAACCCGAGCCCGTTAACGAGATGAATGCGTCCTCATTTTTGGCACTGATCCAGCCTTTTCTGGCCGCACAAGGCAACCATTCTCTACAATGGAAAATATGAAAACAATACTTTAGAACTTACCAGTAGCTACCAGAGTTCCGAAGGAGCAACATTTGGCGATTCTTCTTCATTATTTAGGGACAATGAATCTTTGCTACACTACCAGGTGATGTTGACGTTGAGCATGCTATTGTGTTGCTAGATGCACATTTTCAACCCAAAACAAACTTAACAACCAAACGTGGTACGTTTTAGACTAACACAGCAACAGGGTGAATCTGTGGCAATGTCTGTAGCAGAGCTCAGGCAGCAAGCAAGAACTTGTGAATGGGAATAGCTTAGAGAGCAGTTTATCAACAAGAATACAAGCAACAAGTTTGGGGAACGTTTGCTAATGAGGGAGACATTACCCTAGCTAGATCTGTCGACATAGCCACTGCAATGGAATCTACAAAAGAGGAAGTAAAATTCCTGCAGGGTGCAACACTGGCTACAAAAGCTGAGGTGCAGAATCAATTACTCACAAAATCATAGCAGTAATTCAAAATGGAAAAATAGAACAGACTCGGTCAGATGATGCAGAGTGAGGAAATGGCTCAAATGTGAAATGTCATAACTGGAAGAATGGGTCACAGGTCAAAATAAGCTGCCCAGGTAAAGGGAAAATATGTATTAACTGTAACAAGTTTGGACATTTCAGTAGTGTGTCGTTCAGCTATAGCTTCACACTCAGCTATCAGAGCTGATACAGAGAAATGATGATGAAGATGGGGAAAGTAATGTAAGTATTTAACATACATAGTCATCACAATGAATACAGAGTGTTTTTTCTTCTTATCAGTGCGCTGTTGGTGGCATACAAGTGAATATGACAGTGGACACTGGAGCCCAGGTGTCTTTGCTGAACACTGATGTTTACCATGGAAAGCTAGCACAGAAATTTCCCCTTCAGCCACTGGACGCTAAAATCAGTCAGTATTATGGATCGAGTGTGCCTGTTGATGGATATATCGTAGTGCCAGTGTCTCACAAAGGTAAAACAGTTCAAGCTAAGCTGTATGTTGCATGCAATGGTGACTGATGGGATGAGCTCTGCTACAGGCACTGACCTTTAACCTGGTTTAGGGAGAACCTACCATTGCACCCCCACAGCCTGCTATTCAGATTGCTACGGAATCAGAACCAGAGTGTGTAAAGGAAAATGCACAGGTCTAGGCTGTATTAAAGATTTTGAACATGCGCCTAGAGTGAGAAAAGATGCTCTGCCGGTGGTGCAACCATTGAGAAGACTTCCGTTGTACCAGCTGATCTGAAAAGACTGCAACACGAGGACATAATCAAATCAGTCTATTCTCCAGAATGGATTTAGAACATTAGTTGCCAGGAAGAAATCAGGAGAAATTTGCACATGCTGTGACTTACGAGAAGTCAACAAGGCGATCATAGTGGGAAAACACCCACTTTCTTCGATTGACAAAATTATTACTGAGTTTGCCGGAGCCGCAAGTTTTCAAAGTAGACCTGAGGAGTGGATATCTCCAAGTTCCGCTTGTCCCAGAGTCTCGTTATCTCACCGCATTTATCATGCATGAGGGCGTGTTCCAATACAAACAATTACCCTTCGGATTGGCTTCCGCGCCAAGTGCTTTCCAGAAGATCATGGACATCGTGCTGTCTGGCCTGAAGGGGGCTCCACACTACCTTGACAATATCACGGTCCACAGAAAGGATAAAAAAGAACACACCTTGCAAAGCTCAAAATGCCACTGAACAGAGGGAAATGTGTCTTCAGCACAGATATAACTTAGTTCATTGCCTACAAAGTGAGCGCTGCTGGAGTAAAGCTGTGCCAGTCCAACGTGATGGCAATCAAGAAGATGCCAGCACCAAAGTTGGTGAAAGAGCTTCAAACCTTCTTAGGAGTGACAAACTATTACGTGAAGTTCATTTCGGATTATGCAACAACAACGGAACCCCTAAGGCAGTTGCTACACCAGGATGCAGAACGGAAATGGATGTCCGCACAAGACCAAGTCTTCGCTGAACAGAAACATGCAATAGCAGAACCATCTGTTCTGGCTTACTTCCACCCAGATCGATCCAGTACAAAGCGAAGTGCTAAGCTACATGAAAGCTGGATGAAAAGGTCCAACAAGAGACATACTGTTCAGTCCATACTACATGATAAGAGACAAGAGGAAGAGGAGATTGCACCTACCATTGGAAAAGGAGATCGCACCAATCACTCTGACAGAGTCCTCACCCAAGCTCATAAAGGACACCCAGGAACAAGAAAGATGAAGCAGTTCCTTCACAGCAAAGTATGGTGGCCAAAGATGGACGATGACATCACCAGCTTAGTGCGCAGAGCACACAGCTTTTCACAAAGTGAAAAATCACTCATACCAGAAAAAACACCACTACAACCTACACCGTGGCCTAAAAGACCTTGGGAGAAGATCCAAGTGGACATCTTTGGAGAACTACAAGCAGCTCGAGCTCATCAGAAGTACCTGATCATTGTTACAGACCTGTACAGCAAATGGCCTGAAGTCTTACCCAGAAGCAACGTGACCACAGCAACTGTGATCAATGGACTTTCAGATCTGTTCACAACAATGGGGCCAGCCTCAAGTTCTAGTTCCCGCAATTCACAAGCTGACTTTATATCTTACTTGGAACCATGCACCAGAGTATCCTGTTGTACCATCCACTAGCCAACGCAGGTGTGGAAAGGTTTAACAAAGTCCTGAAGTATGGTTTTCGTGCCCTGATGCAAGAAAGAAAACAGTTCTCTCATGCATTAAACACTACTATTGAGCTACAGATCAATGCCTCACAAGGTGACAGGAAAATCACCCACCGAACTCATGATTTGGAAGAACCTTCAGAGTCCCGCTGGATACAGTCCATTCACTTTTTGCAGCTGATAAGCCACCTGATGATTCTAAGCTACGGGTAGAAGTGCAGAAATATCTGGAAACTCAAAATAAGTATTATGACTAAAACAATGTAAAGGAGGATTCCTCACTGCAAGTTGGAGATTGTGTCATGGTAAAGAGACCAGAGGACACACACTGAAAACCAGTTTCTCTCTTATCGAATTATTGCTCGACCTGGCAGATGCACATTCCAGGTTTAAGATGGAACCTTCTGGAACACAAAGACTTTCGTACTAGCCAGCCCGCCGAAGAAGAGATGGATGTTGTGTTCATTCCACAACCTGACTATATTCCAGGTCAAGAGCAGAACATTCAAGGTCAAAGACAAGAAGTTGCTCATGGAGATGTGCCAGAAGCAAGAGCACAAGAACAACATCAAGCAGAGCCATGACAAACTCGTGAACGAAGGCTACCTGCTAGACTCCATTAATTGTTCATGACTTATGGTCTTAGTTCAAGAAGGGGGGGGGGGGGGGGATGTAGGACCTGACTGATTACATAGTTTAGTTATAGGGCTATAATTGCCAATTTTCATTAACGGAAGTAATATTAACATCCGGACTGAGACCGCTAGTTTAATAGATAGCTTAGCTGACACCTATGGGAACTAACCATGTAACTTTCTCAGACTTATTAAACCGTGTTAAACGATAACGCAAATTGTGATCATTATCCTGAAACAATGCCCTAATATTGATGACTTTGTAAATCCAATCAGTTTCCACGTTGATTCAACTTTATTTTTTGAGTTGAAATTATTTGGAAACAATGTTGATTCAAGCAGTTTTTGCTCAGTGGGTAGATTGTATGCAAGTGGAGTTTGTATTAAAGTATGCTTTCATTCTTAGAAGATGTTTAGACATTCAAGTGATGGAACTATTGTATTTGTGTATTGGACTATTGGTCCTTTTTGTTAGAATAATTATATATATATATATATATATATATATATTATTATTATTATTCTTCTTCTAAGATAAAAGAGCAGTACAATAGTAAAGTGTATCACCTCCTCCACTGTATATACTGTAATAACATATGTTAACTAATGAAATGGAGACAACTGTTTCAGCTAGCAAGATACTTACTATGCATATGACAGGTGTGATGAACATCCAACAGTACTTCATGAATGGCCAAGGTCGATAGCCAATCATGTCCTCAATATTATCATACAGCCGCTCCGCACCTTGAGGGAATAAAATGTATTCACTTTAGTGATTCACAGATGATTCGCGATTGAAGTTTTAGTCAGTTGTAAAACATATGTGACCCAATTTAGGAAACTAGGCGTATGTCACAAGTTCCGACTCCACAGGAGAGACGTTTGAACGTATTTTTTTTTTTTACCAAAATGTGGTTTTTGGCAGAAATGCATTCTCGAACATGTGAACTTTCATGTGCCTTAATATCAAACGTGTATGCCATCTGTAAATATGAATACAATTGTTAAATGATGAGCCTTGTTGGTTAAGCCACAGAAAACCCCTAGCCTTGATTGGCTGAGATAATGAGTGGGCTGGACATGCCAAGAAAGGAGTTCGGATTGGTCTGCCATATTGAAGGCTGCTGTCTGTTTGAGCTCGTCAGTCTGTTTTGGTAATCCTGTCAAACACTGCTTTTTTATGTATTGTGTAGTGGAGCTTCATAAGTGTTGCTCTCCACTTTCTGGAGGTTCAAGTTTTGAAATCAGTCGAATTAGAGTATGATAGCTAAAGAGATAGAGAAAACACCCGTCTCCGGATTACATTTTCAAACTAAGGGCAACCGTGGTATGGCATTCCTGACAGGGAGACGCATCCATCATGCATGATGATGTATACATGTAAGATAGTCTAGCATGAGCTAGCTTAATTTTCAAATATTACACGTGGTTTCATTTCATGCTAAAGTGTACTGTTAGCTAGCTAGCATTAGCTGCCTGGCTCCCTAGCTGACATTATTTGTTTCCCAGAGCAGTTTGCTTTTCTCGTTAGCTAGCTAACATTGTACCTGGTTGGTTAGCTCCCAGCACTGTGGCATTATTGGCACTTTGTTCATTGTTATTTAACTAGCTAACGTTAGCTGGCTGGCTCGTTAGCTAATGTTACGTGACATGTGTATGTGTTTGTAATCTTAAACATTGTTTAACTAGCTGTTCATTGTTTAGCTAGCTAGCTGGCGCGAGCTGTCTTAAACTAAAGTGTACTGTTAGTTAGCTAGGTAACGTTAGCTGGCTGGCTCCCTAGCGGACGTTATTATTAGTTTCCCAAAGCTATTTGCTTTTGTAGTTAGAGCCTAGTGTTAGGCATTGTTGGCACTTTTTATTGTTTAACTAGCTAACGTTAGCTGGCTGGCTTGTTAGGTGACGTGTGTACAACACCCGTTGAATATGGCTGGTGTTAGTAAACTTCTGCAAAAAAAGCTTAATAAAGTTGTTGCCAGCAGAGCTGGTTAGGCTGTTTTCATGTTATCCAGAGGTAAACAAATCATTGTTCAGAGCGTCAAGTGTGCGCTCCAAGAGCGAAATGAGATGGGTGGGGCTAAAGCTTAAGATGGTGTGAACGATGCTGAATGGGTGTAGACAAAGAGCTCTTCACTAGATATCCAAACATTCAAAGGCGAGTTTACAAGTTAATCAACTTTCAAATCAGAATTACTTTCCCATTGTTCCTCAAATGCAGTGTATGATATACCATTTTGTAGCTCTGAGTCTCTCTTATCCAATGTAAAAAACACAATTTCACATTTTGCTAAATAAGACCGAAACCAGATGGTGAGTCACATATCTCGTTTAGAGTAACTTAATTAATCCAACCCAGTCTTATCAACATGACATTATTGGTACAATGAGAAAATGTACTGTTTTGTGCGCTCCAAGAGCGAAATGAGATGGGTGGGGCTAAAGCTTAAGATGGTGTGAACGATGCTAAATGGGTGTAGACAAAGAGCTCTTCACTAGATATATGTTCCCTCAAATGTATGTTCCCTCAAATGGAATTAAACTATTTTCTATGGACTTTAAATGATTTGTTTGGAAATGTTTGTGCATCTGTGGTTAATCCTGATGCTTCTCACCATAACACCACCCAACACAGATGGCCTGGAGACTAGCAAAGACCAGGAGTGTCATCCCACTGCAGGCATAGTAATCAAACAGCTGAAACACATACAGGCCACCCTACAGAGAGGGTGGGTGGTAGGCAGAATAATTAATAAACAATCTTTCTAAATAAGACAAATGGATGTGAAGTACTGTGAGTAGCAGGCAACACATGTGATTTTCACTGCAAGTCATCTGATAGTCTGTGGGAACAGAGAGGCTCAAATGCTCATTCTTCTTCCTATAAAAGCTACCTGATCATATTACTAATCTGTTGTGGTAAACCCGTTCGACCAGTATTGTCAACTCACCTCTGTGACCATTAGCAGGCCAACCAGGAAGCTGCACACACTGATGCCAAGCAGGAGAAGTTTTTTCCGCAGATGGCCCACGTGGAAGAAAGAGGGGTACATGTCTGAGATCGCTGTGACCATGGCATCGTGATATACAAACTGAAGGGCAAAAAGGTTGTTCTAGTGAGGACGCAGGCCTATCAATTTAACAACCAATTAATCATTCAAACAATGAAATGTAATCATAAAGCCCATTTTTACATCAAGAGTTGTCAGTGCTTTACAGTAACTTGGCCTAGACCCCAAAGAGCAGTGATAAAACATGCATATGGTACATTTCATTTGACAGAGATCATCAGAATCATAGCAGGTATCACCTTATGAATTGCCTAATATAATAACGCATACTATAACTACCTGCGTATAGCCTACACAACTCAAAGGCCTCCACAGCTTCTAATGTTGTAACAGTCTGAAACCGAGCATAGATCAAACAAGCAACATCTTAGTCTGATCAAAAACACTGCAGCTCAATACCACAAAGCGGAACAGACATACAGGGATTAAGGTCTGAAAGGCACTTGTGCATCGGGCAAGTCGGGAATTTTGGCTATTACTGTCACTGAAAATGTGAAAATAGCTGATTACACACAAAATTGATTTAACTTTCTGTAAAGGGTGTGGTTCCTGATCTATTTCTCATAGGAACTTAGGGACTTATGTTAATATGAACCTGGACTTGGTTAACTGCATAGTTAAATGCCAAAAAGAAGAAATTAGCAATGTCACTAAGCCAAACAAAACAACAATAGCCAGTACAAATGTTAAAATTAATTTACATTTGCAGTTTGCACTACACCATGACAAGCAACAGTTCATGTTGTCATTAACTAGCGCATTATAGTGACGCCAGCAAGTGCATTAGCAAGCTAATGATAGCTAGCTAGCTAGCAGACCATTGAATCTCGCTAGCCAACAAGTTAGCATCATCAGTCAGGCATTGAACTAAAGACATTGTTTGGGGCTACTTAGCTAGCTTCCTCAGTGATTCATGCCAAGTGAAAGTGGCCCAAGGCGCAAAGTAGCTTTTAAAATGTAGTGACTCACAAATCAGTGTTTCCTCAAATCATTTTGTAGACCTTCATGGACGCTCTAACCTACCTCACTGTCTAACCCCAGTAGGAGGATCATGACGTAGAAGAAGATGGCCCAGAGTTGGGGTACTGGCATCATGGCCACAGCACGAGGGTAGGCGATGAACGCCAGGCCAGGACCTGTAAGTGGTATATTAAAGCATTGTGTTCACATGATATCCCTCAAAGGGTTGAACATGCGTTTAGTCTACTGGCACACAGTATTTACAACGTTGGTACTAAATGTCATACTTTAGTCCCATTTAGTCTACTAGTTACCCATCGTTGAACAATGCTGTGGTTGTCAAACTAGCGCAAATATCAGGTTTATTACAGATACTTTGTAAATAGTGAGATTTAAGGTTTGAAGTTACATGCAGAGCATTACCTACCTGATTCAGCCACCATTGAGATGTCTATACCCTGTTCATAAGCCATGAAGCCCAGTACAGAGAAGATGGCAAAACCAGCCACAAAGCTAGTCACACTGTTTAGTAGACAAAGATACACACAGTCCCTGAAATTAAAAAGACTACATTAGTCAGCCTTAAATTCACACAACAAAATAGGTCTTCTCAATACAATGTCATGAATCATGATCGAGATCTGTGTACCTGTAGCAGTTGTTGTTGTACTTGTTGTAGCTGCCTAAAGATGTCAAAACCCCTGTACAAACTCCATAGGAGTAAAATATCTGGCTTCCAGCATCCATCCATACCTGAAACAATTAACATGTCAAAATAATTGTTAACTGCGGTAGAAAGTGTATTTGCTTATGTGGGATGGATCTCAGTTTTGGACACAATGAAGTGTGTTGCTACCTGTGGGTCAGCGAGGCGGGCTGGGTCTGGGTAGAGGTAGAACTTGATACCATCTATGGCCCCTGGCAGTGTGAGTCCACGAACTAGCAACACCAACAGCATCACATAGGGGAAGGTGGCAGTGAAATAGACCACCTGAGGGGAGACCAGACAAGCATTACTTTCACTCAGTCTATGGCTCATCCTAACAACTTTACACTATTCATGGTGTCATCAGGCTGAATGGCAGAGATGCCACCTTACCTTTCCAGTAGACTTCACTCCTTTCCAGACACAGAAGTAACAGATAATCCAGGACAGTAGAAGACACAGAGCTAGGTCCCAGCGAACACTCCCAATCTCTTCAATTCCCCCAGACAAGCCCAATATTCTTCTCCTGGGAGTGTAAATGCTTATTTAGTAACATTCACTCTAACTTTTTTTTTTAAATGCATTTATACATAATAAAAAAATGTGTGTACATTGTCAAGTCACTTACTCCCAAAATTCTATGACTGAGGATGAAGTGTTCCCATGAGAATGGGAAGAAATTGTGCTGTTCTGGCCAGGCTCAAAACAGTTGTCTTATAGTGAGAGAAAAAATTACAAAACAATTAAAGCACATGGATGAGTAGAATAGTCTATGGCTTATGTACATTTGAGGTGGATTAACTTCCAGCTATAAACTTTCAGTAATACATTGTCTGTGCCATGTATTTAACTTAAAAAACCTGGCAATTATGTTATGATTAGTTAGTGGTTGACAACAACCATAATAAGTTATTGACAAGCATAACATATAAAATAAAATACCTGTGTTCCAACTGTTTTTACAACTGGCCCATGGGAGTTCTAAGCTGAAGGAAGAGAAGAGGTATAGGAACGCCCAAGCCAGAATGATGATGTAATACACTCCAGTGTACAAAACCACCACTTGGCTTCCATAGCCCAGGCCTATTGAGAGAGGTCAACATCATAAAACGACAACATAGAAAACATAACGAATTTGGGGTCTGATATGGGGGGCTTATCAATGAGGAAATACTTCCTGAATTGAGGATAATGACTTCCTGAATTGAAATGGAAATGTCCTCAACCTTGACAAAAGGTTCATATTACCAGTATATCCATATTAGCACTATCTCGTTGGCATCAATAAACGGGCTACTTCATACAAATGTTAATTGACAGCTTCATATAGTCTGGAGCTCTGCTACCAATGATAAAGATACAATTTAGGTAATCCTTAAGACTTGGTATTTGGTATTTTATTAGGAGCCCCATTAGCTGTTGCAAAAGCAGCAGCTACTCTTCCTACGGTCCACACAAAACATGAAACATGACATAATACAGAACATCAATAGACAAGAACAGCTCAAGGACAGAACTACGTAAAAAAAAAAAAAAAAGGCACACGTAGCCAACATATCAATGCATACACACAAACTATCTAGGTCAAATAGGGGAGAGTCGTTGTGCCGTGAGGTGTTGCTTTATCTGTTTTTTGAAACAAGGTTTGACTTACCTTCAAAGAGTGGGCAGATTTTCCTCCAGCAAGTGATTCCACCCTGACTAGTGTACTGGCCCAATGATATCTCCAGGAAGAAGAGGGGAATACCGCAGGTGAACAGGAACAAAATATAGGGGACAAAGAAAACCCCTTTTTGGAGTAATGATTAATAAGTGATTTGCATGAAACACTGAAATTGACTATGCATTTTGAACCACTGTCAAAGTCAGGGAAATTGTACATTATTACTTAGTCTTCTATCACACATCACCACATAAGTTACATGCTAGTAAAGCAGCTGTGGTTAGAGTTGATGGGGTACAGACAGTTTAACTAAGCTTATGAGCACTTACGTTATATTCTTCAAGAATCAATGGATATATATCTTAAATTAAAAGTTTAAAATACAATTGATGTCAGAAGTTTACATACACTTAGGTTGGAGACTCATTTTTCAACCACTCCACAAATTTCTTGTCAACAAACTATAGTTTTGGCAAGTCGGTTAGGACATCTACTTTATGCATGACACAAGTAATTTTTCCAACAATTGTTTACAGACAGATTATTTCACTTATAATTCACTGTATCACAATTCCACTAAGTTCCACTAAGTTGACTGTGCCTTTAAACAGCTTGGAAAATTCCAGAAAATGTCATGGCTTTAGAGGCTTCTGATAGGCTAATTGACATCATTTGAGTCAATTGGAGGTGTACCTGTGGATGTATTTCGGTATGACGGCTGCGTGGTCCCATGGCGTTTATACTTGCGTACTATTGTTTGTACAGATGAACGTGGTACCTTCAGGCATTTGGAAATTGCTCCCAAGGATGAACCAGACTTGTGGAGGTCTACAATTTTTTTTCTGAGGTTGATGGCTGATTTCTTTTGATTTTCCTATGATGTCAAGCAAAGAGGCACTGAGTTTGAAGGTAGGCCTTGAAATACATCCACAGGTACACCCCCAAGTGACTTAAATGATGTCAATTAGCCTATCAGAAGCTTCTAAAGCCAATTTTCTGGAATTTTCCAAGCTGTTTATAGGCACAGTCAACTTAGTGTATGTAAACTTCTGACCCACTGGAATTGTGATACAGTGAATTATAAGTGAAATAATCTGTCTGTAAACAATTTTTTGAAAATTTACTTGTGTCATGCACGAAGTAGATGTCCGAACCGACTTGTCAAAACTATAGTTTGTTAACAAGAAATTTGTGGAGTGGTTGAAAAATGAGTTTTAATGACTCCAACATAAGTGTATGTAAACTTCCGACTTCATCTGTATATACCAATCCCAGATTGCCCCTTTAAGTAAATAACGTTTTAATTTACAGCGGAATAAGTTTCATTATTTAAGAGTTTAGCCTTATCGGAAAAAGTAAAGTAAAAGTAAAACACTTTTATATAGGAGCAATTTCATTATTCGTGTTAAAATGTATATGACCACATAAAGATGTGGTGTGATGCTCACCTCCTCCATTTTTATAGCACAAGTATGGGAACCTCCATACATTTCCCAGACCGACAATGTGTCCAGCTACTGCCAATAAGAACTCCGTTTTGCTGCCCCACTTGCCCCTGTCCTGGGGCTTGGGATCAGGGTGTTCCACGTTCGTCTTGGCTCCTGAACTCATCAACTTCAGCTTCACCTCTGTCTCATATGTACGCTCCATTTCAGCCTTTGAAAGTCTATTACAGTGTCCTGAAATGTTGCATACCATACCAAAGTTATTGTTTTGAAGCACTACTTTTGAAAATGTAAGTAATATATTATGTTGAAAATAAGGCTTTTGTTTTAATGTCTTAACATTGTGGTGAATATCTAAAGCATGATTACTACACTGTAAATAAAATATGTTGCTTAAATATCCAAGTTGGCTGGACTTAAAATTGTGAAAATGTTGACCTGGAATTCTCCGCTAACCCAACGTTTTTTTTTTCTTTCAATGTACTTGAATTTGAAAAGCAATATTGAGTAAACTTAAGTTTGCTTTGTTAAAACCTCTTGAAGCTAGAGGGCAGTATTTTTATGTTTGGAAAAATAACGTTCCCAATGTAAGCAGCCTATTTCTCAGGCCCAGATTCTAGAATATGCATATAATTGACAGATTAGGATAGAAGACACTAAAGTTTCCAAAACTGTCAAAATGTTGTCTGTGAGTATAACAGAACTGACTTTGCAGGCGAAAACCTGAGGAAATCCAACCCGGAAGTGCCTCTTATTTTGAAAAATCCCTGTTCCATTGCCTGCCTTTCCTCCAATTAAAGGGATATCAACCAGATTCCTTTCCCAATGGCTTCCACAGGTTGTGAACAGTCTTTAGACATAGTTTCAAGCTTTTATTCTGAAAAATGAGCGAGATATATCAAACCGCGTCAGTGGACTGCCAGATGTCCTTTGATTAGTTCCTGCGCGCGAAAGTATTAGCTCGACATTTTCTTTATCTCTTGTATTGAATAGTTTACCGTCCGGTTGAAATATTATTGATTATTTATGTTAAAAACAACCTGAGGATTGATTATAAAAAACGTTTGACATGTTTCTACGAACTTTACGGATACTATTTGGAATTTTCGTCTGCCCTTCATGACCGCTCGAGCATGTGGATTTCTGAACATAACGCGCCAACCAAATGGAGGTTTTTGGATATAAAAATAATCTTTATCGAACAAAAGGAACATTTATTGTGTAACTGGGAGTCTCGTGAGTGCAAACATCCGAAGTTCATCTTAGGTAAGCGATTAACTTGATTGCTTTTCTGACTTTCGTGACCAATCTACATTGCTGCTAGCTGTTCGTAATGTTTTGTCTAGTGATCGATAAACTCACAAACGCTTGGATTGCTTTCGCTGTAAAGCATATTTTCAAAATCTGACACGACAGGTCGATTAACAACAAGCTAAGCTGTGTTTTGGTATATTGCACTTGTGATTTCATGAAATTAAATATTTTTAGTAATTTTTGGGGAATTTGGCGCTCTGCAATTAGGCGGATGTTTACGAAAATTATCCCGCTAAAGGGATCTGTGCGCCAAGAGGTTTATTTAGCTTATAGTGCAACTTAACATATTACCCTGTGTGCCTTTTCGGAAAATAGTTTTGACTTTATTTGAGTCCATTTACTTGTCAGGGAGCAGTTTACAACTAAAACATTTATTTCAGAGGCTGAAAAATGATGCATTAAACCAGATCTAGCAAAACAGTAAGTTGATTTGTTCTAACCATTAGTGAGATTGTTTTACCTGTTTAACTGGTCTATAGTTAGTCAGTATGTCATAGCAGATTTGAAAGAATCCACTAACTTGTCCATTCATTGGATCGTGACTGAAACTGGAAAGGAGTCAAGGGGAACTCTAGGTAAAATATGAATATACTTGTTTCCACCAAATAAAAAAATATAACAGCCATCTGCCAATAACCCGAAATTCCATATTTTAGCAAACACCTATTAGAGTTCATCCAATTTAAAATGTTTAGTTAATCTGATGATATCATTATATCTTTAAAATAAAGCCTTTAATACTGCCATCCTATTTATCTCACAGATGACAGTTTGACTGATGAGAAACTGCACATTTCAAAATGTCAAAGTAAAAGCACATACTGTACCTCATGCAGCAGATCAGTAAACCGTCAAGTGTCTGTTTGAAGATTTCTCAAATCCTTGGACTACGCTGTTTGCTTCCAATACAACTTGAGTTAGTAAGTGAGAGCGAGCAGGAGATCAAGTGAGCTAGATGGATGTGTTGAGAGAGGTGGTGGTGCTTTTATTGAGGTCATGAAATAAGATAGCAGCCGGCCGCCAACCCACACACTTGTATATTGTTCCTCGGAGATTATTACGATCACAGGGTTACTGACCCACCACATCAGCTCTGCATGTTCAGGTGACAAATTTCTGAGGAAATGTACTCTTACAGTGTTTTGATTTTGTGAAGAATACAATGGATTTAAAAAGCCCACCCAGCCAACCAAAACTGGTTCTGTGAATGTTCCCAAAACATGTCCTTTAGTTGTGGGAAAGGTGTAAAAACATTCCCCCAAGGTTCTAATAACACAATGTGTCCAGTTGTGCTGATGATGAAACCATTTTTGTATTCGGGTATACAAAACATTCCTCTGATGTGGCAAGAATGTTAACAGAACACAACCATATTTGTGTTCTTAAAAGTTCCCAAAACATTTTATTAGGTTGTGAGAACCATGTGGGGATATTACACGAGAGGTTTCCGAAACACAACATCTGTCCTGTTGTGCTGACATTCATACAATGTTTCTATCAGAGTGCACAAAACATTGCCCTTCTGTTGCAAGAATGTTCAAATACATTTTATGTATTCTTTAAAGCACAGGTGTCAAACTCATTCCAAGGAGGGCGGGTTTTCGCTCCTCCCTTGTACTTCCACTTTTTTAACCTTTATTTTATCAGAGTCATACTGAGACCAATGTCTCTTTTACAGGTGATACCTGAATTACATGAATTACAGACAATTCACACAAAATATAAATACAAAATGCAAGCAGAAAGAAAAATAGTGACATAATAAACAAACACATTCAACAGTAATAAGGTCCTCAATCGAATTTCTGAATTGCCCTCGAGGCACCAGAACATCAAATTTAAGGACATGTTGAAACTTGTTCCACAATTAAGGAGCAAGAAAGGTAAATCAGCTTTTAGTTAACTCAGAGACCAAAGGAATTTACAGAGTTAGCCATCCCTGTCTGGGTGATGTTAGGTACAGTAGGACTTTTTATAAAAGGGCTTTATAAATGAAAACCTAGTAATGTAATAACCAACTTGACATCGAAGAGGGCCAACCAACTTTCTGGTAGACAATGCAGTGATGAGTACTAAAACTGTCACCCTTAAAAACACAGTATACTATGAAAACGGCATCTAACGGCTTTAATGAAGTGGCAGCTGCCACTTAATGAATAAATAGAGGTCACTAATTAGTAAGGAACTCCCCACACCTGGTTTGCTATGGCTTCATTGAAAGGAAAAAACAAAAACCTGCAGACACTAGGCCCTCCATGGAATGAGTTTGACACCTCTGCTTTATAGGTTCCCGACATATTATATGTAGATTTTACAACCATTCCCTCAATGTTGTTAGAAAGTTAGTCCTATGTTCATATAATGATACAAATAAGAGTCCATTGAGGTTTCTTTTATGTATATTGCCATCTTTCTGTTGAGGAAGTTTGTTGTACAACAGTTGATGTAGAAATACACAAAAAAAAATTGTAATCTCATTACATTTTATTAGATTAATATTCTGCAAACATAGTTTTACCTTTTTTGTTGATAGCCGCAAGGGGGAATCGAAATGGGGACCTTTTGGAGGTTTATCGCTGGAATTAATCCAAAGCACCACGGGGATGAGACTAACATAAATACTAAATTGTTTATGCATTTAGGGCTCTATTTTTGACTAGTGTCAAACGCACGTTAGTTTGCAATTTCGTCATGTAAAAACTGTCACAGTATTTTCCAGCCCAAACGCCAGGTTCATCAATTTACCTGTCTAACATTTATCATGATTGTGCTCAGATGAGAGGCATGGTAATTTTTTAGGTGTATCCTTAAAAACATGATCCAAAGTGCTAATTTCAGGTAGCACTGGTAGGGATATTTAAGACCAACCAAAAGCTGGTTTTAGCGGTAACGCAGTTGGTCATTCATGAATTTGGACAGCAGAAACGCAGCCTACCCAGCCTTGATTCACGCTGTCTATATGCGCATGCAACAAGATGCGCTTTTTGTGCCTGTATACTTTGCAATTAAAAACACTAATGTTTTTCCCCATTTTGTTTGATTAAATACCAAGCATAGCCTCCTGTGGCGACCTGTCATTCAGGGCGACCTGTCATTCATTTTTCAAAAAATAAGAAACTTATGTTCTGTGGTAGTTGTTACATTTTCGTGAATGTCAGAACGTTCCCCCGATATTTAATCTCAAACATTTTCTTAGAAACATTCAAATAATGTTTTTGGGCTGTTGTCATTCTAACTCTAGCTAGAACCTAATTGGAATGTTAGCTAATGTCCTGAGAATGCTATTGGTTTGTTGGGATAGCACTAAAACGTTTACAAATTGGTCCCGTCTGAATTTCCTGGTTTGCATAGCGTAAATATATATCTCAAAATATTTTAATGCAGGTGTTGTTCAAGTTAAATCTCAACTGCCATTGTGGCCATCCTGGTTTCAGTAAACCCTACTAGTTCGAACTGTTTTACCTGTCAACAAAGCCTCTCACAAACATCCCCCTTCACTGCAAATCCCACCAACAGTGATTGATAAGTCTGAAACCCAACCAACTGTGACTCACAAACATCCTGTCCCCTTCCCTAACAACCCCACCTACAGTGATTGATTGACAGGCAAACTGTTGAAAGTAATGGTGCCTTCAAATGGAGATCCGAGTTCCCGAGTTGGGGGGAAAAAACACTAGAACGGCCTTCCAAGAAGGAGTTCCAAGTGGGAAACTTGAATAACCAGAATGACGATACCAAAGTTAACAGGTTGTGACGTTTCATCACAGACCTTTCAACTCTTCCACCAAAATATGGTAAAACAAACCCATTTACAACTTTCATAAATAATGTGGAGTATGGAGCAGTTTTTGTGAGAAGACCGATTTTTGGGATGTCTCATGGTCTGACAAACATCGCTGTAGCTCGGCCATTTCCACTGCAGATGCGGAAGGCAGACAGAGGCGGATGCAGTGGCTTGAGATGCAGCCCATGCAAAAAAAACAGATATGTCTACCTTAAAGTGTCATATTTTGATGGGGATTGTTTTATTATGTTACTTAGTTTGACCCACGGGTCTGTCAAAAGGCTCATAGATTCATAAATAATATGGAAATGGAGCAGTTTGACCCATATACAGTGCATTCCAAAAGTATACAGATCCTTCGACTTTTTCCACATTTTGTTACGTTACAGCTTTATTCTAAAATGGATTAAATAAATATTTTCCTCGTCAATCTACACATCATACCCCATAATGACAAAGCGAAACAGGTTTAGATTTTTTTGTAAATGTATAATAAAAAAAAGACCTAATTTACGTAAGCATTCAGACTCTTTGCTATGAAACTCGAAATTGAGCTAAGGTGCATCCTGTTTCCATTGATCATCCTTGATGTTTCTACAACTTGATTGGTCCACATGTGGTCAATTCAATTGATTGGACATGATTTCGAAAGGCACACACTTGTCTATATAAGGCCCCACAGTTGACAGTGCATGTCAGAGCAAAAACAAAGCTATGAGGTCGAAGAAATTGTCCATAGAGCTCCGAGACAGCATTGTGTCGAGGCACAGATCTGGGGAAGGGTACCAACAAAATTCTGCAGCATTGAACATCCCCAAGAACACAGTGGCATCCATCATTCTTAAATAGAAGAAGTTTGGAACCACCAAGACTTCCTAGAGCTGGCTGCCTGGCCAAACTGAGCAATCAAGGGAGAAGGGCCATGGTCAGGGAGGTGACCCAGAACCCGATGGTCACTCTGACAGAGCTCCAGAGTTCCTCTGTGGAAATGAGAGAACCTTCCAGAAGGACAACCATCTCTGCAGCATTCCATCAATCAGCCATTTTTGGTAGAATGGCCAGAGGGAAGATACAAGGTACAAGACAGCTCACTTGGAGTTTGCCAAAAGGCATCTAAAGGACTCTCAGAAACAAGATTCTCTGGTTTGATGAAACCAAGATTGAACTCTTTGGCCTGAATGCCAAGCGTCACGTCACCATCCCTATGGTGAAGCATCGTGGTGGCAGCATCATGCTGTGGGGATGTTTTTCAGCGGCAGCGACTGGGATACGTCAGGATCAAAGGAAAGATGAACGGAGCAATTTACAGCGAGATCCTTGATGAAAACCTGCTCCAGAGGTTTACGGCCCAACAGGACAACGACCCTAAGCACACAGCTAAGACAACGCAGGAGTGGCTTCGGGACAAGTCTCTGAATGTCCTTGAGTGGCCCAGCCAGAGCCCGGACTTGAACCTTATCAAACATCTCTTGAGAGACCTGAAAATATATATATATTATAAATGCTGTTTTTGTCATTATGGGGAATTGTGTATAGATTGTGGAAAAACACAAAACAATTTAATCAATGTTTTAATAAGGCTGTAACGTAACAAAATGTGGAAAAAGTCAAGGGGTCTGAATGCTTTCTGAATGCACTGTAGTCTTTGGTTTGATACTTAGCTAAATGTATTATTAGAAAGGCTAGCTAGCTTAGCCATCTAGCTACAATCTCATTAGTTAAAGAGTGGTTCTGCTTCAAAAACACTTTAATGCATTCATGTTGTATGGTGGGTTCACATACTGTCAGAATTCATGTAAATACGATTTTCCAACTTGGAAGATTTACTTGAACGACACCACAATTTTTCGGAATTTTGTCTTTTTGTCGAGGAAACTTTTTGTGGAAGGTACTACGCAGCGCAAAGACCCCCCCGCACACTCAATGTATACATGAGCATGTATTTATTGTAGCAAAAATGACTAACTTATTTTCAACCAAATGAGCAGTTACTGCCTTTTTGCTTGGTAGGGCAGTATAGCATACCGAATTTTGATCAGTTATGAAAATAGAACATTTCATGCTGAAAAAAATTATCTGGCAAAAGGCCGACATTTGGACGTTTCAAATATAAAATACTTTGTCACATGACTATAGAAATGGAAACATTGTGAGTTTAAAGACACAAAGTGACAATAGCCTATGATTAAATTGTTAGAGTATACTGGCCTCTCACTATCATCATTATTACTTTTATTCACATCATTCCAATTCAATCATCAGCTTGATCAGCTTTGGTATTGACATCAGTGAGCAGGCTTTCCAATTGAGGAGAGACACATGTGCAGGACTCAAAAAATGTTAGTCACTGAGCAAATTTCAAGTCTGCTGTCTGCAAACTTGAACATTGTGAAAATTCTGTGCACCTTCCAGCTTGCGTTTACTGTGAACACTGAGGCTGTATCCGCTTTAAGTTACAGACAGTGATCAATTAGGCTACTGTGGCTATTTGATCATAATGTAGGCCTACCAGAGTGGCATATCATCAAAAACAATGGAGAAAATGCATCCCATAACATTTTAACATGGAAATATCTGTTCTATCATTCAGCCTACAGTAGAAGCCAATGTGTGGTGTTCAATATAGGACTACTGAGACTCCATGAGACTTTTGCACAGTTTGACATTAACCTGTTCATCCACTTGTCCTTCAGACAAGAAAGTGACAAGGAAATTACTGAAAATGTTGTTGTTTGATGCAAAAGAATAACACTTTACAAAATAAAATACATTATTATTCCCATACCATTATTATAAAGAATCAGACAAATGATGATACCTTCTGCCTATTGGCTACTTAGCTTATTTAAGACCGTAACACTGCCCCTTTAAGACAAAAAAAAACAATTTTCCAACTCCCTTTTCAAAGATGTCTAGAAATGTACATGTTTTGTAGGAAGAAATTACTCCCCCATTAGTGACTATAAATGATCTATAACTAGACTAATAACTCACTAACTAGCAAAGGATATGAACAAATGTGCACAGGTGGCTACATGCAGCTCTCGCTTTGATCTCAAAACAAGTGCATCTACTCAGAACCACTCACGCTGTAAACACAGTCCAGTTCAAAGTGAATGGCACAGATCCATATATGGCAATGGTCTATTTGCATATAGGCCTACTGCAGCTCTGATTGGTTATGCTGCACCGGTCTGTGTATAGTATGGGCTGAGTCGTGCAATAGAATCCTACTCCGATGCTTTCTGCCAACAACAAAATCTCTTGTATAGTTCATTTTGCATAGTATGTTGCATTGAAAGTGGATAATATTGCATTGAATCGATCACAATTCCCACAGCAAAGGGAACGTTTGACGAATTGACTTGTTGGAAAGGTGGTATCCTATGACGGTGCCACGTTGAAATTCACTGATCTCTTCAGTAAAGCCATTCTACTGCAAGGTTTTTCCTATGGAGATTGCATGGCTAAGTGCTCATATTTTATACACCTGTCAGCAACAGATGTGGCTGAAATAGCCAAATTCACTCATTTGAATGGGTGTCCACATACCTTTGTGTATATATAGTGTATATGGTAAACCTACAGTTTTGTAAAACACAACAAAAATAAGATGTCCAAAATAAGTCAGCTTACTGGGGTGTAGCCTACCATGTTGGACAGCAATGGAATTTTATGAATGCCCATCATTTGTAAAATTTGCTATTGCATTGGCTTTAAATTTGGATATTTAACTTCTTCAGGATTGGTGGGTTGTTGAGACTGGTGTTTTGTGGGTACTATTTAATGAAACTGCCAGTTGAGGACTTGTGAGGCGTCTGTTTCTCAAACTAGACACTAATGTACTTGTCCTCTTGCTCAGTTGTGCACCGGAGCCTCCCACTCTTTCTATTCGGGTTAGAGCCAGTTTGCGCTGTTCTGTGAAGGGAGTAGTACACAGCGTTGTACCAGATTTTCAGTTTCTTGTCAATTTCTCGCATGGAATAGCCTTCAATTCTCAGAACAAGAATAGACTGACGGGTTTCAGAAGAAAGTTATTTGTTTCTGGCCATTTTCGTCCTGTAATCGAACCCAGAAATGCTGATGCTCCAGATACTCAACTAGTCTAAAGAAGGCCAGTTTTTATTGATCCTTTAACGAGCACAACAGTTTTCCGCTGTGCTAACATAATTGCAAAAGGGTTTGATCAATTAGCCTTTTAAAATGATAAACTTGGATTAGCTAACACAACGTGTCATTGGAACACAAGAGTGATGGTTGCTGCCTCTGTACGCCTATGTAGATATTCCATAAAAAAATCTGCCATTTCCAGCTACAATATTCATTTACAACATTAACAATGTCTACACTGTACTTCTGATCAATGTTATTTTAATGGACAATTTTTTTTGCTTTTCTTTCAAAAACAAGGACATTTTTAAGTGACACTTTTTGAACGATAGTGTGTGTAGCAGGTCATACAGTGGGGAGAACAAGTATTTGATACACTGCCGATTGTATTGCATGACATAAGTATTTGATACATCAGAAAAGCAGAACTTAATATTTGGTACAGAAACCTTTGTTTGCAATTACAGAGATCATACGTTTCCTGTAGTTCTTGACCAGGTTTGCACACACTGCAGCAGGGATTTTGGCCCACTCCTCCATACAGACCTTCTCCAGATCCTTCAGGTTTCGGGGCTGTCGCTTGGCAATACGGACTTTTAGCTCACTCCAAAGATTTTCTATTGGGTTCAGGTCTGGAGACTGGCTAGGCCACTCCAGGACCTTGAGATGCTTCTTACGGAGCCACTCCTTAGTTGCCCTGGCTGTGTGTTTCGGGTCGTTGTCATGCTGGAAGACCCAGCCACGACCCATCTTCAATGCTCTTACTGAGGGAAGGAGGTTGTTGGCCAAGATCTCGCGATACATGGCCCCATCCATCCTCCCCTCAATACGGTGCAGTCGTCCTGTCCCCTTTGCAGAAAAGCATCCCCAAAGAATGATGTTTCCACCTCCATGCTTCACGGTTGGGATGGTGTTCTTGAGGTTGTAGTCATCCTTCTTCTTCCTCCAAACACGGCGAGTGGAGTTTAGACCAAAAAGCTCTATTTTTGTCTCATCAAACCACATGACCTTCTCCCATTCCTCCTCTGGATCATCCAGATGGTCATTGGCAAACTTCAGACGGGCCTGGACATGCGCTGGCTTGAGCAGGGGGACCTTGCGTGCGCTGCAGGATTTTAATCCATGACGGCGTAGTGTGTTACTAATGGTTTTCTTTGAGACTGTGGTCCCAGCTCTCTTCAGGTCATTGACCAGGTCCTGCCGTGTAGTTCTGGGCTGATCCCTCACCTTCCTCATGATCATTGATGCCCCACGAGGTGAGATCTTGCATGGAGCCCCAGACCGAGGGTGATTGACCGTCATCTTGAACTTCTTCCATTTTCTAATAATTGTGCCAACAGTTGTTGCCTTCTCACCAAGCTGCTTGCCTATTGTCCTGTAGCCCATCCCAGCCTTGTGCAGGTCTACAATTTTATCCCTGATGTCCTTACAAAGCTCTCTGGTCTTGGCCATTGTGGAGAGGTTGGAGTCTGTTTGATTGAGTGTGTGGACAGGTGTCTTTTATTCAGGTAACGAGTTCAAACAGGTGCAGTTAATACAGGTAATTAGTGGAGAACAGGAGGGCTTCTTAAAGAAAAACTAACAGGTCTGTGAGAGCCAGAATTCTTACTGGTTGGTAGGTGATCAAATACTTATGTCATACAATAAAATGCAAATTAATTACTTAAAAATCATACAATGTGATTTTCTGGATTTTAGATTCCGTCTCTCACAGTTGAAGTGTACCTATGATAAAAATTACAGACCTCTACATGCCTCTACATGCTCTACATGCTGTAAGTAGGAAAACCTGCAAAATCGGCAGTGTATCAAATACTTGTTCTCCCCACTGTATGTAGCTGTTTGCTGTGTATCACTTTTCACTATATAAAACCAACTGCTTTGTGATTGTACTGTCTTCATAGCACACTGACTATGTTAGATACATGGTTGTTCAATGAATGAAAACCAACTTTGTCTTCCTCAGTATTATGGAGAAATATAATGATCCTGATATAAGGTTCAATAAAATGGCCCACCAGGAGATGGGTCTGGTCCAGCCTGTCCCTGTGGCCAACACCCAGACCAGGGGACAGTGGTCCAGCAAGCTGGAGTTCCTGCTGGCTGTGGCCGGACAGATCATCGGCCTGGGGAATGTATGGAGGTTCCCATACCTGTGCTACAAAAATGGGGGAGGTGAGCATCACATCTTTGCATGGTCATACATTTAAAACACACATTAAATGTGTGGCGAGGTGAATCTTTGTCTTTCCGATCATCAATGCAAAAGAGCTAGGCTAATGTTTATTTTGAGAATTCCTAAAATTGCTAAGCAGAATAGCTGATCTTGCTGATTTGCATATTGTTGAGTTTCAACCTAAGCTGGTCATAATGTCTCGTTCTCAGCCGGCTCTCTAGCAATTAAACCTGGGGATGAGGTTAGACAACATGTTGTTAAAGGTACAATGCAGACGTTTTTATCTCAATGTCAAATAATTTCTGGCCAACAATTAACCCTCCCGTTGTGTTCGTTTCATGTAAGTTCATTCTGTGTTCCCGGTCCAAAATGACTGCCCCATTATAGCTGATTTATAAATCCATAATAATGCATATATTATCACCTAATGTTGTGTTAGATCTTTTTATCAACTTAAGTTCTTGTGAACGTTACAAATTGTGATCTTCTATTTGCTATTTATGGCCTGTAGGGCTCATTGACCTGAGCTCATACAACTTGTTTTTGAGTAAAAAAAGCATAATGTACTATTTTGACTATAACAAGTACTCAGATGAAACATATTGTGCTATTTATCACGGATTACTTTGTCAAAGTTTAACAAGGACTCTCTCTCCTCCTCACCAGTGTCATTATCAAAGATATGATCAAGAGCCTCACATACAGTATATTGTTTGGTCATTGTGCTGCCACAGAATGAACTGTTAGCAAGGCCTCAAAAAGCTTTATATACCAGAGCTGCAATGTTGCGATTGTTTGTTAGAATGCCAACAGGTGTGGTTCCCGTGGGGGAAAGATTGTATTGGGGAAAGGTTCCCGTGGGGGTTGCCATGGAAGCCAAGAAGGGGAGTGAGGTGTGTGTGTGTGCTCAAACACACATGCATGTGGGGGTCTGGGAGAGGAAGTGTGTCCATCTGATGAATGGGCATGTGCCTGAACTCAATTTTATACACTAATTGTAGTCTCACCCATTTGTTTCTAATGACCGGTCATTTTTGAACGGTCATTTTCTACATCTGTACAGGGCCAGACAATGATCCATAGGTACGTACATGCTTTTCCTTCTGTAAATTATATTGCACTATTCTATTTGTAAAAGCTTGACCGTGATTTTAATCACTATGCTTTACCAGTTTGAAACAATATAAGGCTACATTTTAGATTACTTTTAATGGCACTCTGGGGATGATGGGTCTTTTTTGATCTAACTTCTATTATACATTTGTTAAAACAGCTTCTTAAGGATCGGCAACTTCCGGTGAAACTGGAGGGCACGCAATTCAAATAAATTATCATAAATATTATGGATTTTAAACATTTAGGTACATAAAGGTTTCATATCGGCTGAAAGCTAAAATTCTTGTTCATCTAACTGCACTGTCCAATTTACAGTAGCTATTACAGCGAAAACATGCTATGGGATTGTTTGAGGACGGTGCCCCACATCAAAATATTTTTTCACCGGCACAGGTTTCATACATTCACATATAACGATTAAATATTCACTTACTTTTTGAAAGTCTTCCTCTGATTCGTCATCCAAAAGGTCCCAGCTATAACATGTAGTGTTGTTTTGTTAGATAAAATCCTTCTTTATATCCCAAAAAGTCTGTTTAGTTGGCGCCATCCATTTGAGTAATCCACTCGTTCAACTTGCAGAGAAAGGAATCCAAAAATCTACCCCTAAACTTTGGTTCAACAAGTCAAAATATGTTTTTATTTACTCCTCAGATACCCTACAATGTATTCAAACTATAATATTTATTTAGGAAAGAAGTATGTTCAATAGGAAATCGATTTTAGCAGGTGCATAATTTCTTCAAAGTGCGTGCAAACACGAATTTCCAAGACTGTGTCCTTTTAATAAAACTGTTATTTCTTATTTGTTTTTAAAGTTACACGCCTGAAACCTTGAACATAGACTGCTGACACCCTGTGGATGCCATAGGAATTGCATCCAGGGAGCTAATTTACAATATGACCTTTCTCTTGCATTTCTAAGAGGGTGGTCTCTCTCAAAAAAATTCTGGTTGGTTTTTCTTTGGATTTTCTCCTACCATATCTATTGTCATATTCTCCTACATTATTTTAACATTTCTACAAACGTCAAAGTGTTCTCTTTTCAATGGTACGAAGTATATGCATAGCCTGGCTTCAGGGCCTGAGGTACAGGCAGTTTACTTTGTGCATGTCATTCAGACAGGAAATGGAGAAGAAAGGGGCATATCCCTAAGAAGAAAAGGGATCAAAGTAACAAGACACTTGATTCCCATTTTTGGATGAATCTTACTTACTTACTTACTTTATTGTCCCCATGGGGAAATTTTGTTGCAGTGTCATGTACACATTTAAAGTGGCGTTAAATACAAAACAAGATTGACAATACAACTTTCAATAACAGTCACGCACCAATAAATAAAATAAAATTTAAAATTTAAAATTTAAAAAAGAAGAAAAGACTAGCCTGCTGGCCTTACGGGGTCAATGGGAACATTTGCCCGAGCTATTTAAGAGGGATATCACACCTGGCACAAATGATTGTCTCGTTCTATTTTTCCTGCTGAGGGGTGCCCTATACCTGCGCCCAGAGGGGAGTAATTCAAAGTCCAGGTACAGGGGGTGACTTGGGTCTAAAATGATTTTGTGAGCCTTACGGAGGGCCCTGACCTTAAAAATCTCATCCAGGCCTGTCTGTTTGACTCCAAGTACCTTGCTTACGGTGGTAATAATCCTTCTCAGCATGTTTCTCTGACTGACAGTGGCATTGCCAAACCAACAAACAATACAAAAAGTTAAAATACTCTCAATAAAGGATTTGTAAAACAGAGTCAATATAGTACAGTCTATATTAAAAGAACCCAACTTTTTTAGAAAGTACAGTCTCTGTTGGCTCTTTTTGTAGATCTGGTCTGTACATTTACTCCACTGAAGCTTACTGTCCAAAAAGACACCCAGATATTTATATTCCTCTACAATTTCTATGTTCTGACCTCTGATAGATGTTGCAGAGGTAGGTGTTGTACGCTTCCTGAAGTCTATGCACATCTCTTTGGTCTTGTTGGTATTGAGGACCAAGTGTGATTCCTCACACCACTCTACAAAGTCATCTAGGACCGGGCCATGATGTTCCTCGTCATCATGCAACAGGCTGATCAAGGCAGTGTCATCAGCGAACTTAACGAGGTGTCTGTCAGTATGGGAACTAGTACAACTATTAGTGTACAAGATGCACAGAAGTGGGGACAAAACACATCCCTGAGGAGAGCCTGTATTGGTATTGCGTATATCCGACACATGGGGACCTATTTTGACTCGCTGTGAGCGTTGGCTCAGGAAGTCCAACAGCCACAAAACCAGCCCCCCATCTAAGGAAAAGTCCCGAATGAGTCTCTGTGCCAGAATGTAGGGCTGGATTGTGTGGAAGGCAGAAGAAAAGTCAACAAACAGAACCCTGACATGGGATTTGGTACCTTCTAGATGTCTATAGACCATGTTAAGGAGGGTAAGAATGGCATCATCAACTCCTCTGCTGGTCTGATAGGCAAACTGAAATGGGTCGAGGAGCTTCTGGGTGACACTGAGAATATGACTTTTCACAATTTTCTCAAGGCATTTCATAACTAAGGATGTCAAAGCGACAGGGCGATAGTCATTCAGCACAGAGGGATTCGATACTTTAGGAATTGGTATAATTATTGATTTTTTCCACAATACTGGAACGTGTTGCTGGTTGAGTGAGGATTGGAAAATGTCTGTAAAAACACCAGCCAGTTGTTCAGCACAGTGCTTTAACACATGCCCACTTATTTTGTCTGGGCCTGGGCTTTTGTATGTGTTACATCCCCTGAACAACTTTAGAACATCAGACTGTTGAACAACAACTCTCTCAAACATTTGTAATGATGCTTCCATTTGTTTTACCTCCGACACGAAGTTGTCTGATTCAAATCTTGAGAAGAAAACATTCAGTTCATTAGCCATGTTCTGGCCCTCATATCCCCCAAGGTCAGCACTGGTTTTTCCCCTGCCTATATGGGGGGCGCTAGCCATGGATTTAATCCCTTGCCAGGCCACCCTTGCGTTTCCTGAGGAGAGGGTCCTCTCCACCCTTTGCTTGTATGCCTCCTTGTCCACCAGTATCTGTCTTTTTATCTCACGTTGTACATCTCTTAAAGCCTGTCTATCACCCCCAGCATAAACTGCCTTCTTCCTATCAAGTAGTGATTTTAGATGTTTTGATACCCAAGGCTTGTTGTTAGGGAAGATTTTACAGGTCTTAGTAGGCACAACTGACTCAACACAGAAGTTTACATAGTCTTAATAAACCTCTGTGAGTTCATCCAGATCAGAGCTGCTGTCCTCAAATACCTCCCACATTGTACAGTCAAAACACCCCTGGAGACAAGTGATACTGTTGTCATTCCAGATCTGGACAGTTTTAACTGTGGGTTTCTCCCTCTCCAGGAGGCGACAGTAAGTTGGCCTGAGGTAGACCACATTGTGGTCTGATGTCCCCAGAGGAGGTCTGGTGGTGGCAGAGAACGCCTTTGGTATTGTCCCATAGCACAAATCAAGAGTCTTATTTTTCCTAGTGTGACATTTCACATACTGATGGTATGTGCACAGGACTTTGCGTAAGGTACAGTTGTTAAAATCCCCTAAAATAAATTTGGGTGCGTCGGGGGAGATGGATTCCAGTTTCTGTGACAGATTATAAATAATCTCTGATGCCTTTGTTATATTAGCTTTTGGTTGAATGTACACAACGGTAACAAACAATTGGGGGAACTCACGGGGCAGATAGTAAGGTCGCAGTGACACAGAAAGCAGTTCAATGTCGGGGGTACAGAGTCGCTCTCTTACCAGGATCGATTTACACCACTGGTCCCTGACAAGCAGGCAGACGCCCCCGCCGTGAAGTTTCCCTGTGACTGTCAGATCGCGGTCCGCTTTGACCAGGGTGAAGCCGGCCGGCTCCACTTCTCTGTCCGGGACTCTGTCATCCAGCCAAGTCTCAGTAAATGCCAGCAAACAGGCCTCCCGGTATTCGTGTTGGAAGCGCAGATTCGCTGACAACTCATCCGCTTTCCCCCTCAGTGACTGGGCATTAATCAGCAAGGTGGTGGGTAAGGGAAGTTTGTTCTTAATTTTTTTAAGTCGTTGTCTGATTCCCCCGCGTTTTCTACGTTTGCATTTGGGTTTGTAATCCACTCGCAGACAATCAGGTATTAGATGGGCCATTGGGATATCCATCGCGTTCGTATTTGAGTTGCATTGTAGTAAAAACTCCCTGCTGTATTGGATTCCGCTGCCAGCAGCGTTTTCATTATTTAGTCCGTTCGTAGCGGGTATGTACACGATCAACAAGATCAGTCCAACACCCCACCACTGGAAATCCATGGTTGGCAGAATGTTTGTAAACTAAGTGTACAAATTAAAAACATAAAATAACGCCACTAAGTGTACAAATTAAAAACATAACATTAAAAACATAAGATAACGCCACACCAAACGTCACACACACTGCAGGTCGCAACAGAGCCGCGCCCCAACACTTGGAATCTTGGATTAAATATCAACAGTATTACACAGGCTCACACGAATACATGAACTATTAGATGAAGGAGTAAGTGATAGCCTTTCCTGTGACAAGACAGGTACATTCAGGATACTAGTCCTGTGTTCAAACTAAAGGTCTTCACGGATCCAACTGTACCCGAATTTTCAGGACCTGAGCTGGACCAGATCCAGAATTCTAAATAATGTCACAGGTCTGGGCAAGTATGGGTAACTGGATATGTGGAGTGTGTCTGAAAGTGGCCTTGTGAACCGAAATGGGAGGATCAACAGCAATAGGCGTTACACCAGTGCTCTGTAAGCGCTGTAATTGGTTAGATGGTTTTGATTGAGCGTGTTGTTTTTTGTTAACATGTTTTTATTTGTCAGTTCCCAACCATGTGAAACAAGTCCAGGAGAGCAAAAAGGCACTCTATTCTTGACAGAGAGTCGTACTGTCAATTGAATGTTAACAACAAACACCCAGAGGCTGCTCCAAGACGCTGCTGGCGCAGAAGAGGTATTCGGAGTTGAATTCTAATACAACTCAGGAGACCGGCACACCCTCCACCACTTCAAGTATATTACTCACTAATGTTCAGTCTCTGGACAATAAAGTAGATGAGCTCAGGGCTAGGATCTCCTTTCAGAGACATCAGGGACTGTAACATACTCTGTTTCATGGAATCATGGCTCTCTCCGGATATACTGTCCCCGTCCATACAGCCAGCTGGGTTCTCAGTACATTGTGCAGACAGGAATTAAGAACTCTCCGGGAAGAAGAAAGGCAGGGGTGTATGTTTCATGATTAACCACTCATGGTGTGATTGTGATAACAGATACAGAAACTCAAGTCCTTTTGTTCACCTGACCTAGAATACCGCACAATCAAATGCCGACCTAAAGCCGATACCACGACGGCCCTCAAGGAACTACACTGGACTTTATGCAAACTGGAAACAACATATTCTGAGGCCGCATTTATTGTAGCTGGGGATTTTAATAAAGCAAATTTGAGGAAAACGTGTCAAAGGCTTTTATTGACAATTACATGAAGTTGTTGCAAAAAGTAAATATTTGCAGTGTTGACCCTTCTTTTTCAAGACCTCTGCAATCCGCCCTGGCATGCTGTCAATTAACTTCTGGGCCACATCCTGACTGATGGCAGCCCATTCTTGCATAATCAATGCTTGGAGTTTGTCAGAATTTGTGGGTTTTTGTTTGTCCACCCGCCTCTTGAGGATTGACCACAAGTTCTCAATGGGATTAAGGTCTGGGGAGTTTCCTGGCCATGGACCCAGAATATCGATGTTTTGTTCCCCGAGCCACTTAGTTATAACTTTTGCCTTATGGCAAGGTGCTCCATCATGCTGGATGTTCGTCACCAAACTGTTCCTGGATGGTTGGGAGAAGTTGCTCTCGGAGGATGTACCATTCTTCATTCATGGCTGTGTTCTTAGGCAAAATTGTGAGTGAGCCCACTCCCTTGGCTGAGAAGCAACCCCACACATGAAGGTCTCAGGATGCTTTACTGTTCGCATGACACAGGACTGATGGTAGCGCTCTCCTTGTCTTCTCCTGACAAGCTTTTTTCCGGATGCCCCAAACAATCGGAAAGGGGATTCATCAGAGAAAATGACTTTACCCCAGTCCGTAGCAACCCAATCCCTGTACCTTTTGCAGAATATCAGTCTGTCCCTGATGTTTTTCCTGGAGAGAAGTGGCTTCTTTGCTGCCCTTCTTGACACAAGGCCATCCTCCAAAAGTCGTTGCCTCACTGTGCGTGCAGATGCACTCCCACCTGTCTGCTGCTATTCCTGAGCAAGCTCTGTACTGGTGGTGCCCCGATCCCACAGCTGAATCAACTTTAGGAGACGGTCCTGGCGCTTGAGGGACTTTCTTGGGCGCCCTGAAGCCTTCTTCACAACAATTGAACCGCTCTCCTTGAAGTTCTTGATGATCCGATAAATGGTTGATTTAGGTGCAAAACTTACTGGCAGCAATATCCTTGCCTGTGAAGCCCTTTTTGTGCCAAGCAATGATGGCGGCACGTGTTTCATTGCAGATAACCATGGGTGACAGAGGAAGAACAATGATTCCGAGCACCACCCTTCTTTTGAAGCTTCCAGTCCCTGTGTTAACGCGAGACTCACTGACATGTCAGCTGGTCCTTTTGTGGCAGGGATGAAATGCAGTGGAAATGTTTTTTGGGATTCAGTTCATTTGCATGGTAAAGAGGGACTTTGCAATTAATTGCAATTCATCTGGTCACTCTTCATAACATTCTGGAGTATATGTAAATTGCCATCATACAAACTGAGGTAGCAGACTTTGAAAATTAATATTTGTGTCATTCTCAAAACTTTTGACCACGACTGTACAGACAATCACAGATTACAAAGGGGAAACCAGCCACGTCGCGGACACCGACGTCTTGCTCCCAGACAAAACAAACACCTTCTTCGCCCTCTTTGAGGATATCACAGTGCCAGCTATTAGTCTACTACAGAGCGAGTTGTCTTGGTGGGTTGCGGTCTCTCCTTCCCTGCTCCCCGTGTCAATCCGCCCCTCCCTCGCCTGCCAGACCGGCAACTCTCTCCCTCTTCTCACGCTTTATCAGCTCCGGTTAATAAAGTACCTTAAAAAAAAAAATTCTGCTGCTTCCCTCACTCAGATCGGGCCGGATCTGGATCCAACCAGCTCCATTTCGGGATGGGTCCAACTTTTTGGACCTGTGAAGACCTCTAGTTCAAAGATTCACACGTCTGTCTTGTAGGAATGGCACCATAACTTATTAATCAGGTCTGGGGAATTTGAAAGGAGTCTAATCTACATCAAAGAGAATCACAGTTAAACATGTTATGGTCCTAGGTCGAGGGCTCCCGAGTGGGGCAGCGTCTAAGGCACTGCATCTCAGTGCAAAAGGCGTCACTGCAGTCCCTGGTTTGAATCCAGCCATCCGGCTGTGATTGGGAGTCCCAAAGGGAGGCGCACAATTGGCTCAGCGTCGTCTGGGTTTGGCCGGGGTAGGCCATCATTGTAAATAAGAATTTGTTCTTATCTGACTTGCCTAGTTAAATAAAGGTTACATTTAAAATGTAAAAAAATGATCATTCACAGATCAGGTTCCCTCAGGAGGTTTCTCTTAGCGGTGTTAATGGCGTTATCCAAGCTTTTCCTCTTGCAGACATTCGCATTTTGGACATCGATGAGAAACGACACCTGTCTAAAACAGTATCAAAAAAGTGAACCTGTCGTCCGGGTTTCCCAATCTGCAATTGCTTGAACCTGTTTGTCACTTGGTGGTTTGAAAAGGTTTACCTGGAGGGTACTTGACTGACCAACTGACCAAACCCTTTCCTTGACTGCTGTGATTGAGCCTCTTATGTTTACTCCACAGGTGCAGATCGTCTGTACGATAATATAGAGGACATGATCGGTTATCGACCATTACCCCTCATTAAGTACTGTTTGAAGTATATCACTCCAGTCATCTGCACTGTAAGTATTACTTAACACACTATCCTCAACAGCAAATTCATTAGTTATTTTTCAGACTATTGTTATACAGATGTAGGATCTTCATTTGAACAAGTTTGCTACAGCAGAGGAATAATCGTGCAGCAACATTATATGTGTAATCATTATGTGGATTATAATTAATGGCCATTTTTGTAGAGGTTGATATATTTTTCGTAAGAGAAAATCAAGTCGGAAATGTCAAAGTGGAAATTAAACAGCTTCAGAAGCCTTTTTGTAAACCTTAAATACACTACAAGTTTTGTATTTCTTGCATTGCAGGAAAGTTCTCCTGCAACAGGTTGATCAAATTAAGATCCTATATCTGTAGTATACATGACGTTGATGTCACAGTAATACAAGTGATTTACAGACAAACAAAAGTTAATAAGTTGACAATACATAGAAATAGAAATCAAATGGATGTCTGTGTAACCTATGTAAAGTAGAGAATCCTTTTTTTACGTTCAATATTAAATGTTTCATCATAAAACTGACCTAAAAGTACTGAAACGGTAACCTTGTTCTCTCTGTCCTCACTCAAGCCTCACTGTTACTCTACTATATTATAATTAGTACAATGCTCTCTGAAAATACATTGTGTTTTTTTAAAAACCTCCCTCCGTATATTTTTGTTCTAGGCTATGTTTGTCTTCTCCTTGATTAGGTTTACCCCGCTAAAGTTCAACAACACATTTGAGTATACTTGGTGGGGTTACGCCATTGGCTGGTGGTTCACCCTCTCCTCCACACTCATAGTTCCTCTGTGGATGGTGTACATTGTGAGCGTCACTCCTGGTACACTGCGACAGGTAAATAGTTACTTTGTTAAACTTCTATAGCATTTTTTCATAACAAAAACATCTCAAAGCAACAAAAACAAGTAATATATCATGGGAAGCCTAGCTAGGTAGGTCAATTGATAGAGATCGCTAGTTGTGTCTCTCTGTAAATACAATGATATACTAATATATTTATATTACAGCATATTCATATTCCATTCACCCAGCTCATCACTTTGCTCGTTGTATAATTCCTTCTCGCATCCTCTCTCCTTCGCTTGTGGACTTCATTGCACAACACAACAGCTGTCTGACCAATAACCTCTCCAAGCCAAACCTTCATACCATAACTGCTACACAACCTACATATTTGTCAACAAACTAGCGCTAAACCCACAGTTAATGTGTACAATCAGTTTAGCAGTTACACAGTTAGGCCCTGGTGGGATTTATATTTAACTAGGCAAGTCAGTTAAGAACAAATTCTTATTTACAATGACAGCCTACCAGGGAACAGTGGGTTTAACTGCCTTGTTCAGGGGCAGAACAACAGATTTTTAAATTGTCAGCTTGGGGATTTGATCCAGCAACCTTTCAGTTACTGGCCCAACGCTCTAACCACGACTACCTGCCGCCCCGAATAAATTAATAAAACCGAACGCTTACCCTGCCTTGGAAGAGTCAGTGTTGAATAGCCTTAGCCAGCTAGCTAACATAAATAGTATTCCTCTCTGTTTGAGTAGGCTAAATTAGCTGCATTTGCTAAGTAAGTGAAAGAAACTCAATTCCACTGCTTTTCTGTAATTTTTGAAAGAATGTATTTGTTCAATTATTGTCTTTCTCTCTGAGTCAACTCCTCACCACAGTTTAAGCACTGCAGTGCTAGCTCGCTGTAGCCTACATTATGCTACATTATGCTTTCAGTACTAGATTCATTCTCTGATCCTTTGATTGGATGGACAATATGTCAGTTCATACTGCAAGAGCTCTAAACATTTTATTAAATTCACTGAGGAGGATGGTCCTCCCGAGCATCCACTGTTTATTTTACCAAAAAAATAAGTGAAAAATCCATGCTCTCCAAACATCACCAGTTATTGTCTCCTTCCTCAGACTGTCTATCCTCACCACGCCCTCAGAGGATCTCCCTATTACCAAGGCCCAGAAAAAGGCCCTCCTGGCCAAGCAGTCTGAGCAGGACAGACCTCTGGGGGACATGGAGATACCAGCCTGGGGCCACAATCTCAGAGACACTCTCTCGCTCACCCACCATCCCTACAGGCCTGGAGACAAGCAGGTCCAGCCAGTCACTCACTCTCCTAAAGGTCCTGATCTAAACAATACAAATACTTTCCATTGTGTAACAGAGACTGTGTGACACTGTTTGGTCTGAGTGGGTTAGGAAAGTATATATCATCCACCACAGGCCTTTTTCTTGGGAGAGCGTTGTGGGCAAGTTCTTCCAAAACACACACTACTTCCTGTGTGTAGCATTAAGGAGACGTAGCAGCACTGGTTCTGGGAAAGTCTTGATGTGGAAATAGTTTGGACCAGAACACACTGAAATGAGAGTGAGAAAGGTCCAGCACAAAAGATGGACCTTTGAAGTTGTGCTTTAACCAGGACTTTGGTCATGTAGGACACAGTATTTCATCGAAATTGATTACTTTCTGTCACCGAACATAGTGGAAACAAAGGCATATGATGATCATGCTCTTGGTCTCAGTTGGTTAAATGATTCTGTATATACATCTGATCAAACCCTTTTTAATAAAGAATGGTAATATTTGATTTGTGTAGGTTTAAAAATCAGACATTGTTTTTTTTACTAGTACTTTGTTAAGTATGACATTTGTGATAATATCCATAGTTGACGAAGGGATTGTGCATGTGTGTGTATATACACTGTGGCCAGTTTATTGGGTGCACCCATCTAGTACTGGGTTGGACCCCCCTTTGCCTCCAGAACAGCCTGAATTCTTCGGGACATGGACAAGTTTGTCAATTTCTCAAGGGACCTAACATTCACCTGGTAAACATTCCCCACATCATTACGCCACCAGCCAGTACTGTTGACACCAGGTAGGATGGGACCATGCTTATTCCCCATTCTGACTCTGTCATCAGCATGACGCAGAAACCAGGATTTTCAAAACCAGGATTTGACAGACCAGACAATGTTTTTCCACTCCTCAATTGTCCAGTATTGGTGTTTGAGTGCCCACTGGAGCCGCTTCTTGTTTTTAGCTGACAGGAGGGGAACCCTGTGTGGTCGTCTGCTGTAATCCATGACAAGGACCGATGATTTGTATATTCTGAGATGCCATTCTGCAAACCACTGTTGTACTGCGCTGTTATTTGCCTGTTTGTGGCCCACCTGTTAGCTTGCACAATTCCTGCCATTCTCCTTCGACATCTCTCATCGAGCTGTTTTGCCCGCAGGACTGCCACTGACTGGATGTGTTTTGTTTGTCGCACCATTCTCTGTAAACCCTATACACAGTCGTGCGTGAAACCCAAGAGGGCAGACCTTTCTGAGGTACTGGAACCAACGCGCCTGGCCCCGACGATCATACCACACTCAAAGTCACTTAGGTCCCTCGTTTTGCCCATTCTAACGTTTGATCGAACAGTAACTGAATGCCTCTGCCTGTTTTATATAGCAGCCCACGTGACCCACTGTCTGTAGGAGCTAACCATTTTCGTGAACGGGGTGGTGAACCAAATCAAATTTTATTGGTCACATACACATGGTTAGCGGATGTTATTGCGAGTGTAGCGAAATGCTTGTGCTTCTAGTTCCGTCAGTGCAGCAATATCTAACAATTCCACAACAACTACCTAATACACACAAATCTAAGTAAGGAATGGAATAAGAATATATAAATATATGGATGAGCAATGACAGAGGTATAGGCAAGATGTAATAGGTGGTATAAAATACAGTATTTACATATGAGATGAGTAATGCAAGATATGTTAACATTATTAAAGTGCCATTATTAAAGTGACTAGTGATCCATTTCTTGAAGTGGCCAATGATTTCAAGTCTGTATGTAGGCAGCAGCCTCTCTGTGTTAGTGATGGCCTTGAGACGGAAGCTGTTTTTCAGTCTCTCTGTCCCAGCTTTGATGCACCTGTACTGACCTCGCCTTCTGGATGGTAGCGGGGTGAACAGGCAGTGGCTCGGGTGGTTGTTGTCCTTGATTATCTTTTTGGCCTTCCTGTGACATCGGGTGCTGTAGGTGTCCTGGAGGGCATGTAGTTTGCACCCGGTGATGCGTTGTGCAGACTGCACCACCCTCTGGAGAGCCTTGCGGTTGTGGCAGTGCAGTTGCCGTACCAGGCGGTGATACAGCCCAACAGGATGTTCTCAATTGTGCATTTGTAAAAGTTTTAGGTGACAAGCCACAGTTTAGTTTTTTTTTTTTTTACCTTTATTTAACTAGGCAAGTCAGTTAAGAACAAATTCTTATTTTCAATGACCGCCTAGGAACAGTGGGTTAACTGCCTTGTTCAGGGGCAGAACGACATTATTAATTTGTCCCCAATCCTCAAGCTTACCTTGTCAGCTTGGGGATTCGATCTTGCATCCTTTTGGTTACTAGTCCAACGCTCTAATCACTAGGCTACCTGCCGCCTTGTTCACCAGACTGTTTGTGTGGGTGGACCGTTTCAGTTTGTCCGTGATGGTGCAGACAGAGACGGCCGCCTCGCTTCGCGTTCCTAGGAAACTATGCATTATTTAGTTTTTTTATGTGTTATTTCTTACAATGTTACCCCAGGAAATCTTAGGTTTTATTACATACAGTCGGGAGGACTCACCAACATTACGACCAGGAATATGACTTTCCCGAAGCGGATCTTCTACCAATGGATCGGATCCCAGCCGGCGACCCAAAACAACGGCGCAGTAGAAGGGGCATACGGAGCGGTCTTCTGGTCAGGCTCCATAGACGGGCGCACCGCTCTCGAGCATACTACTCGCCAATGTCCAGTCTCTTGACAACAAGGCAGACGAAATCCAAGCAAGGGTAGCATTCCAGAGAGACATCAGAGACTGTAACGTTCTTTGTTTCACGGAAACCTGGCTCACTCGATACGCCATCTGAGTCGGTACAGCCACCTGGTACCTTCACGCATCGCACCGACAGAAACAAGCATCTCTCTGGTAGGAAGGGAGGGGGTGTATGCCTTATGATTAACGAGACATGGTGTGATCATAACAACATACAGGAACTTAAGTCCTTTTGTTCACCTGACTTAGAATTCCTCACAATCCAATGCCGACCGCATTATCTACCAAGATAATTCTCTTCGATCATAATCACAGTCATGTATATTCCCCCCCCAAGCAGACATATCGACAGCCCTGAAAGAACTTCATTCGACTCTATGTAAACTGGAAACCACACATCCTGAGGCTGCATTTATTGTAGCTGGGGATTTTAACAAGGCTAATCTGAAAACAAGGCTCCCCAAATTCTGTCAGCATATCGATTGTGCTGGCAAAACCCTAGATCACTGTTATTCTAACTTCCATGACGCATATAAGGCCCTCCCCCGCCCTCCCTTCGGAAAAGCTGAATACGACTCCATTTTGTTGCTCCCAGCCTATAGAAAGAAATTAAAACAGGAAGCACCCGTGATCAGGTCTGTTCAACGCTGGTCCGACCAATTGGATTCCACGCTTCAAGATGGCTTCGATCACGTGGACTGGGACATGTTCCGCATTGCGGCAAACAACAACATTGGCGAGTTCGGTGACCGAGTTTATTAGTAAGTGCATCGGTGATGTTGTACCCACAGCGTCTATTAAAACATTCCCCAACCAGAAACCGTGGATTGATGGCAGCATTCGCGCAAAACTGAAAGTGCGAACCACTGCTTTTAATCAGGGCAAGGTGACCGGAAACATGACCGAATACAAACAGTGTAGCTATTCCCTCCGTAACACAATCAAACAAGCTAAGGTTCAGTATAGAGACAAAGTGGAGTCGCAATTCAACGGCTCAGGCACGAGAGGTATGTGGCAGGGTCTACAGTCAATCACAGACTACAAAAGAAAAACCAGCCCCGTCATGGACCACGATGCCTTGCTGCCAGACAGACTAAACAACTTTTTTGCTCGCTTTGAGGACAATACAGTGCCACTGACACGGCCCGCTACCAAAGGCTGCGGGCTCTCCTTCACTGTAGCCAACGTGAGTAAAACATTTAAACGTGTTAACCCTCGCAGGGCTGCAGGCCCAGACGGCATCCCCCGCCGCGTCCTCAGAGCATGCGCAGACCAGCTGGCTGTTGTGTTTACGGGCATATTCAATCAATCCCTATCTCAGTCTGCTGTTCATACATGCTTCAAGAGGGCCACAATTGTTCCTGTTGCCAAGAAAGCTAAGGTAACTGAGCTAAATGACTACCGCCCTGTAGCACTCACTTCCGTCATCATGAAGTGCTTTGAGAGACTAGTCAAGGACCATATCACCTCCACCCTACCTGACACCATAGACCCACTCCAATTTGCTTACCGCCCCAATAGGTCCACAGACGACGCAATCACCATCACACTGCACACTGCCCTAACCCATCTAGACAAGAGAAATACCTATGTGAGAATGCTGTTCATCGACTACAGCTCAGCATTTAACACCATAGTACCCTCCAAACTCGTCATCAAGCTCGAGACCCTGGGTCTCGACCCCGCCCTGTGGAACTGGGTACTGGACTTCCTGACGGGCCGCCCCCAGGTGGTGAGGGTAGGTAACAACATCTCCACCCGCTGATCCTCAACACTGGGGCCCCACAAGGGTGCGTTCTGAGCCCTCTCCTGTACTCCCTGTTCACCCACGACTGCGTGGCCATGCACGCCTCCAACTCAATCATCAAGTTTGCAGATGACACTACAGTGGTAGGCTTGATTACCAACAACGACGAGACGGCCTACAGGGAGGAGGTGAGGGCCCTCGGAGCGTGGTGTCAGGAAAATAACCTCACACTCAATGTCAACAAAACAAAAGAGATGATTGTGGTCTTCAGGAAACAGCAGAGGAAGCAGCCCCTATCTACATTGACGGGACAGTAGTGGAGAGGGTGGAAAGTTTTAATCAACATTTCAACTATCTACTAACCCTAACCCTTACTTTCCTAACACTGAACTTAACCCTTATACTAAACCTAGCTCTAAGCCTAAACTTAACCTTTACTCTTATTCTATACCTAACCGTAGCAAGCAATTGCTTATCGACAGATGGTCATTCTATCAACAAACTATCTGTAGAGCATCTACAGATGGACTATCCAAATAAAGTGTGACCCATTTCAAATATGAAATTGACAAGTTTGTTGTTGTAAATAAGACAATGTCTATTTAAAGTGTGCCAGTTATCAGGTTGTACAACATGCCTATGCGGAAAAATGAGATCACTCTGTTAGACTTTCAGTGAGAGTGCCTGTTATGAGTGAGAAGTTGTACTTTATACTATTTCCTACTGCATTCATGTGTCAAATGTCAATGCCCCCTTTCTGTATATATTTCAGGCGAGAAGAGAGCTGAGACGTATTGCCTGAGTATAAGAGTGCAACTACTACTTCCCCTTGTTTGACACCTCAAGTAATATAATTTTTTATGTTTTATTGTTTAAAATCATATTACTTAACTCATACAGAATTTTGTTGAAATGAGGGTACGAAATAACTATTTCAAGTTATGTTTACAGCAATTTGATATTGGGGCTTTATGACTGGGGTTTCCTTTGTTCCTTTTCAAGTCTTTAAATGCAGGAGGTCTATTTTATGTTTACACATAGGACATCATCATGATCCTCTGACTGAAAATCACCATGGAGATCCAGTCACTTGTTTCACTAATGTCCCGTGGTAGATAAAGAATATGCATCACTAAAAGTCCGGTTGGGGTTGGGCAGGCCAATGTAAACTAAAAATGTAATCTCTAATGCCTGCATTTGCACATTTACCAGAGAGAGTGAATACTTAAAGGGATACTTTGAGATTTTGGCAGTGAGGACCTTTATCTAGTTCCCCAGAGTCATGAACTCATGGATACCATTTGTATCTCTCTGTGACCAGTATGAAGGAAGATAGAGCTAGTTTCGCAAGCCAGTGCTAAATAGCGTTAGCGCACTGACTAATGCTAATTATCAATTGCGCTAGCGCTAGTTAGCAACTTCCTTCTAACTGCACGCAGAGACATAACTGTATCCACGAGTTTATCTGACTCTAAGTAGATAAAGGGCCAAAAATTGCCAAAATCCCAAAGTATCCCTTTATTAATACATAGATTCAAGGCTGTATCACATCCCGCCGTGATTGGGAGTCGGCGCACAATTGGCCCAGCGTTGTCCGGGGTAGGCCGTCATTGTAAAGAAGAATTTGTTCTTAACTGACTTGCCTGGTTAAATAAAAAAATTAAATACCATCTGTGTCATGTTTATAACACTTACAACGGATTCTGTACAGTATGTGGTGCATATAGTATTATAACACTAAGACTCTTATGTCTAACGCTCAGTGTAGTCCAATAACATTTATAGTTGGGTCAGTATGAATAGAAGCAGGTCATTTGTATCCAGAGCTTTGGTGAACAAACATTATGGACGTTATTAGCATAGAAACTCTTGATAAGGTTTATATGCTGTGATATCTAGTCCTGGCAACACTACACTTAAATCCTAACCTTGTGGGTTAAGGTAACTACCCTCCAATAAATAGTGTTGGGTACAGAGATACATTTTAAATTAAACATACATTTCAATAAAAGAAACACACACACAATGAGTCAATGGCTTCTTTTTATATTGAGAGCATAAGCCTCCCTTATTTTCTTTAACAATTATAAAATCATTAAGACAACCCAAGGGCAGATGTCCAATGAATGCAAAAAAACGAAAGCCCAGATTTTATCCAAGGCGTTATTGTTCATAAAAAGACAACATCGGTGATTTTACAATCTTAGCTGAAGATCGAGGTGCATCCTTGTCCATAATTTAACACTCTTTTATTAAAAGGAAATAAGACGAGTCAGACAGTACAGTCACCCATTCCAGGAGGAAGAGAACTACGAGACTAGAACCTTTTTTGTAATTACGGGGAGACTTTGGTCCCAGCATGACTCCCTGTCAAAATAAAGGTTAAATAAAAACCTGCCCTAGTTATCAGTCACATAATTTAAATTCAAACAGTGTACTGTGAAAAAAGCATTTGTCCAGGAGAGAATGCAAGGTTGAAGTCAGAGAGGACTGGACAGCAGCTTGGAAAGCTGAGACTTAAAGCTTCATTATTGGACTTGCATTGATTTGGGCAGTCAAAGACAGTAGCACACACAGAACAGTATGTAGCATCTGTAGCATGCAAGGGTCTATCTGGGATGAGTCTGTACTTGTTTATTCTCCATGTTCAAGAGTAAAGAGTGGGGGGTTCTTCAGCCACTGCAAATATACTGTATGACTCATTGTCTTAACATAAGTAGTCTTCTGGGACTGTGGGTGTTATGACAATTAAGTGACGATGACGCCAGCTGTTTTGTCTGTTATAGTGGCACAGTGTCACCACTTCCACATTGCCAAATGATGTATATTGAGGATTACAATTGTGACTATGCACAAGGTGCAAGGCAACCCCAGCCAACTCAACCAATAGATTGAAGCTACCAAAATAGAATGATACCTGTTGCTCATCTGTATTGTGCAAAACGAGAAGATGCAAAGGCAAAATGATATTTGATTATCAACATCAGAATGCAGACTGTGGGTTTGAGTTAAGTTGAGGTGTGCATTTGGAGGCATTGTGCAATGCAAAGGTTCAGGACTAGACCTGGACTGGATTCCATGTTATGGACTGAAAGAAGGAATGCTGTTTGGCCTGCAGCCTTCCCCACTCACTCGCCTGTCTGTCGTGCAGGGGACAGCACATATGGTGGGGGGTAGGTAGGGGATGATGAGGTCAGGGTGGAGGGGTGTGGTCCGGCCCCGTCTGGTCCCTGCCTCTGTGTGCATAGCAAGGGGAGACCTGCCCCCCTGGCCTCCTCTGGAGCATCAAGGACAGTCCTGGCCGTGGTCCTGACTCCTGCGGCGTCTCTTAATGGCCACTTGATGGTTCTCGTTCATCGCTCCACTGTCCTCCCCCCTCCTCCTCTTCCCCTTCCCTGCCTGTTGAGCACACAAATACAAAGGAGAGGGACTTTTAAATGTTTAGATTTCTTCCATTGTGCAAAAATAAATCACTTTTTATACGTTTTGTTTTGCAATATTAATGAGTATAATATTTATTATATTAGATTATGGAGTAAAAAGGAAGCATCGAGTGGTAATGAGTGGCCCTCTGTAGCTCAGTTTGTAAGAGCATGGCTCTTACAGCGGCAGGATAGTGGATTCGATTCAGACAACCACCCATACGCTTGGGCATGAGTCCTTTCGATAAAAGCGTCTGCAAAATGACATATATTATAAACAGAGAACAAAAGTTCAAATAAAGTAGCTATTCAGTACTACCACTAGATGTCAGCCTACTACCACTAAACGTGAAACTATAAACCAGCGATTCTCTACTGGTGGGTCACAACCCAAATTAGCGTGCCTGAGTAAAAAACGATCACTTTTAATTGTCAAAAAAATCTTTTAAAAATATGGATTCTTTCCCCCTGAAATAAATACTCCAGTCTGAACTTAAATGACTAAAACCAGATAGAAAGTGTGTAGAAATGATAATGGACCAATCATTTGATCTAAACTATTTTTCTTGAATCACAGAGATTTCAATAGCAGCGCTATTGGATTTCGTTAATTGTGTGGTCAAACCAGTAAGCTTGCCAACATTTGTCATGAAAAACATGATCAATATGGAATAATTAATAATGCAAGATGTGGGAAATGTGTTCCCTTGTCATATAAAACAACAATAAGATTGTAAAAAAAACCTAGGATGAAACTAAAAACACAGTTGAGAACCACTGCTCTAAATCATGAACGATGGACCACAGTCAGTCAGCAGCACAGCACAGATAAAAATAAAATTGAAATAGATAAACATCTCATATCACATGTATCAAATTACTCAAACAGTGAACAAGGTCAGATTGTAAAACTGATTACACATCCATATTGCATCCCAAATGGTACCCTATTCCCAATATAGTTCACTACTTTTGACGAGAGCCGATTGCGCTCTGTTCAAAAGTAGTGCACTATATAGGGAATAAGTTGCAGTTTGGGATGCAACCCATCCAGACTGTGAAAGATGTTGTTACAGACCTTGACGTCATGTTCAGCAAACTTCTGGAACATGTTGGCATAGATCTTCTTGTCCCTTTCATGGTGTTCCCGGATTTTGCGTTGACAGATAGAGACTTGACCGTGTGCCGCCCGGTTGGAGGGGTTGACCTGCAGCACCAGTTTAAAGTCAGACATGGCCAGGCTGAACTCGTTACGGAAGAGACGAGCCTCCCCACGCCGGTACAGAGCCTTCTCATTCTTCCCATCCAATTCTATCACCTGCGAGATACACACAGACACACAACTACATTGGTAACATTTTACATTAAGGTATACCTACAGGGATTTATAAAGGGCTTTATAAATAGTTTTAAAAAGCAAATTATTAGTTTATAAAGCTGTTAAAAAAATAATAACAGAATGGTTGAAATTGTGTGATTATTTTTTAAACGCTTGCTGAACAGATTAATACATACACTACATGAACAAAAGTATGTGGACACCTTCTCCTCGAACGTCTCATTCAAGAATTATGGACATTAATATGGAGCTGGTCCCCCCTTTGCTGCAACAGCCTCCACTATTCTGGGAAGGCTTTCCACTTGCTTCCATTCAGCCACTAGAACATTAGTGAGGTCGGGCACTGATGTTGGACAATTAAGCCTGGCTCGCAGTCGGCATTCCAATTCAACCCAAAGGTGTTCGATGGGGTTGAGGTCAGGGCTCTGTGCAGGTCAGTCAAGTTCTTCCACACCGATCTCGACAAACCATTTATGTATGGACCTCGCTTTGTGCACGGGGGCATTGTCATGCTGAAATATGAATGGGCCTTCCCCAAACTGTTGCCACAAAGTTGGAAGCACAGAATCGTCGTAGGACCATACGTCACGGCAAACCGGGCATGATGACTCCTTGCTGTCCCCAGTCCACCTGGCCTTGCTGCTGTTCCAGTTTCAACTGTTCTGCCTGCTGTTATGGAACCCCTACCTGTTCAACTCTTAATGATCGGCTATGAAAAGCCAACTGACTTTTATTCCTGATTATCATTTGACCATGCTTGTCATTTATGAACATTTTGAAAATCTTGGCTCTCTGTAATTCTCTCCTTCTCTCTCTCTTTCTCTCTCTCGGAGGACCTGAGCCCTGGGACCGTGCGTCGGGGCTGCCGGGCGTGATGGCTCCTTGCTGTCCCCAGTCCACCTGGCCTTGCTGCTATTCCAGTTTCAGCTGTTCTGCCTGCGGTTATGGAACCGCCACCTGTCCCGGACCTGCTATTTTCAACTCTTGATGATCGGCTATGAAAAGCCAACTGAAAATTATTCATGATTATTATTTGACCATGCTTGTCACTTATGAACATTTTGAACATCTTGGCATAGTTCTGTTATAATCTCCACCCAGCACAGCCAGAAGAGGACTGGCCACCCCTCATAGCCTGGTTCCTCTCTACGTTTCTTCCTAGGTTTTGGCCTTTCTAGGGAGTTTTTCCTAGCCACCGTGCTTCTACACCTGCATTGCTTGCTGTTTGGGGTTTTAGGCTGGGTGTCTGTACAGCACTTCGAGATATTAGCTGATGTACGAAGGGCTATATAAAATAAACTTGATTTGATTTGATTGTATGCTGTAGCGTTAAGATTTCACTTCACTGGAACTAAGGGGTCTAGCCCGAACCATGAAATACAGCCCCAGACCATTATTCTTCCTCCACCAAACTTTAGTTGGCACTATGCATTGGGGCAGGTAGCATTCTCCTGGCATCCGCTAAACCCAGATTCGTCTGTCACTCCAGAGAACGCATGTCCACTGCCCCAGAGTCCAATGGCGGTGAGCTTTACACCACTCCAGGCGACGCTTGACATTATGCATGGTGATCTTAGGCTTGTGTGCGGCTGCTCAACCATGGAAACCCATTTCATGAAGCTCCCGACGAACAGTTATTTTGCTGAAGTTGCATCCAGAGGCAGTTTGGAACTCGGTAGTGAGTGTTGCAACCGAGTATAGATACTTTTTACACAATATGCGCTACAGCACCCGGCAGTCCTGTTCTGTGAGCTTATGTGGCCTACCACTTCGTGGCTGAGCCGTCGTTGCTCCTAGACGTACAGATGACCGGGACAGCTCTAGCAAGGAAGACATTTTACAAACTGACTTGTTGGAAAAGTGGCATCCTATGATTGTGCCATGTTGAAAGTCACTGAGCTCTTCAGTATGGCCATTCTACTGGCAATGTTTGTCTATGGAGACTGCATGGCTGTGTGCTCGATGTTATATACCTGTCAGCCACAGGTGTGGCTGAAATAGCTGAATCCACTAATTACAAGTAGTGTCCAGATATTTTTGTAAATATAGTGTATATATAGTGCATATATAGTATATATATATATATATATATACACATACATGTAACATTTTAACTTTAGTCCGTCCCCTCGCCCCGACCCGGGCGCGAACCAGGGACCCTCTGCACACATCAACAACAGTCACCCACGAAGCATCGTTACCCATCGCTCCACAAAGGCCGCGGCCCTTGCAGAGCAAGGGGAACCACTACTTCAAGGTCTCAAAGCGAGTGACGTAACCGATTGAAAGGCTATTAGCGCGCACTACCGCTAACTAGCTAGCCATTTCACATCCGTTACATACATACATACATACATACATATATATACATATAAATACATACATACATACATACATACATACATACATACATACATACATATACAGTGGGGAGAACAAGTATTTGATACACTGACAATTTTGCAGGTTTTCCTACTTACAAAGCATGTAGAGGTCTGTAATTTTTATCATAGGTACACTTCAACTGTGAGAGAAGGAATCTAAAACAAAAATCCAGAAAATCACATTGTATGATTTTTAAGTAATTAATTTGCATTTTATTGCATGACATAAGTATTTGATACATCAGAAAAGCAGAACTGAATATTTGGTACAGAAACCTTAGTTTGCAATTACAGAGATCATACGTTTCCTGTAGTTCTTGACCAGGTTTGCACACACTGCAGCAGGGATTTTGGCCCACTCCTCCATACAGACCTTCTCCAGATCCTTCAGGTTTCGGGGCTGTCGCTGGGCAATACGGACTTTCGGCTCCCTCCAAAGATTTTCTATTGGGTTCAGGTCTGGAGACTGGCTAGGCCACTCCAGGACCTTGAGATGCTTCTTACGGAGCCACTCCTTAGTTGCCCTGGCTGTGTGTTTCGGGTCGTTGTCATGCTGGAAGACCCAGCCACGACCCATCTTCAATGCTCTTACTGAGGGAAGGAGGTTGTTGGTCAAGATCTCGCGATACATGGCCCCATCCATCCTCCCCTCAATACGGTGCAGTCGTCCTGTCCCCTTTGCAGAAAAGCATCCCCAAAGAATGATGTTTCCACCTCCATGCTTCACGGTTGGGATGGTGTTCTTGGGGTTGTACTCATCCTTCTATTCCTCCAAACACGGCGAGTGGAGTTTAGAGCAAAAAGCTCTATTTTTGTCTCATCAGACCACATGACCTTCTCCCATTCCTCCTCTGGATCATCCAAATGGTCATTGGCAAACTTCAGACGGGCCTGGACATGCGCTGGCTTGAGCAGGGGGACCTTGCGTGCGCTGCAGGATTTTAATCCATGACGGCGTAGTGTGTTACTAATGGTTTTCTTTGAGACTGTGGTCCCAGCTCTCTTCAGGTCATTGACCAGGTCCTTCCGTGTAGTTCTGGGTTCACATCCTTTACATTCCTCATGATCATTGATGCCCCACGAGGTGAGATCTTGCATGGAGCCCCAGACCGAGGGTGATTGACCGTCATCTTGAACTTCTTCCATTTTCTAATAATTGTGCCAACAGTTGTTGCCTTCTCACCAAGCTGCTTGGCTATTGTCCTGTAGCCCATCCCAGCCTTGTACAGGTCTACAATTTATCCCTGATGTCCTTACACAGCTCTCTGGTCTTGGCCATTGTGGAGAGGTTGGAGTCTGTTTGATTGAGTGTGTGGACAGGTGTCTTTTATACAGGTAACGAGTTCAAACAGGTGCAGTTAATACAGGTAATGAGTGGAGAACAGGAGGGCTTCTTAAAGAAAAACTAACAGGTCTGTGAGAGCCGGAATTCTTACTGGTTGGTAGGTGATCAAATACTTATGTCATGCAATAAAATGCAAATTAATTACTTAAAAATCATACAATGTGATTTTCTGGATTTTTGTTTTAGATTCCGTCTCTCACAGTTGAAGTGTACCTATGATAAAAATGACAGACGTCTACATGCTTTGTAAGTAGGAAAACCTGCAAAATCGGCAGTGTATCAAATACTTGTTCTCCCCACTGTACACACACTGCTCAAAAAAATATAGGGAACACTAAAATAACACATCCTAGATCTGAATGAATGAAATATTCTTATTAACTACTTTTTTCTTTACATAGTTGAATGTGCTGACAACAAAATCACACAAAAACTATCAATGGAAATCAAATTTATCAACCCATGGAGGTCTGGATTTGGAGTCAAACTCAAAATTAAAGTGGAAAACCACACTACAGGCTGATCCAACTTTGATGTAATGTCCTTAAAACAAGTCAAAATGAGGCTCAGTAGTGTGTGTGGCCTCCACGTGCCTGTATGACCTCCCTACAACGCCTGGGCATGCTCCTGATGAGGTGGCGGATGGTCTCCTGAGGGATCTCCTCCCAGACCTGGACTAAAGCATCCGCCAACTCCTGGACAGTCTGTGGTGCAACGTGGTGTTGGTGGATGGAGCGAGACATGATGTCCCAGATGTGCTCAATTGGATTCAGGTCTGGGGAACGGGCGGGCCAGTCCATAGCATCAATGCCTTCCTCTTGCAGGAACTGCTGACACACTCCAGCCACATGAGGTCTAGCATTGTCTTGCATTAGGAGGAACCCAGGGCCAACCGCACCAGCATATGGTCTCACAAGGTCATCTCGGTACCTAATGGCAGTCAGGCTACCTCTGGCGAGCACATGGAGGGCTGTGCGGCCCCCCAAAGAAATGCCACCCCACACCATGACTGACCCACCGCCAAACCGGTCATGCTGGAGGATGTTGCAGGCAGCAGAACGTTCTCCACGGCGTCTCCAGACTCTGTCACGTCTGTCACATGTGCTCAGTGTGAACCTGCTTTCATCTGTGAAGAGCACAGGGCGCCAGTGGCGAATTTGCCAATCTTGGTGTTCTCTGGCAAAAGCCAAACGTCTTGCACGGTGTTGGTCTGTAAGCACAAGCCCCACCTGTGGACGTCGGGCCCTCATACCACCCTCATGGAGTCTGTTTCTGACCGTTTGAGCAGACACATGCACATTTGTGGCCTGCTGGAGGTCATTTTGCAGGGCTCTGGCAGTGCTCCTCCTGCTCCTCCTTGCACAAAGGCGGAGGTAGCGGTCCTGCTGCTGGGTTGTTGCCCTCCTACGGCCTCCTCCACGTCTCCTGATGTACTGGCCTGTCTCCTGGTAGCGCCTCCATGCTCTGGACACTACGCTGACAGACACAGCAAACCTTCTTGCCACAGCTCGCATTGATGTGCCATCCTGGATGAGCTGCACTACCTGTGCCACTTGTGTGGGTTGTAGACTCCGTCTCATGCTACCACTAGAGTGAAAGCACCGGCAGCATTCAAAAGGGACCAAAACATCAGCCAGGAAGCATAGGAACTGAGAAGTGGTCTGTGGTCACCACCTGCAGAACCACTCCTTTATTGGGGGTGTCTTGCTAATTGCCTATAATTTCCACCTGTTGTCTATTACATTTGCACAACAGCATGTGAAATTTATTGTCAATCAGTGTAAGTGGACAGTTTGATTTCACAGAAGTGTGATTGACTTGGAGTTACATTGTGTTGTTTAAGTGTTCCCTTTATTTTTTTGAGCAGTGTATATAAAATGTACATAGGTATACAACCCCACTGACCCAGAGCAAAGAGTTAAAGACACACACAACTGTATGCTATTCCATGCACAGGCGCTAGCTGCATGCTCTGTTCGGCTTCAGAATATGGTATACGTGTATATGTGTGTGGGGATCCCATGCGTGCAGCCAGGTATGCATTGAGATTGTACCTTGTTGCAGTTCTCCACAACCAGTGCATACTCTCTCAGCCTCAGGTAGCACATTGCCAGGTTGAGCTGGGCGACCAGTAGGAAGTCCTGGATCGTCTGCTGCTGTTCCTTCCCTACACCAAACTCCATCTCGAGCCATGACACAATACGCTGGTATTGGACCACCGCCTGCAGGAAACACCCTGCCTAGAACCAGGGACAACACATGGAGTAGGTTTTGCAGGTCTCTCATGCAAAAAAAGATTATAAGCAACATTTAATAGCGCAAAAGAAATGTGCAAAGCAAGCACGTACACAGATAGGGCTCTACCAATGCAGAGCACATGCCCCTTTGCCCTTCCAATCTCTAAAGTTCCCTTTTGTATTGAGTTATAAAAAAAGTATACAGTACCAGTCAAATGTTTGGACACACCTACTCATTCAAGGGTTTTTCTTAATTTTTTACTATTTTCTACATTGTAGAATAACAGTGAAGACAACAAAACTATGACATAACACATATGGAATCATGTAGTAACCGAAAAAGTGTTTAAACAAATCAAAATATATTTGAGATTTGAGATTCTTCAAAGTACCCACCCTTTGCCTTGATGACAGCTTTGCACAATCTTGGTATTCTCTCAGCCAGCCTCATGAGGTAGTCACCTGGACTGCATTTCAATCAACAGGTGTACCTTGTTAAAAGTTAATTTGTGGAATTTCTTTCCTTCTTAATGCGTTTGAGCCAGTCTGTTGTGTTGTGACAAGGTAGGGGTTGTATACAGAAGATAACCCTATATGGTAAACTACCAAGTCCATTTTATGGCACGAACAGCTCAAAAAGCAAAGAGAAACGACAGTCCATCCTTACCTTATTACTTTAAAACATGAAGATCAGTCAATCCGGAAAATGTAAAAAACTTGAAAGTTCCTCAAATGCAAATTAATTACTTAAAAATCACACAATGTGATTTTCTGGATTTTTGTTTTAGATTCCGTCTCTCACAGTCGAAGTGTACCTATGATAAAAAATTACAGACCTCTACATGCTTTGTAAGTAGGAAAACCTGCAAAATCGGCAGTGTATCAAATACGTGTTCTCCCCAATGTATATAGTCATGACGTTGGCCTGATGGTGGGAGGTTTATGACCCCCATAAATACCTTTCCCCTTTTCTCTCTCCCTACTCTACAGAGTGACTCTTGGAAAGTCCTTTGTTAACATAGAGAGAGTCTTATAACATCAAAAGGGTGGGGAAAGGAACCATATTTTGGTAATCCAACCAGCTGAAAATATGCGTTGGTACTTAAAGAATATGATGCCAGATCAGTTGTCATCTGAGACATTATTACTAATGATAGGATGACATAAACTGTATCTTGGAAAGTCTACACATTATAGTTATCAGATTCACATGGAATTGTTGTGCAATTTAAATGTTTAAATATGAAAAGATGAAATGTAATTTAGCTTCTTAATGAGAGAACGGTTTGTCATAGAGTAAACTCTGCCAACTCAGTGGCCCCGCCCATGTGAACAGACAGTGGTTGTAAACTATGAAACACGGTCCTCTCTCCCAATCCTATATAAGCCCCTTGACGAAAATGTAACTTCCTGTTCCAAGGACTTGTGGACTTGAGGTCCCCACGTTGAAAGGACAACCACCTACAGAACTAAGCCAACCTTAGAGAACCTAACGAAATTAGCGTTGAATTTCAATGTGAAGGTGACGACCTACACGCCGGAAGGATGAATTTTGACTATACCAGCCAGAATATAGCATGAGCATATTAGCATAGCAACTTGGTATGAATTTCGAACTCTTATTCACTAAAGAAGTGATACCTCCTAGCCGTCGCGTTAGCGCAGCAACTGTAGACGTGGGCTAGGAGAGGACGGACAGAGTATTTGTTCTACCACAAGACGACAGTACTACCAAGTATTCATTCTACCATCAGACATTCTTCAAAGGACAACCCAGCCTCCCATCTACGACCAACCAATCGAAGCGCAGCTCAGAGTAAATATTTATTACATTTTCCTTTTTCAAATGGGCGGTAATTTAGAATGCATAAGATACTATATATACGATAGCATAGCTGCCTACGGCCCGATAGAGACATAACATCTCCCTTTGTTCCTCAGTCTTCCCGTTCTTTCATTCAAAACCCCACCCCCTTTCTTTGTGTAACCAGCTGTCATATCTGTTCCGTCCGCTAGGGACGTTTTCCTTTATGACATAATTTGTAATCAATGTATGATACATTCTGTGTATATGTAATTCTTTGTGATTATTTAGGTATTTAGTAAATAAATAATTAAACCACATTTTGTATTGCTGATTCAAATTGTTATCCAGGGTTCGTGAAGATAACCAAGAATTTACAACTTTCAGATGAGACTAAACAAGGTGACGATTAAATATAGACTGCTATTGATGTAAAAGATTACTAGGTCTTTAAGAGTTTATTCGGAAGATAACAGCTCTATAAACATTCTTCCGTGGTGCCCCGACTTTCTAGTTAATTACATTCACCTGATTGGCTGAATCAGGTAATATGAATTACAGAGAAATTATTTTATAGAATAGCATGTCATATCACTTAATCCGGCATAGCCAAAGACACGACAATATATAATATATATATACATACATACATATATATATATATATATATGTGTGTATATATATATACATACATACACACACACACACATATATATATATACACACACAGTGACTGTACAAAACATTATGAACACCTGCTCTTTCCATGACCTAAACTGACAAGGTGAATCCAGGTGAAAGAAAGCAATGATCCCTTATTGATGTCACTTATTAAATCCACTTCACTAAGTGTAGATGAAGGGGAGGAGGCAGGTTAAAGAGGGATTTTTAAGCCAGTTGAAACATTTATTTTTTATTTTATTTAACTAGGTAAGTTAGTTAAGAAAAAACATATTTACAATGACAGCCTACCACAGCGACACTGGGCTAATTGTACACCACCCTATGAGACTCCCAATCACAGCCGGATGTGATGCAGTCTAGATTTGAATCAGGGACTGCAGTGATGCCACGTGTATTGAGATGCAGTGCCTTAGACCGCAGCGCCACTCAGGAGCCATAAATGGAGTGTGTATGTGTGCCATTCAGAGGTTGAATGGGCAATACAAAAGATTGAAGTGCCTTTGAATGGGGTATGGTAGTAGGTGCCAGGCGCGCAGGTTTGTGTCAAGAACTGCAAAACTGCTGGGTTTTTCACGCTGAACAGTTTCCCGTGTGTATCAAGAACGGTCCACCACCCAAAGGACATCCAGCCAACTTGACACAACTGTGGGAAGCATTGGAGTCAACATGGGCCAGTAGCCCTGTGGAATGCTTTTAACACCTTGTAGAGTCCATGCCCAGATGCAACTCAACATTAAGAAGGTGTTTTTAATGTTTTGTACAATGTCCTAGCAAAACCCGAAACCTAGTTGAAGGTAACAGCGCTCACTGTTGCCCCAAGTGGCCGGTTTCCACGTCATCTCCTGATGTCCTCAGACATGGATGGACATTGAATACTGACTTGTATCAATGACCTGGCTAAAATTAGGGATGCACGATATAAATCGGTGAACATATCGGATTCGGACGATATTAGCTAAAAATGCAAACATCGGTATCGGCCCGATGTCTAGTTTAACGCCAATGTGAAAAACCAATGTCAAAGCTGACGTGCATACCTATATAACATAGATACATTTTGGCGGTAAAATTTGGCACTACACCTGCAACATAGCATTCCTAACCTAGCTCACAATGTCTGCTGTGTGGTTCGAGCAGTCAAGTCGAGCAGTCATTTGAAAGAGTAAGAAAATTTCAGTGAGACAACTCAAAGGCGAAATCCATTAACACCAAGATAATGGATTTCATTGCCACTGTTCCACTCTGTCGTGGGTGATGTTGGCTTTCGTGACTGGTCGAGCACCGGTACACACTAACGTTACCAAGTGCACTATTGTTCAGATGTTGCCCTACCAGAGTTACACAGTAATAGCGTCACTGCTATTAGCTACACGACACGCCGTTTGGGTCTTTGCGCGTCAAAAGAAATACATGTCAAATAACAATATTTGACAATAACACTATTTGATGTGTTAAATAAGCTTTTAATTTGACACGTCAAATAACACAGTTCTATTATAGAATGTTGTGTGTTCTGAATTTGCACATGCAAGCCAAGCGCCACCACTACTATCAGTAGCTGTACAAAAAAATCTGCAAACAAGCAAACACCGGCCACGAACGGCGTGTTTACAATACCGTATTGGTAATAAAGCATTATTTGTTTGACAGCAAATTCTGGGGTAGCTAGCTAGCTTTAGCTTGGTACCTAGCTAGCACCAATACAACCAGCCTGAAAACAATGACCAGTAGAAACTACAGTCATTTTCACTATTCTTAGCAATGATTTAGGAATCCTTGTGTGTAAGTATTAGCTAGGTAGCCACTTGTTCTTCGCCTATTGAAATTGAACTTCAGTTCATGAAAATAAATAGCTAGCCAGCTACTTAACCCTGTTGTCCAAAGCTAACGTTATAAGCAGCCAGCCAGCTTCATCTGGCTAGCAAGGCTCGACCAGACCGGGTTATGTGTTGTGAAGCTAGCCACAATAAGGATTAGCCACAATTAGCCACATAGATGGGTACGACCACCATTAATCAAATAAGAACTGTCTTATAAATTAGGATTATTTTAGATTATGACAACTAGCTATATAGTTAGTTAGCTAACTATAGCTAGTGAAACAGATGTTGTTTTGCTATGTTTTTTGGGAAGAACATTGTTTGCATCCATGAGCTAGCTAGCTTTCTTTATGACCAGCACTGTAGATGCGCGAGACAACTTTACCAGCATCATAGCATACCTATCGATGAATCGTTGTGACATTTAAATATGAGTGATAGTGTAATCAATGTGTAATTGATTACTACGTAAAAAACGAATGAACGCGTTATATTATTATGTGACGTGCAGTCATATTCATGTCCTGATTGGTCAACAAGCTTTTTTGACACGTCAAATAACATGCAAAAAACCAAACGGCGTTCCATAGAAATCCTGGTTGAGAATGAAACGACTGAACAAATGAACAACGAAACATCAAAGCAAGTAAGTGAAAGAAATATGTTTTGATTATGTTTTACTGGTAAAGGGGACATACGAAATGCCAAGAAAATAACGTTTTGGTCAGTGTGGTGTGTGTGTGTGTGTGTGTAACCTTTATTTAACTAGGCAGGTCAGTTAAGAAAAAAATTCTTATTTACAATGACAGCCTACCCCGGCCAAACCCGGACGACGCTGGGCCAATTGTACGCCGCCCTATGGGACTCCCAATCACGGCCGGATTCAAACCAGGGACTGTAGTGATGCCTCTTGCACTGAGATGCAGTGCCTTAGACCGCTGCGTCCATGTGTGTGTGTTTTCACTATTTAACTGTACTAGAATGTTTAAAAGGCCGCTCAAATTTTAAATATTGGTTATCAGTATCGTTTTCTTTTGGCAAGGAAAATATCGGATATCGGTATCGGCCAAAAATGTCATATCGGTGCATCACTAGCTAAAATATTCATCCACAGATGCATCCAATGGTCATTACATTTTGTCTATTGTCTGAAAAACAGAGATGGTGCACTATACCTTGAAATATTGGGTCCCTTTCTGTTTGGCTCTCGCAGACAAATCCAGTTTCTCCTTTAGATCCAATTCCCAGGATTCTTTGGCCTTGAAAAGAAAACATACTGTTATCAGTTTCAGAGATGGAGATTTGAAGGTGACTTTCAATGAGATTATGCCTGTTTCTTCCCATTATTTTCTCCAGGGTCACTCTGCCATCATGCAATATCTAACTGAGACCCTCATTGTCTAAACTCCACCAGCTCAAATAAACGCAATCTGTTGGTATCTTCCAGGGACACTAATAGGATACTTGAACACGTTCTTTTTACCCTATCTAATCCAGCAAGTAGAACTCACCTTCTCAAAGTCATTTAGAGTCACTTCATACATCAGGTCTGAGTTTGGTCCAATCTTATGCTGTGCTCTACCATCTTTCCCAAAGCCATACCTACAAAAAACAAGAGCGAGAGTATTGTATGGCTCATTATTTCTGACACACACCTGTTCCATGAAAGGTGTACATTATTTCGAAACTTTTCTATAGAGATGCTTGTTCAAGGTTACAAATCATTGCTGATGATGACTGAGTATGCATATCTACTTTGTGTTGCAACAGGTCCACTTCAGCGACAGGGAGTAGAGTAGAGTAAAGGCCCTTACTTGGGTTTTAAGTAGAGCATGCAGCATTCTCCTTTCTGCATCTTCTCCATGGCCCTGTCTACACCCAGAGGAACACCCATGTCCTCTGACTCGCCCACAACGAAGTGCACGTTCCTGGAGTCAAACAGACGCTCTCCACAGCGACCCTCCAGGTGCACTGTGGAATACAGGAATGCAATTGAAAATATACCGATTTTTTTTAATGGAAAAAAATATTATTTTACTTCAGATAACAAACAATGTAGGTTTAAATGTTCACTGTTTTTTTGTGTTGTTTGAGACTGTAAAAAATCAATAAAATGTTGATCACAGTCAATGTGAGACAAAGCCTTTGTACCAAAATCAACTAAAATATTGATCACCAAGTTCACAGTTAATGAGATCACAATTAATGTGATAGAGAGAAGGCATGTCTGCCTCACCGTGGACAGTTGATCCATCATTGGGACTATTATAGCCCTCCCCTTTGACCTTTATCCTCCTCGTGATGCCGCCGTCGTCCGTCAGCACCTCCCCTTTGAAGCTCAGCAGCTCCACCTAAAGGAAGTGAAGAGACACGTAAGAACAGAAAAAACATCACATCGCGTCCATTTGTTGGCACAGTTTACCACAACAGTAACCATAAAATTCCATAATGATGAGAATTATGACAGAGACAGTGTTATTTATGTGTTTTGTTCACAATGCCGAGAGAGAATCTAGGACAATCCACAGTCAGAATACAGTATAGGGGAAACCTGCTACTGTATGTGCAGATGAAGGCCCATATACCACCATCACATTGGAAACCACTCTGCTTTACCTACCTCAAACTGTAGCATGGCATTGGGAGGTATTTTGGGGGGGCATCCAGCTGAACCATAAGCATATTCTGGTTTGCAGAGGAGCATGCACACCTCTCCTCTCTGCATAGACGACACACCAATATCTAAGCCCTTAATCACCTGACCTGTGGAGTGATATATGAGAAGAGACATGATGAACAGATGTAGGCTACATATGCAGTGACATATAGGCGATACATACGGCAGGTGAATAAGATGTGTTACCACAACCCACCATCCACACTCCCTCCCCCAAACACACACAGATGTCAAACACATGCCACACTTTGAGATGTAAGTATGATGGTAGGGTAACAAGTTATATTAAAGTCCCTTAATTAACCATTTTTAAGTTTGTATAAAGTTTACTTATCAAGTATTAATCATTATTCCTATATTTGTTCATATCAATAAGAAATCTCTAAATAGTAATTTACACATACATAAACACTATTTTAAATAATGTGTTAATGATTTATAAGAAAATTTGTAAGTTGTTTCATCATTGTATGTTCACAATTTGTAAATTATTAATAATGTATTACTGATGTACTTATAAACCAGTTCTAAAGGAGTTATTGTCAACTCATAAGATTATTTATAAGGCATTTGTTAATGGTTGATTATTTTTGGTATATTATTAGGATCCCTATTAGCTGTTGCAAAAGCAGCAGCTACTCTTCCTGGGGTCCACATAAAACATGACATAATACAGAACATCAATAGACAACAGCTCAAGGACAGAACTACATAAACAATTTTTTTTAACAAAAGGCACACGTAGCCTACATATCAATACATACACACAAACTATCTAGGTCAAAAATGAATTCTTTGACTCACCATTTACAGTGCATTCAGAAAGTATTCAGACCCCTTGACTTTTTCCACATTTTGTTACGTTACAGCCTCATTCTAAAATGGATTAAATCTATTTTTTTCCCCATAATGACAAAGCGAAAACAGATTTTTAGAAACGCTTGCATTATTAGAAATATAAACAGAAATAACTTATTTACATAAGTATTCAGAACCTTTGCTATGAGACTCGAAATTGGAGTCCACCTGTGGTAAATTCAATAGTTTGGACATGATTTGGTAAGGCACACACCTGTCTATATAAGGTCCCACAGTTGACACTGCATATCAGAGCAAAAACCAAGCCATGAAGTCGAAGGAATTGTCCGTAGAGCGCCGAGACAGGATTGTGTCGAGGCACAGATCTGGGGAAGGGTACCAAAACATTTCTGTAGCATTGATGGTCCCCAAGAACAGTGGCCTCCATCATTATTAAATGGAAGAAGTTTGGAACCACCAAGACTGTGCTGCCATCCTGTTAGAAGGTAACATAGTACTTTATTATAGTGGTTAAGATGAACTTTCATTGTGTTCCATTGTGTTTATCGCCTCCTAGTGGAGCTTTCTGGTACTTAGAAAGACTGCACAGAAACAAAAAGCAGAGTAGAATAGTCATTCTGCACGCAGAGAAGCAGCTAAAAACAACGCTATGGTGCAGTTCTTTCAGCGCAGCTATTCCTTGTCACGCTTCAGCCTCTGAAAATATTTGTTTGTAAGTTCAATTCAAGCATATTGCTAGTAATGATAATATTGTTATTGATAGAATTGCTTACTTATCAATGTGAGTTGGTTGCATTTACTTCATGTATGCCAGTCAGCTGTATTAGTTTGCTCGTGCGTCATATAAACGAAATGTAAAACATACAATACTGTAGTTTTGTTACTGTTTCTAGTGTAATATGCTTTGTTATTGTAGAGAAGTGTTTGCACATTATTAGAGTAATGAAAAGAGTTGGCTAGTTGCTTCTCATACTGTAATTAGCTATCTAGTTTGGCATCATGCCAGATACAAAACAATTGCCAATGAACCATGTATTTATGCAACTTCAACTTGAAATGTAGTGTAACGACCCTGGGTTTATAAGTGCAGATATCGACTCTGCCGCTTGAGCATGCTTTTGCGGCACAGTGGATAGCGCGCTGGACTTTGGGCTAGAAGGTCGAGGGTTCGAGACCTGCTCCCTACCTGTTTCATTACAGTATAATGTACAGCTACAGTATGTCAATGTGAATTGAATACTAGAGTATATTGTTTTCTGCATTTTGCAGTTTCACAACATAAATGTTTTCAATATATCTGTTCAAGAAAAGTCACGCATTGGGAGTTTTAATGAAGACTTAGTTGTTAGCTATCTGTCTAGTTTTGCATGGGAATGCAATTCCAGGGCAGAATAGTGAAAAAACAATCATGGCGGACTCAAGCACAAGAGTAACCGCACATGGTAGTTATGATTCTGCGTTCATCAGCCAACAAAACCTCTGATCCTAGGGAAGATGATCCAGCAGTCTACGATGCAACAGCCAGAGCCAAGTGTTTGACAGAGAGAGATGGAGGAGCCTCTTCAGCACATTGGGACCAAGTCTCAGTCTGCAAGATCTAGGTAATCAAAACAGTCAAGCAGATCCTCAACGGCAAGTTCTGCAGCCATCAAAGCACGTGCCAAGGCGGACGGAGGAGACTTGTGCATGCGCTATGCGGAAAAGGAAGCTTCTGTGATGGAACAAAAGGAGGAACTAGAGGCCAGCTTGTTGAAGCAAAAAGCTGACCTCAATGCAAGTTTATATGTTCTCCAAGTTGAGAGAGCAGCTGCTGCTGCGTTGGCTGAAGCTGAAGCCTTTGAAACAGCTGTAGGATCAGAATGCAGAGAGCTTTGCAAAAAACTAGACACAGGGCCACAGCCCTTAAGTCCAGTCCAGCGTACTTGTGAGTATTTGCAACAACATGCTAGGCCCTACTTTGCGAAACTGTCATTTGAAGTAGAGACACAAGACCTTAGTGTTGACCCAGCTACACGCCACAATCCAGAAAGTAGCAAAATTGGAGCATGAGCAGAGACAGTCCGTTCAAAAGAAATTAACAGCAGCATGGTGGAAATGGAAAACAAACCCACTTCCAGTCACACACACACAGTTTCCCTGAGTCACAAGTGGCATCAGACCTCACCAAGTACCAACTGCGCCGTGAGATGGAGTTCCGGACTCCTGAAGTTTGATGATCGCCCTGAAAATTTTTGGGCATGGAAAGCATCCTTTCTCAATGCGACCAGAGACTTGAATATATCAGCCAGGGAAGAGTTAGATCTAATTACCAAGTGGCTAGGGGCAGAGTCGTCTGAGCAAGCAAACAGAATTAGATCTGTCCATATTCTCAACGCAACAGCAGGGCTTAACATGGTCTGGCAACAACTAGAAGAGTGCTATGGTACACCCGAAGTGATCGAGAATGCACTGTTGAAGGAAATTGATTTTCCAAAACTATCTAACAAAGACAATCACAAGCTAAGAGAACTGGGTGACATTCTTCTCGAACTGGAGTGTGCTAAAGTATAAGGGTTACTTCCAGGCCTCGCTTATCTGAACACATCTCGGGGGGTAAACCCTATAGTAGAGAAACTTCCATTCAGTTTACAAGAAAAATGGATAGAACAGGGATCCAAATACAAGGAGGACTATCGGGTAGTATTCCCACTATTCTCGTTTTTCTCGAGATTCATCAGGAACCAGGCGAAAACTAGAAACGACCCCAGTTTCACCCTCAACTACCCAGGTGTCTACGAAAAGGGAGAAACCTGTCAAATATTGCAGCAAGATACCTGTGACTGTATACAAAACAGACGTGTCATCTGAGCCCTCAGACCACCAAACCAAACCCAGTAAGACAAAGGTTGAAAGCCCTGACCATCACTGCCCAATACATGACAAGCCTCATCCTCTTAAAAGGTGTCGAGGGTTTAGATACAAAACTCTAGATGAGCGCAAATCATATCTCAAAGAGAATGGCATTTGTTTCCGATGTTGTGGGTCAACTCAGCACAGAGCTAAAGACTGTAAGGTGTCAATCAAGTGCTCTGATTGTGACAGTGACAGACATCTTGCTGCTCTGCATCCAGGCCCAGCCCCTTCAACTGCAGACACCGCTACCGCAGAGAAAGAGCATGGCGGGGAGCAAGGTGAAAATGCTCTTCCATCAGTCACTAAAAAGTGTACTGAGATCTGTGTTGAGGCAGCCAATCCAAGATCATGTTAAAAAACTAAGCCTAGTCAACGCTTATCCAGCTGGGAAAAGAGAGAAAGCTGTCAAAAATGTATGTACTGCTCGATGAGCAGAGCAACTTCAACATCAATGAAAACTCTGCTCCACAAACCATGAAGACCTGTTCTGGGGTAACAGAGACTTCAGGCAGGAGAGCCATTAACTTCATGGTGGAGTCTATGCAGCTCACACATGCAGCTCACTCTCCCTACTCTGATAGAGTGTGACATGATGCCAGACGATAGGATGGAGATTCCCTCCCCCGACATTGCGCATCATCATTCTCATCTGCAGCCAGTGGTGGACAAAATTCCAGCTGTAGACCGAGACACTCCCATCCTCCTACAAGTGAGTTGTCACAAGCCAAAACCGCAATCATTCATTGTGTGCAACATGAAGCCTTCAAAGAGGAATTAAAATGCCTTGAAAAAGGAAGAGTTCCCAAAACAAAATACACTCAAACTGAACCCAGTGATTGATGAGGATGGGTTGCTGAGGGTGGGAGGCCGCTTATCCTCTGCCGACATGTCACAAGACGAAAAACATCCTCTCATCATCCCACAGACGCACCACTCTGCTGGTAAGACATTATCACAAGCAAGTGGCTCACCAGGGCCGTAATTTTTCAGATGAAGCTATTCCAGCAGCAGGCTTCTGTATTATTGGGAGCAAATGTCTGGTCTCTGGTGTCATCCACAAGTGTGTCACCTAGAGGGAGGTTAGTTGACCAAAAGATGGCTGACTTGCCTGCAGACAGACTCACATCTGAGCCAACATTCACCAGCGTTGGACTTGATGTGTTTGGATCATGGAATGTCATAACTCGTCGCACTAGAGGTGGTAGTGCAGACTCCAAGCGCTGGGCCGTACTCTTTACATGTATGTCTACTAGAGCCGTCCATATTGAGCTCATCAAAGCCATGTCCACATCAAGCTTCATCAACACGCTAAGGCGCTTTTTTTCTCCATCCGTGGTCCAGCAAAAGTGCTATGCTCTGATAAAGGTACAGCCTTTATAGGTGCCTGCAGGGAACTGGGAATCGACACAAATGACTCAGAACTGACTAAATACCTCACAGACAAGGGATGTACTTGGATATTTAATCCCCCACACTCGTCTCATATGGGTGGTTCTTGGGAGAGACCCATTGGGGTTGCCAGACATATCCTAGATGCTATGCTGTTTCAGACAGGCTCCACTCGTCTCACGCATGAGGTCTTGGGCACTCTTATGTCTGAAGTTATGGCAATAATCAATACGAGACCCCTAGTGTCAGTGTCAACCGACCCTGACATGCCTGCCATTCTCACACCCTCAATGTTACTGACACAAAAGACCAGCGGTACCTCAGCCCCTTCGGGATACTTCAGCATGAACGACCTTCATGGAAAACAGTGGAAGCAAGTCCAGTGTCTCGCTGACACCTTTTGGAAAATGTGGAGACAGGAGTACCTGACAACGCTGCAGAGACGCAGAAAAGCCAAACGTAAAAAAGTGGGAGATGTTGTCTTATTGAAAGACAGTCAGCTGCACAGAAATGACTGGCCAGTCAGGCATTTGGTCAAAACCTTTCCCAGTACCGACAAAAAGGTCAGGAAAGTAGAAGTAAAAATTGTCACACAAGGAGCTGCTAAGGTGTTTCTGAGAACAATCTCAGAGATTGTTGTTCTTCTTTCTGAAGCATCCTAGACACAAAATATATTTTTTTAAAGAAACATTATTTGTTTCTTGACACATGTTTTATTTCATAGTGGCACAATTTAATTATACCAGGCAGGGAGTGTATTGCCATCCTGTAGAAGGTAACATATTATTTTATTATAGTGGTTAAAATGGACTATCATTGTGTTCCATGGTGTTTACTGCCCCCTAGTGAAGCTTTCTGGTACTTAGAAAGACTGCACGGAGTCAGGAAGTAGAGCAGAGTAGTCGTTCTGCACACAAAGAAGCAGCTAAAAACAACGCTATGGTGCAGTTCTTTCTGTGCAGCTATTCCTTGTCAGCTTCAGCCACTGAAAATATTTGTTTGTAAGTTCAATTCAAGCATATTGCTAGTGATGATAATATTGTTATTGATAAAATTGCTTGCTTATCAATGTTGGTTGGTTGCATTTACTCATGCAAATTGCCTTGCCTTTCATGTATGCCAGTCAGCTGTATTAGTTTGCACGCGCGTCATGTAAACGAATTGTAAAACATACAATACTGCAGTTTTGTTACTGTTTCTAGTGTAATATGCTTTGTTATTGTACAGAGGTGTTTTCACATTATTAGAGTAATGAAAAGAGTTGGCTAGTATGTTGGCTAGAAAAGAGTTGGCTCATATGGTAATTAGCTATCTAGTTTGGCATCATGCCAGATACATGGTTTCTTGGCAGATGCTTTGTTTTATGCAACTTCAAATGTATAATGTACAGCTACAGTATGTCAATGTGAATTGAATACTAAAGTATATTATTTCCTGTATTTTGCAGTTTCACAACAAACGTTTTTAATATATCCGTTCAAGAAAAGTCACGCCTTGGGAGTTTTATTGAAGACTTAGTTGTTAGCTATCTGTCTAATTCTGCACGGGAACGCAATTCCAGGGCAGAATAAAGACTCTTCCTAAAGATGGCCGCCCTGCCAAACTGAGCAATCGTGGGAGAAGGGCCTTGGTCAGGGAGGTGACCAAGAACCAGATGGTCACTCTGACAGAGCTCCAGAGTTCCTCTGTGGAGATGGGAGAACGTTCCAGAAGGACAACCATGTCTGCAGCACTCCACCAATCAGGCCTTTATGGTAGAGTGGCCAGGGGGAAGCCACACCTCAGTAAAGGGCACATGACAGCCCTCTTGGAGTTTGCCAAAAGGCACCTAATGATATCAAGATTGAACTCTTTGGCCTGAATGCCAAGCGTCACGTCTGGAGGAAACCTGGCACCATCCCTACGGTGAAGCATGGAGGTGGCAGCATCATGCTGTGGCGGAAGGTAGACAAGTGGTTAGAGCGTTGGACTAGTAACCGAAAGGTTGCAAGATCGAATCCCCAAGCTTTTGTTCTGCCCCTGAACAAGGCAGTTAACCCACTGTTCCTAGGCCGTCATTGAAAATAAGAATTTGTTCTTAACTGTCTTGCCTAGTTAAATAAAGGTAAAAAATAAATAATAATGCTGTGGGGATGTTTGGGGATATAGTCAGGATCGAGGGAATAATGAATGAAGCAAAGTACAGAGAGATCCTTGATCAAAACCTGCTCCAGAGCGCTCAGGACCTAAGACTGGAGCGAAGGTTCACTTTCCAACAGGACAACGACCCTAAGCACACAGCCAAGACAACGCAGGAGTGACTTCGGAACAAGTCTCTGAATGTCCTTGAGTGGCACAGCCAGAGGCCGGACTTGAACCCGATCGAACATCTCTGGATAGACCTGAAAATAGCTGTGCAGCGACGCTCCCCATCCAACCTGACAGAGCTGCAGAGAAGAATGGGAGAAACTCCCCAAATACAGGTGTGCCAAGCTTGTAGCGTCAGTGCTTTAACAAAGTACTGAGTAAAGGGTCTGAGTAAATGTGATATTTCAGTTTAAAATGTTTAATACATTTGCAAAAATGTCTAAAAACCAGTTTTTGCTTTTGTGTGTAGGTTGAGATTTTTTTTTAATATAGATTTTAGTATAAGGCTGTAATGTAACAAAAGTCAAGGGTTCTGAAAATTTTCCGAATGTACTGTAACTAACAGCATTGCTAAAGCTTAGCTCTGGATAAGTAAACGGAAATATTTTTGTGGTCTCTGACACCCAAAGTCAGTATCTACTTGCTCTTTATCAATAAAATGTAAGTTTGTAATTTTTGTTTAATACCTCTTCCATGGAGGTTTTCGTATTGGTCTAGAACAAGACAAAAACAGCAATGCCTTTCCTAAGGGCCTGAAGCATGCTCAGGACCACCACACCTGTATTTATTTGTTTTTACCATAAAGAGCTTACATTAAGGCCATTCTTCTGAAAAAGTGGTCAAAAAAAGATCCAAGTCCTTGATTTTTCATTTACTTCGAACTATAAGATTCTATCAGCAAAATGTATCGTTTTGAGATGATGACTATTTTTAAGTCCCAGATCTCAGAAATGTTTTGTGATGTCTCACCTGGATAGCTAGATGAGACAACCACAGAGTAAAATATACGGGATATGAACATTCCATTCCAGCTAAACAATGGATGTATTACGTTTTGCAAAAACACATTTTAATTCACATCTAAAATCTATGAATAAAAAATCTGAGAACAGTAATATCTTACACAATCTAATCAAATTGTATTTGTCGCATGCGTCGAATACAAGTGTAGAATTGCTTAAGCCTTTCCCAACTATGCAGCTAAAAAGTAAGAAAATGTAAAAATAAAAAAGGAAATAGTAACACAATAAAATAGCACAAAATAATACAATTTTAATATAATTTCTGATTTAAAAAAACAGATGTGTTGGATATAGTACCAGTCGGTATTAAATAGAACATTGCGGCCCCACCCGCCTGTGGGAGAAAACAACCCAAGGTACCTTGGTTATTAATTATAATTAGAAATTAAATTATCCCATTGGCTCACAGCAAAAACCTGACCTTTTTCAAACCAATTTTCTTCTTGTCTGCTTGCTTTAGTCAATTACAAAACTACATGTCTTACCTGTGATGAATTGTTTTCCACACGCATCGCTATGTGTAGCCTACTTGGACAACGGGTCCCCACAATTTCCCACTCTTCCACACCAAATAGCGTGAAGCCACAGTGCTCTTCTCGCAGGTTCGACTTCCCTACGTGGGAGCATTGCGAACCTCAAGTTGGGATTTTTGACCTGGTTACGTGTACATTGAACAACACAGCAGCCTTTCAGCATGTTTTGTTATTTCTGTATAACAAAAATCTACGACGAAGGTGGCTCTTTCACAGTGGGGGTCAACGAGAAAGAATGCTTGTTTTCCCCAATTTGTGGGCATAGTCGAGGGGAATTCCTTATTATTACATGAATACCAAATGGGACTATAGTTCAAATGCTCTTCAAATGCACTCATTAACAATTAAGAAATGTCCCATTCATGACATATACATTTATAAATATGTACAGTGCCTTCAGAAAGTATTCACAGCCCCTTGAATCTTTCCACATTTTGTTGTGTTACAGCCTGAATTTAAAATATAATAAATGTAGTTTCTTTTTTGTCACAGTTAGAAAATGAAAAGCTGAAATGTCTTGAGTCAATAAGTATTCAACCCACTTTGTTATGGCAAGCCTAAATAAGTTAAGGAGTAGAAATTCACTTAACAAGACACATAATAAGTTGCATGGACTAGTGTTAAAACATGATTTTTGAATGACTTTCTCATCTCTGTACCCCACACATACAATTATCTGTAAGGTCCCTCAGTCGAATATTACATTTTAAACACAGATTCAACCACAAAGACCAGGGAGGTTTTCCAATGCCTCACAAAGAAGGGCACCTATTGGTAAATGGGTAAAATAAAAAAGTAGACATTGAATATCCCTTTGAGCAGGATTTTACCATGAGGCCAATGACGACTTTAAAACAGTTACAGAATGTAATGGCTGTGATAGAACACTGAGGATGGGTCAACAACATTATAGTTACTCCACAATACTAACCTACATGACCGAATGAAAAAGCAAGCCTGTACAGAATACAAATATTTTCAAAACATGCATCCTGATTGCAAGAAGGCACAAAAGTAATATTGAAAAAATTACTGCGTACCACGCTCCATATTTTTAAGCATATATGGCAAGATCTGCAAATGGTTGTCGAGCAATGTTCAACAAATGTATTTAATTTTTTTTGCAAATTTTGGAAAATCCAGGTGAGGAGGAAAGCTCTTAGAGACAAATCCAGAAAGACTCACAGTTGCAATCGATACCACAGGCGCTTCTACAACGTTTTGTCTCGGGTGAGAATACATATGTAAATTCGTTTTTTTCCTTCTGTATTTCATTTTCAATAAATTTGCAAAAATGTTTTTTTTTAAACACGTTTTCACTTTGTCATTCTGGGATGTTGTGTGTAGATGGGTTTTGAATTCAGGCTGTAACACAACACAATGTGGAATAAGTCAAGGGGTATGCATACTTTCTGAAAGCACTGTATATAAATGGGGAGACAAACCATCAAATCACATTTTATTGGTCACATACACAGATGTTATTGCGAGTGTAGCGAAATGTTTGTGTTTCTAGTCCTGACAGTGCAGTAATACCTAACAAGTAATCTAATAATTCCACAGCTACCTAATACACACAAATCTAAGTAAAGGGATGGAATAAGAATATATACATATAAATATATGGATGAGCGATGACTGAGCGGCATAGGCAAGATGCAATAGATGGTATAAACATACAGTGTATATACATATGGGATGAGTAATGCTAGATATGTTAACATTATTAAAGTGACTAGTGATCTATTTATTAGAGTGGCCAATGATTTCAAGTCTGTATGTAGGCAGCAGCCTCTCTGTGTTAGTGACGGCTGTTTAACAGTCTGATGTCCTTGAGATAGAAGCTGTTTTTCAATCTCTCGGTCCCAGCTTTGATGCACCTGTACTGGCCTCACCTTCTGGATGGTAAGCGGGGTGAATAGGCAGTGGCTCGGGTGGTTGTTGTCCTTGATGATCTTTTTGGCCTTCTTGTGACAACGGGTGCTGTAGGTGTCCTGGAGGGCAGGTAGTTTGCCCCCGGGGATGCGTTGTTGCCGTACCAGGCGGTGATACAGCCCGACAGGATGCTCTCAATTGTGCATCTGTAAAAGTTTGAGGGTGACAAGCCAAATTTCTTCAGCCTCCTGTGGTTAAAGAGGCGCTTTTGCGCCTTCTTCACCACACTGTCTGTGTGGGTGGACCATTTCAGTTTGTCAGTGATGTGTACGCTGAGGAACTTAACTTTCCATCCTCTCCACTGCTCTCCCGTCGATGTGGATTGGGGGGTGCTCCCTCTGCTGTTTCCTGAAGTCCACGATCATCTCCTTTGTTTTGTTGACTTTGAGTGAGAGGTTGTTTTGCTGACACCATAATCCGAGTGCCCTCACCTCCTCCCTATAGGCTGTCTCATTGTTGGCGATCAAGCCTACTACTGTTGTTTCATCTGCAAACTTGATGATTGAGTTGGAGGCATGCATGACCATGCAGTCATGGGTGAACAGGGAGTACAGGAGGGGGCTGAGCACGCACCATTGTGGGGCCCCAGTGTTGAGGATCAGCGAAGTGGGGGTGGCCCGTCAGGAAGTCCAGGATCCAATTGCACAAGGCGGCGTTGAGACCCAGGGCCTCAAGCTTAATGATGAGCTTGGAGGGTACTATGGTGTTGAATGCTGAGCTGTAGTCAATGAACAGCATTCTTACATAGGTATTCCTCTTGTCCAGATGGGATAGGGCAGTGTGCAGTGTGATGGCGATTGCATCGTCTGTGGACCTATTGGGGTGGGTGCAAATTGAAGTTGGTCTAGGGTGGCAGGTAAGGTGTAGGTGATATGATCCTGGACTAGCCTCTCAAAGCACTTCATGATGAGTGCTACGGGGCGATAGTCATTTAGATCAGTTTACCTTTGCCTTCTTGGGTACAGAAACAATGGTGGCCATCTTGAAGCATGTGGGGACAGCAGACTGGGATAGGGAGAAATTGAATATGCCCTTAAACACACCAGCCAGCTGGTCTGCGCATGCTCTGAGGACCCGGCTAGGGATGCCGTCTGGGCCGGCAGCCTTGCGAGGGTTAACAGGTTTTAAATGTCTTACTCACATCGGCCACGGAGAAGGAAAGGGAGAGGCCGCAGTTGCGGGCCATGTCGGTTGCACTGTATTATCCTCAAAGTAGGTAAAGAAGGTGTTTAGTTTGTCTGGAAGCAAGACGTCAGTGTCCGTGACGTGGCTGTTTTTTCCTTTTTGTAGTCCGTGATTGCTTGTAGACCCTGCCACATACGTCGTGTCTGAGCCGTTGAATTGCGACTCCACTTTGTCTCTATACCGACATTTCGCTTGTTTGATTTCCTTGCGGAGGGAATAACTACACTGTTTTTATTCGGCCATATTCCCAGTCATCTTTCCATGGTTAAATGCGGTGGTTCACGCTTTCAGTTTTGTGCAAGTGCCGCCATCTATCCACATCTCCAATGCACTTCCTTATAAATTCACTCACCGAATCAGCATACAAATCAATATTATTCTCTGAGGCTATCCGGATCATGTCCCAGTCCACGTGATCAAAACAATCTTGAAGTGTGCATTCCGATTGGTCAGACCAGCATTGAAGAGTTATTGTCACAGGTACATCCTGTTTGAATTTCTGCCTATAGACAGGAGAAGTAAAATGGAGTCGTGGTCAGATTTGCCGAAAGGAGGGCGGGGGAGAGACTTGTATGCATCGCAGAAGTTAGAGTAACAGTGATCCAGTATATTGCCTGCACAAGTGCTACAGTCAATATGCTGTTAGAATTTAGGTAGCCTTGTTCTCAAATTTGCTTTGTTAAAATCCCCAGCTACAATAAATGCAGCCTCAGGATATATGGTTTCCAGTAAAGTTCCTTGAGGGTCGTCGTGGTATCGGCTTAAGGGGGGGATATACACGGTGTGACAATAACCAACAAGAGTTATTCTAGGTCAGGTGAACAAAAGGACTTGAGTTCCTGTATGTTTTTAAGACTATACCATGATTTGTTAATCATGAAGCATACACCCCCGCCCTTCTTCCCAGAGAGATGTTTATTTCTGTTGGCGCCGACACAAAGAATTCCGGTGGCTGTTCCGACTCCGACAACATATCCCGAGAAAGCCATGTTTCCATGAAACAGAGTATGTTACAATCCCCGATGTCTCTCTGGAAAGCAACCCTTGCCCTAATTTCGTCTAACTTGTTATATACTCGGAAGCGGTGGGTGGTGTCCATGCCTCTGAAGTCTGACCAGAAGGCCGCTCCATCTACCTCTACCTCTTCTGCAGCGATGTTGTTTTGGGTCGGCCTCTGGAATCAGATCAAATGTCCTGGGTGGTGGTGCGAAAAAAGGATCCGCTTCATGAAAGTCGTATTCCTGGTCGTAATGTTGGTAAGTTGATGTCAATCTGATATCCAATATTTCTTCCCGGCTGTATGTAATAAGATTTTCTGGGCTAACAATGTAAGAAATAATAAATAAAAAAACGAAATACTGCATAGTTTCCTAAGCACTAGAAGCGAGGCGACCCTCTGTCGGCACCATCTTGTCTTTAAAAAACATTAATCAATCATTAATAAATTCCTTATAAATAGTCTTGTGAGTTAGAGATTAGATTTTTTTCATTTTAGTAATTTAGCAGACGCTCTTATCCAGAGCGACTTACAGTAGAGTGCATCATTTGTTTTTTAATTTTTTACAGGGCCCCCGTGGGAATCAAGCCCAAAAACCTTGGCGTAGCAAGCTCCATGCTCAACCAACTGAGCCACAATAACGCCTTTATAACTGGTTTATAAGTACATTAGTAGTACATTATTGATCATGAACAAATTGTGAACATGCTGTGATCAAACACCTTATTCATTATCTTATTAACCTTTAATAAATAATTAAAAATAGTGTTTATAAATGCGTAAATGACTATTTAGAGATTGCATATTGACATTTACAAATGTAGGAACAATGATTAATAAATGGCAAATAAACACTTTACAAACTGTTTATAAATGGTTTATTAAGGGACCTTAATATAAAGTATTACCTGATGTAAAAGCTATGTACATCTGTAGATCCTGATAACGGTCATCTTCAGCTAAAAGGTACTGAGATGTACAGGAACAAGAGGCAGACTCGAACATACCTTTTCCCAGATTGAAGATGAAGGGTTTCTTGCGGTCCATACTGGAGTCAAACTTCTTCCCATTGAGTAGTTTGCCAGTGTAGTGCACTGCTACCTTGTCCCCGATCATGGGTCTGTCCCCATCCTCTCCCTGTTTTTTCACCACCTGTACAAAGAACAGATGTCAGCCCTAAGATCAGCTCAGCATGCTAGTTAGTACTTGTTTTCTATAGCTAGACAGTAGCTAGGTTTACATCCAATTGGCGAAAGATTTTCATGCATATATTCTAGAATCCGCATAAAGAAAATATGTGCATTTTCTCACGTGGTGTGTTTCCACCAATTGGATTTGTTGCGGATAAAAATCACTGTGTGATGACGTAGTGTCCTCAAAATGACATTTTGCATAAGTTTTCATGTACCGAATACAAATCTAAAGTTCAATGTGTTTCCATATCATTTTCAACTCTACCGATAGTTTTGTCATAAAAATTGTTGCGTTAAATAGCAAATGTGCCTAACGTTGCTCTGGTCTTGGCACATGCTCTCTAGCCAACAGCGCGGGTAGGCTGCATGATGAGATTATTATCGATAAGAGCAAGAATATTTTTATTTGTCAAATTGTGACGGCCCTGAATTTTTCTGAACCGTCTCAGTGCTTCTCCTTCCAATAGGGCAGTCAAGCATCGATCATCATGTCACCAGAATAAGACCCTTGATATTTAATGGAATGGAGCATCAAGATCACTGTGCACTTTCACCACACTGAAGTTCATCATAACTTATTTTATCTGTAGCCTAATAAACTGCAAGGTGTCCCGAGTTGTACATTTTACATTTTTACATTTTAGTCATTTAGCAGACGCTCTTATCCAGAGCGACTTACAGTAGAGTGCATACATTTTTTATTACATTTTTTACATACTGAGACAAGGATATCCCTACCGGCCAAGAGCAGACGCTCTTATCCAGAGCGACTTACAGTAGAGTGCATACATTTTATTACATTTTTACATACTGAGAGAAGGATATCCCTACCGGCCAAACCCTCCCTAACCCGGACGACGCTATGCCAATTGTGCGTCGCCCCACGGATCTCCCGGTTGCGGCCGGCTGCGACAGAGCCTGGGCGCGAACCCAGCCCAGCCTGGGCGCGAACCCAGAGACTCTGGTGGCGCAGCTAGCACTGTGATGCAGTGGGAGGACCACACACCATAGCATCGCGTGACTCCAAGTTTACTTCGATATGATTGTTATTATATCAATATTTGTGCATAAAAGCGTTCCCACCACCATTTCTCGCATAACTGATTTTACAGACACAAAATGATCACACAATGTCAAATTAACAAATTATCTGTTGGCATTCATAAAATTGTACCGAAACGTCCTGTTTCCATCACAGCTGTAGTGATTTTTTTTTATACGATATTACTTTATTCATCTTTCATGTACCCCTACTAGTATTTTTAATCCTAACAGTTATGCATTTGTTGCCGTGCTCTGTTCTTCCTGCCACGTTTAGAGGTAACTCCTGGACAGGAGGATGTGCTCAAAACAAAGGAACACTTGAGTGGTGGCAGAATTATGAAAGAAGAGTATCTCTGAAGTCTCTCTGAATAACATGCCAAAGGGAACACATTGTGTGTGTGCTTCAGGCCTGGCTTAAAAGAGGATGTCAACAGTAGAACACATCCTAACACTGAATAGATCCCTTTCATAACCAACAACGCATGTTTATGGAATGATAAGCAATGCAGAGTATGAAAAGTAGAGCTGAATCCTAATAATAATTTGAGCTGCGCTCCTTTATGTCAAGTCAGAGTTGGTCCTTTACAGAGGATGGTGGGATGAGGTTAAAGCCTACCTTGCGAACTCCCTCGTCTTTGTTAGGAGTGACGTCAATGCCCTTAACGGCAAAGACCACAGCAGGAGACTGGTCATCCATGGACTGGTCCTTGTCTGTGGTCATATCTGCACCTGGGAATGCCACTCTAACCCTGCACAAAAGAGTCACACACACAAACATTGTTAAAACTGGGATACGCACCAATGTAATAACACACTCACAAAACCCCACCAACACACAAAGCCACCAGTAGAAAGGCCTTTCAGAACCACTTGAATCTCACTTTAACTGTAATCAATGATATTCATATGACCTTTAGGTAGGTACATTGTTAACTATATTATACAGTATCTCTGACATCATGTGAGCCAGGGAATGGCGCTTCTAACATCTCAACTGTGTTTCTTCTTCATTCTGATAAAATGCATGAGCTGACGCACACCCAGAAATGTATATAGAGGTGCTGACTAACGAAAAATAAACTCTGCGCCGTCCCTCTTTGTGAGGCATGCAGCACAGTACGTTCTTGGTAGACGTTCTTGGTAGACTGTTGTCATTGAAGAGCCAAACATGTTTTCTGATGATGAGCTATAGAAAGTGCCTCAATGGCTGCCTTATCTCCCAGCCCACAGTACATCGTGTTAACTCATGGTACATCGTGTTAACTTGCTGCAGTCATACCATCACACTAATGTCAAGACACCAGAAAACGTATACATGTAGCATCTTAATTTGAGTCAGTTTACTACATCAGGGAAATAATCCGGCAGCAACAGGAAATGCAAAATTATTATGTGGATTATAATTAATTGTAGGGGATTATACCTTTTTTCATAAGGGAAAATCAAGTCTGAAATTTCAAAGTGGAAATTACAAACTCCAGATGCCTTTTTAAACCTCAAATACACTACCAGTTAAAAAATCCTGCATTGCAGGAAGGTTCTCCTGCAACAAGGTGATCAAATTAAGATCTTACATCTGTAGGTCTTCATGTACAGTATCTATGCTGTTTCATTGCAGTATACTATGCCCACATTCACTATTGACCGTGCCAAAATGTTAAATTCAATCAAAACTGCAATGTGGTAAGCGATTTACACAGTAGCTCTTTTTCTTCCATGGCCAAATGAAATTATTGTTGTTCCTACTTCATTCTGAAAACTGGCCCCTGATGGATGAAATATGAGAGATGATGGTGCAACAGTTCAGTCAATGTTTGTGATGCTGCACAGTGCGTTCTTGGGACACCGTTGAAGAGCCAAAAGAGCTTTCTGATGATGAGCTAACATAATATTATCCTGATGTCTTTCAATGGGAGCCTTCATGAGTTGTATCTCTCAAACCACAATACATCATGTTAACTCATGGAATGTGTTGCTGTCATACCATAATACTAGCATCAACTGTGCAGTGCTCATAGTTTAGAACTAACTGTAAAAACTCCTCACATTAATTTAATGAAAATTCCACACACAAAAAAAGACAGGGGGCTGCAGGTGGGTGTGCTACGCTAGTGCCTGTTGCATCTTTAGAGATAAGATACAACTTAATTTTCCCCTCAGGGCAATAAGATTAGGGCCTGGTCCCCTGCCTTAGGACATAAGAAAATTAGGAAGACGCAATCAGGGTTAAAGTCATCTTCATTCATCTTAACTCCAGATTTGAGTTCAGTCTACCATGACGCTATGTGACTACCTAAAGAACGCTATGGTATTAAAATGCTGCTTTGCTGTCATATTTGCCAAGTTAACGTGTACTATGTCAATGTTGATTTTGGAATGTCTATATCTGTTTATAGCTTTAGTTTGCCCGTGAACTAGGGCTGGGCGATATGATGATACAGTGGGGAGAACAAGTATTTGATACACTGCCGATTTTGCAGGTTTTCCTAAACAAAAAACAAACAAACAAAAAAATTGTCCGATTAATCGGTATCGGCTTTTTTGGTCCTCCAATAATCGGTATCGGCGTTGAAAAATCATAATCAGTCGACCTCTAATCTGTACTGTCTCCGCCTTCTAGATGGTAGCGGGGTAAACAGGCCATGGCTCAGGTGGAGAGTACCTATTGGTATACTGGTGCATATTGTACAGAGGTGCTGGTGAGCGCGCACACACACAGGAGGCTGGTGGGAGGAGCTAAAGGAGGACGGGCTCATTGTAATGTCTGGAATAGAATTCATGGAATGGTATCAAACATATGGAAACCACATTTGACTACGTTCCATTTATTCCATTTCAGACATTACAATGAGCCCATCCTCCTATAGCTTCTTCCACCTGCCTCCACTGACACGCACTCTCGCTCTCATACTCACACACACATTTGATGCTTAATTAAGATCTGTAAGAATCTCACATTTTTCCCACATACAGTATGTCAGAATGATATAAGGAGCCTGTGATCACTTGCCATTGTTAACGTAAACAACAATAACCATAGTAATACATCTTCAAATTATTATTATTTTCTGTGACTCTGCCTTTCCTCATATGGATATCACTTCTAAGAAATGTTGGAACGGAACATCATGTTCTGGGAGCTGTAAATGTGTAGTTTCCACATTGACAGAGCCAAATGCATAAACATACACACAACTAACATGTAAGAACAATTAGTTGATTTAATGATCTAGTAATATAATTATGAAATAAACCTGTCTAATAGTCTGTCTGACTATGTCCACCTCTGTCTGTCTGCCTCTGTCGATCTCTGTTTGTGTCCACCTGCGCAGTAGTGTGTGTTTCCATCTGTGTGGGTATGTCTGTCTATGTGTCTGTGCAGTTTGTTTGTTTGTTTGTGTGTGTGTGTGTGTGTGGTTTTACTATCCTTGTGAGAACCAGAAATTAGTAAAACAAGGAAAATTCAGATGTGTGGGAATATTTCCCCAGTACCCACAAGGAAAAAGGCTATTTTAGGTTTAGGGGTTAGGTTTAGAGTTACAATTCAGGTTAGTGTTAGAGGTTAGGTTCAGGGTTAGGGGTTAAGGTCAGGTTTAAGGGTGTGTGGGGGGGGGGGAACACTATGTCTCTTCCGTTCCAAATTCCTGGCACAATCTGATGGTGTTCACCAATCTGAAACCCACTCAGTCACAGCACAGCATCAGCTTAGGGTGGCGATATCCAAATAGTCTCTATTTGTGTTGCGGGGAGCCTAACACACATTCCATCTTCTTTTAATGGGGGAAATGCAGGGATTGACGCAGATGTACTAAAAAATATATATTATTTGAATTGCTGAAATGTCAAATCTGAGTTTGGAGGGTGTTAAAATGTTTGGTAACACAGGCTACGGAACTTTAATAGCGGGATGTATAATGTAACTGTTATTAATTATGTACCACAGTATTTAATCCAAACATCATTCATTCAGAATCCTTGTGAATTTGTATTTAAATTCATATTTATGATGAAGAAATATAAACCATCTCGGTATGTTATTATCAATATAAGTTACAGCTGTGTTACAGCCGGTAGTGCGTTAGTTCGTCTCGTAGCCATTGCCTGCAGTCAAATGACCTAGTGGCCTCATGGGTGAAATGTTATTTTTTTCATAATTAACTCTTTTTTTCTTTTTTTATCCAGTGTTTCTATGTCAAACAATGTTGTTATATTTCTGTCTTCTGTGATGTATATAAAGTGTAATATTGGGATGCAAACTCAAAATGTAATACATTTCAACTCTGACATGGTACATGTCTTCTTTTTTAAGCCCATAACCATCTGTGAGGTGTATACTTTTGTTTCAAAGTAGATTTGTTTAAGACTATCAAGAAACACTCTGTGTGACCCCGATTTAGCACACTGCAGTAAAAGGTTATTCAGAGAGAGAGTGGAACAGAGACCCTGTGGATAAATGCACGGACGGAACACAACAAAGCAGAGAACATTCAGTCCTGAGAGCTCCAGCAGCACAGTCACTACACAGATGCATACTGTGCCTCCAAGCTCTCTATCACAAGTCAATGCTACACACTAATCCACATATAAACATGCAGTAAACCATTGTGTGGCCAAGCAGACCTTGGGAGGAAACCTTGGTCTGATAATAGAGGGTACAGTATGTACACCTAATCCCCCACACATAACAAGCCTTGAACGTGTGCTGCAATAAATGCTTTGGTTGCTTTCAACCTGCAACCTGCAATTTAATCCAGCAATCGCAATGCAAAGGAAATTACAGATGAACATATTTTTAACAGTGTCCTAGTTTTCTATCTGTTCTGCCCAGTCTTCTAGTCAGTAATTAGACTGAAACAATGATTGGATAAAATCATACTGTTTTTAACAATAGTCACACTTATTATACTATGCTTCACTGCATAAGCAACAGTTCTGGAGAAACATGTTGAATAAATGTAAACATCTAGCATACAAAATCTGCTATATTGCTATTTCTTAAACTATCTGAATTAAGCCTGTATTAAGACATAGGGCTACATATTCATTTTAGGTAAATTATAGATTTTCCTTGAATTAAATAGAAATTGTAATTGTGAGTGAGACATTAAATATATTATTCTCTCTCGCTGTGTGTGTGTGTGTGTGTGTGTGTGTGTGTGTGTGTGTGTGTGTGTGTGTGTGTGTGTGTGTGTGTGTGTGTGTGTGTGTGTGTGTGTGTGTGTAGAGAGTATGAGAAAGAAAGAAAAATCATAAAAATAGTAAATCGGTTATAGTAGCATTGAATTACAGCCTTCAATGGATGTAAATTCATCTCACTCGCATTAAAAACATTGACACGTGATAAATGAAGGAATAGAACATGAGATCTAGCCTACATGTATCTGGAAAAGAACCATAGAGCAGAACTTAATAGCACTGAACACTGATTCTACACATTAGCCAAATTACCGGAATCATACGTTTTAAAAACTGGACTTATTAAAAACATATAGCTTATGATCTACTTTCTCATCTTATTCTGAGGCTACAATTGTATATACAACACTAGGTTACAATTGTATACAATGTAACTCAATACTCATTGGTCTCGCTAGATGAAACATGCCCAATAAAGCCTTTCAGAAGACAACAAACCAATTATCCTATGTCCATACAAGACTAAGAAATAAAGCTGTAACTTACCTATTTATCTTTTCTCTATTGATTGCTCGTGTGCTGCTTTCGTGCTAACTTCAGCCGGTATATCACCGCTAGCTCTGCAACGCAAGTAAGCACGCTATGCTGCTGATTTCAAACCCACCCTCTCATAACAAAACAGGGTACTGAATGTTCTGCCGGCAGTTTTTTACACTCAAAACCCCCGACATTAGTGAAGATCAAAACGCGAGTGTGAGCCCTAAGGAGAGGAGAATTGAAATTACACTAGGAAGAAGGCGGAGGGAACTGCGGGGGGGCGGGCGGTTTAGTGTAAAAAATACGAACAGGTCTTGGAAAGTAGCCACAAAGTAACACAATGTTCCGGCTGTACTGTAGCTGCGCTCTGATGAGGACACACTGTTCTAGCAGACACCCTGACCCTGTAACCCGTTCTGTTCCGAGCGCCGCCGCAGCTCGCACAGCGCAATTACCAGGAACAGCCTGTACAGCAGTGTACTCACTCTGTCCTCGAGAACAGCTCAGCTCCAATAAACGGAACAGTAAGTACACAGATGAACTTTGCGTTTCAGAAGTGTTCAATGCTTTACTGGAGGACAGATAGTTAAGCCACGTCATATTGAATGGAATAATTTATCAAGTAACATACTGGCTGCCTAGGTTAATAATGAGATGTGGAATTAAATGTCATTCAATTTGCTATGTTGGCTAAATTAAATCATTTTGGGGGGTGAATAATATTTAAATAGTAATTTTCACATCTTGATCATCATAACAACAAGCAGGCTATTTGGAGCATTGATTGTCAGCCACAATTAATTAGATTAATCAAGCACGAGACATTTATTATAAGATTCGACAGATTGAAAATGTATTTGGGGGGGTTTCTTTTTAGACTAATTTATTTATTTTTTTTTTTTACAAAGCAGAATCCAGTCATATTTAGGCCTCATAATCAAGGGCCTTTGTGTAGACCATGTTTTGGACTAATAACAATCAAATGTACCAAAATATGAATAATATATAACATTTCTAGTTAGTTTACCTCAGTGCTCCAATCATATAGTCCTATTTTTGTTTCAGAAACCAAGATTGGCAGTTTTACCAAGTGTGGTGTAGCCTAATGCACAAATGTTAAAAACTAGGCCTTTATGCTAGTGTATGTTGTTGATGTTTTTCTTATATTTCAAGGATACACATTGATGCTATCAAATCAGGCTCAATAGCTCTCTCAGGGACATGATGTATGTTACTTAAGCTTTCAGGTCACAACATACCACCAATCCTATAGGTTGTCATCGGTAAGGATTACGTGTAGTATAAGCCTACTGTAATAGCCTGTGAAATGGATACAATTACACGTTGTAAAACATGCATACTACATGCAATGCATTAAATGCTTGTAATGGGCATTTTATTTTTCAAATTAACTATCAACAACATAAGTTCTTAAAGCTATTACACTTGAGCAGCCATGAGTGTGAATAACATCTATATTTACACTTCCTTCTGTGTTGTACAAGGAGACTGACATATACATCTGTTTTTGGAAGTAGGCCTAGTCCTCAATGAGCAGGACAATTCTATTATGTTAGTTTATGATATATTCCATCATGTACCTCATCAGTGCCAAGTTGGAAATTGGAAAAGTAGATGTCACTGTGTTCCCTGTGTTGTGTACATTAACTTTGGTTCTCGTCAATGAATACCTACTCAATTACATGCAGTAGATTGTATCTATTTCAGGTAGGCCTGTGTGAACAACCTTTCAATACTTTGGGGGATTTAACCTACACAGTGCAATCAGAAAGTACAGAGACACCTTGGCTTTTTCCACATTTTGTTATGTACAGCCCTATTCTAAAATTGATTAAATAGTTTTTTTCCCCATCAATCTACACACAATACCCCATAATGACAAAGCAAAAACAGGTTTAGATTTTTTTTGCAAATGTATTAAAAATACAAACCTGAAATGTCACATTTACATACTGTAAGTATTCAAACCATTTACTCAGTACTTTGTTGAAGCACCGTTGGCAGCGATTACAGCTTTGAGTCTTCTTGGGTATGATGCTACAAGCTTGGCACACCTGTATTTGGGGAGTTTCTCCCATTTTTCTCTGCAGATCCTCTCAATGTCTGTCAGGTTGAATGCACAGCCATTTTCAGATCTCTCAAGAGATGTTCGATCAGGTTCAAGTCCAGGCTCTGGCTGGGCCACTCAAGGACATTCAGAGACTTGTCCTGAAGCCACTCCTGCGTTGTCTTGGCTGTGTGCTTAGGGTCGTTGTCCTGTTGGATGGTGAACCTTCGCCCCAGTCGGAGGCCTTGAGCAATCTGGAGCAGGTTTTCATCAAAGATCTCTCTGTACTTTTCTCTGTTCATCTTTCCCTCGATCCTGACTAGTCTCCCATTTTTTTGCAGCTGAAAAACCTCCCCACAGCATGATGCTGCCACCACCATGCTTCACCATAGAGATGGTGCCAGGTTTTCTCCAGACGTGGCGCTTGGCATTCAGGCCAAAGAGTTCAATCTTGGTTTCATCAGACCAGAGAATCTTGTTTCTCATGGTCTGAGAGTGAATACGTGCCTTTTGGCAAACTCCAAGCGGGCTGTCATGTGCCTTTTACTAAGGAGTGGCTTCCGTCTGGCCACTCTACCATAAAGGCCTGATTGGTGGAGTGCTGCAGAGATGGTTGTCCTTCTGAAAGGTTCTTCTATCTCCACAGAGGAACTCTGGAGATCTGTCAGAGTGGCCATCTGGTTCTTGGTCACCTTCCTGACCAAGGCCCTTCTCCCGCGATTGCTCAGTTTGGCCGGGCAGACAGCTCTAGGAAGTGTCTTGGTACCCTTCCCCAGATATATGCCTTGACACAATCCTGTCTCAGAGCTCTACGGACAATTCCTTCGATCTTACGGATTGGTTTATGCTGTGACATGAACTGTCAAATGTGGAACCTTAGACAGGTGTGTGTCTTTCCAAATCATGTCCAATCAATTGAATTTACCACAGGTGGACTCCAATCAAGTTGTAGAAACATCTCATGGGTGATCAATGGAAAAATGATGCACCGGAGCTCAATTTCGACACTCATAGCAAAGGGTCTGAATACTTACAGTACCAGTCAAAAGTTTGGACACATCTACTCATTCAAGGGTTTTGCTTTTTTTGTACTATTTTCTACATTGTAGAATAGTAGTGAAGACATCAAAACTATGAAATAGCACATATGGAATCATGGAGTAACAAAGTGTTAAACAAATCAAAATATATTTTATATTTGAGATTCTTCAAAGAAGCCACCCTTTTCCTTGATGACACTTTTTTATTTTTATTTTTTTTTTTATCTTTATTTTAACAGGGAAAACAGACTGAGACCTAGATCTCTTTTACGGCTGTGCCCTGTGTAAACATGTTGACATGTACAGTTTTAGACATACAGACAAGAACATTTCAAAACATACACAATTCAACAGAAACAATCACAGACAACATCATATTGATCCTCCATAAACATTTTAAAATGGGCAAGGGACACCAGAGTGTCTAACTTAAGTTGGATCTGCAGTTTGTTCCATAACTAAGGTGCAAAGGAACTGAAGGCAGTCCTACCCAACTCTGTGGAGACCGCAGGAGTCTCTAATGTAATCCACATCTGTGATCTGGTTTTAAAATTAGTACATCTTGTGGAAATTAATGATGATATATATGGAGGTAGTTTTAAAAGAAGTGCTTTATAAATAAACAAGAGAGCATGTTGCTCTCGCCTCACAGATAGAGAGACCCAACCCACATGTTCATATAGGATACAGTGATGAGTTCTGTAACTATCACCCGTGATAAACCTGAGTGCACAATGGTAAATAGCATCCAGTGGTTTTAATGTGTTTGCCGATGCATGCATATAGATAATATCACCATAATCTAAAACGGACATAAAAGTAGCCTGCACAATTTTTTTCCTATTTACAGAGGACAGACAAGCCCTGTTTCTGTAAAGGAATCCTATCTTGAATTTGAGCTTTTTTCCCAATTCAGTAACATGTTTTTTAAAAGAAAGCCTATCATCTAACCATACCCCTAAGTATTTATATGCAGAGACCTTATTGATTTGAGTACCATCCAAGCTAGTGATTACAAACGTGTTTCTAACTGGGAGTTTAGACCTAGAAAAAAACATGACATTTGTTTTCTTAGCGTTTAAAACAAGTTTAACCTGTAAAAGAGACCCCTGTAGTATCCTAAAATCAGACTCCAACTGCATTAAAGCTTGGTCCGCTGTTGGAGCAATAGAGTACATAACTGTGTCATCTGCATATAAATGGAATTTACAATATCTGACATCATCACCAATGTTGTTTATATAAAGTGAGAACAATAGTGGGCCAATTATTGAACCCTGAGGGACCCCTTTAAGTAACTGTAAGGGGTCAGACTTGACCCCATCGACCATGACGGCTTGAGTTCTATCTTTAAGATAGTCATAAAACCATCGGCAGGCATCAGTGCCCAGTCCTATAGATGACAGCTTACTCAAAAGGATAGCATGGTCTACAGTGTCAAAAGCTTTTGACAAATCTACAAACAACGCAGCACAGTGCTTTCTATCGTCTAAGGCATTTGCAATATCATTTACAACAAGCATAGTGGCCGATGTGGTACTGTGTTTAGATCTAAAACCAGATTGATTGGTACTAAGAATACTGTTAGCAGAAAGAAAAGATTGTAACTGTTTGTTGACTATAGATTCTAGAATCTTTACCAGACAAGGGAGCCTAGAGATGGGTCGATAGTTATCCAAATCACTACCGTCACCTCCCTTATGTAATGCCAGAACAAAAGCTGCTTTCCACACCTTAGGGATATTTCCTGTGCTTAATGTTAGATTAAAAATGTGTGTTACTGGACCAGCAAAAATAGGTGCAGCACACTTAAGTAAGTACGGGTCTAAATTGTCAGCGCCTAAGGATTTCTTAGTATCAATGGCACACAGGGCAATTAGAACCTCTGCTTCAGTTATTTTCTGGAAACTAAAAACAGGGTTACCATTTTTCAGAGTAACGGTTGAAAAGCAAGACGAAAAATCAACTAACTGGCCAGTACCACAAAGTCCACTTTTCCTTTCAAATAAAAAACCAGCAGAGATGAAATGCTTATTAAAAGCATCACAAATATCATTTTTTTCAGTTAGAATACAGAAGTCTGAGGTAATTTGCTTAGGAAGAGAAACAGCAGAATTCCCCCGTTTCAGTGAATTAACGGTTTTCCAGAATTTTGCAGGATCTCCTGCAGAATCTGTCATAGCATTAAGGAAGTAATTTGATTTTGCCTTTTTGACAGCTGCAGTACATTTATTTCTCAATTGCCTAAAAAACAGCCAATCAGCTGGAGTACCTGTTTTCCTCGCCAAGGCCCAGGCCCGATTCTTTTGCAGGAAAAGACCTGACAATTCAGGAGAGAACCAAGAACTGGTTCGGTTTCTTACTCTGTGATTCTTAAGCGGGGCATGTTTATCAGACATAGAGGTAACAATAGAAGAGAAAAAAGCAAGGGCTAAAACCGGGTCCAGAAAGCAGCAAGTGGATAAAAGCTCAGAGTGATATAAGTCAAGGATAAAAGCTTGCTGTGAGAAATGTTTATAATTTCTCTTAGAGATTATACAGGGATCAGAGTGTTTCAGCCTGGTATCTCTAATACAAGCAATAGGCCAGTGGTCACTGATATCATTTGCAAAAACCCCACTGGCTGTGTATTTATGGGGGGTATTTGTTAGAATAATGTATAGTAGAGTGGATTTTACTGGGTTCTTAAAGTTGGGACGGGTTGGTTTAGTTATCAGCTGAGTTAGATTTAGCTCAGTACAAATGCCTTTTAATTTATCGGATACTGGTGAGAGCCAATCCAGGTTAAAATCTCCCAAAATCAGTAATTCAGAGTTTGCATAATTAGACAGTATATCAGATAATTTGCATAGAGTACAAGGAGGAGCTGAGGGGGGGCGATATACCCCTGCTAGAGTTAAATGAGCATTATTACCAAGTACCACGTTTAAAACTAGACATTCATATTGCTTTGAGACAGAGGTTGATATGGACACAGAAACATTTAAGCAGCATTTAACATAAATCGCAATACCACCACCTCTACCAACTCTATCAGTTCTATAAATATTGTATCCAATCAACTGAACATCTGAATCTGGCACAGAATCACACAGCCACGATTCAGATACAATCAGAACGTCAACATTTGATTGTGAGACCAAAATTTCAATAAAGTCCAACTTTTGGATCAGGCTTCTAGCATTCAAATGAATTATTCCAATACCATTGCTACGGGAATTCATATCAGATGGAGTATCCAAGGTAGCACCTGAAGCTGCACTAGATGAGCAATAAACCATTTTCGAGCTATTGACAGAGCTCAATTTTATGGGGACAAGATTACTACTAACAATACCTCTCTGCATGTGAGTAGTATTCGCAATACGGTGATTGGACAATAAACTAGGAATTGCAGAAGGGTTGTTAACTGTAGTTTGTTCCATATTTGCAATTGAGGAACTAATTAATGAAACTGGGAGAGGAGCATTGAACATAGTCTGATAGGGGAGCGTACAATCCCAAAAGTCAACCCCCGAGAATACACAACGTCAGGTATCAAAGGCTCTACATGAGGCAAGAGTAAGAGACATGTTGGCATCTAGGCACACCTTTGGCATTCTCTCAATTAGCTTCATGAGTTAGTCACCTGGAATGCATTTTAATGAACAGGTGTCACGCCCTGATCTGTTTCACCTATCCTTGTGATTGTCTCCACCCCCTCCTGGTGTCGCTTATTTTCCCCAGTGTATTTATCTCTGTGTTTCCTGTCTCTTTGTGCCAGTTCGTCTTGTATGTTTCCAAGTCAACCAGCGTTTTTCCCTTTCTCCTGCTTTTTGTATTCTCCTTTTCCTAGTCCTCCCGGTTATGACCCTTGCCAGTTTCTCGACTTTGTACCCGCCTGCCTGACCATTCTGCCTGCCTTGACCACGAGCCTGTCTGCCACTCTGTACCTCCTCGACTCCGATCTGGTTTTGACCTTTTTGCCTGTCCATGACCATTCTCTTGTCTACACCTTTGGATTAATCAACATTGTAAGACTCCAACCATCTGCCTCCTGTGTCTGAATTTGGGTCTCGCCTTGTGCCTTGATAGGTGTGCCTTGTTAAAAGTTAATTTGTGGAATTTCTTTCCTCCTTAATGCGTTTGAGCCAGTCAGTTGTGTTGTGACAAGGTAGAAGTGGTATACAGACGATAGCCCTATTTGGTTAAAGACCAAGTCCATATTATGGCAAAAACAACTCAAATAAGCAAGGAGAAACGACAGTCCATCATTACTTTAAGACATGAAGGTCAGTCAATCTGGAAAATTTTAAGAACTTTGAAAGTTTCTTCAACTGCAGTCGCAAAAACCATCAAGCGCTATGATGAAACTGGCTCCCATGGGGACCGCTACAGGAAAGGAAGACCCAGAGTTACCTCTGCTGCAGAGGATAAGTTCATTAGAGTTAACTGCACCTCAGATTGCAGCCCAAATAAATGCAGAGTTCAAGTAACAGACACATCAACTGTTCAGAGGAGACTGCGTGAAACAGGCCTTCATGGTCAAATTGCTGCAAAGAAACCAGTACTAAAGGACACCAATAATAAGAAGAGACTTGCTTGGGCCAAGAAACACAAGCAGTGGACATTAGACCGGTGGAAATCTGTCCTTTGGTATGATGAGTCCAAATTTGAGATTTTTGGTTTCAACTGCAGTGTCTTTGTGAGATGCAGAGTAGGTGAACTGATGATCTCTGCATGTGTGATTCCCACCGTGAAGCATGGGGGGGGGGGGTATAATGATGTGGAGGTGCCTTGCTGGTGACACTGTCTGTGATTTATTTCAAATTCAAGGCACACTTAACCAGCATGGCTACAACAGCATTCTGGAGCAATACGCAATCCCATCTGGTTTGTGCTTAGTTGGACTATCATTTGTTTTTCAACAGGACAATGACTCAACACACCTCCAGGCTGTGTGAGGGCTATTTGACCAAGAAGGAGAGTGATGGAGTGCTACATCAGATATCCTGGCATCCGCAATCACCCGACCTCAACCCAATTGAGATGGTTTGGGATGAGTTGGATGGCAGAGAGAAGGATAAACAGCCAACAAGTGCTCAGCATATGTGGGAACACCTTCAAGACCAGGTAAAGCTGGTTGAGAGAATGCCAAGAGTGTGCAAAGCTGTCATCAAGGCAATGGGTGATCTAAATTATAAAATATATTTTGATTTGTTGAACACGTTTTTGGTTACTACATGATTCCATATTTGTTATTTTACAGTTGATGTCTTCACTATTATTCTACAATGTATAAAATAGCAAAAATAAAGAAAAACCCTTGAATGAGTAGGTGTCCAAACTTTTGACTGGTACTGTATGTAAATAAGGTATTTCTGTTTATTTTTAATTTAAAAAAAAATAATTCTACAAACATCTTTTCGCTTTGTCATTATGGCATATTGTGTGTAGATTGATGAGGAACAAAAATATATTTAATCCATTTTACAATAAGGCTGTAACATAACACAATTTGCTTTTCCTGAATGCACTGTATTTACAGTGGCTTGTGAAAGTATTCACCCCCATTGGCATTTGTCATATTTTGTTGCCTTACAACCTGGAATGAAAATAGATTTTTTGGGAGTTTGTATCTTTTGATTTACATAACATTCCTACCACTTTGAAGATCCAAAATACTTCTTATTGTGAAACAAGAAATAAGACAAAAAAACAGAAAACTTGAGCGTGCATAACTATTCAACCCCCCCAAAGTCAATACTTGTAGAGCCCAGAATAATAGTAGAGAGAATTATTTATTTCAGCTTTTATTTCTTTCATCACATTCCCAGTGGGTCAGAAGTTTACATTGCCGTTAAATTGTTTAACTTGGGTCAAACGTGTCGGGTAGCTTTCCACAAGCTTCCCACAATAAGTTGGGTGAATTTTGGCCCATTCCTCCTGACAGAGCTGGTGTAACTGAGTCAGGTTTGTCGGCCTCCTTGCTCGCACACGCTTTTTCAGTTCTGCCCACAAATGTTCTATAGGATAGAGGTCAGGGCTTTGTGATGGCCACTCCAATACCTTGACTGTTGTCCTTAAGCCATTTTGCCACAACTTTGGAAGTATGCTTGGGGTGATTGTCCATTTGGAAGACCCATTTGCAACCAAGCTTTAACTTTCTGACTGATGTCTTGATATGTTGCTTTAATATATCCACAATTTTCCTGTCTCATGATGCCATCTATTTTGTGAAGTGCACCAGTCCCTCCTGCAGCAAAGCACCCTCACAACATGATGCTGCCACCCCCATGCTTCGCAGTTGGGATGGTTTTCTTCGGCTTGCAAGCCTCGCCCTTCTTCCTCCAAACATAACGATGGTCATTATGGCCAGACAGTTCTATTTTTGTTTCATCAGAGGACATTTCTCCAAAAAGTCAGATCTTTGTCCCCATGTGCAGTTGCGAACCGTAGTCTGGCTTTTTTATGGCGGTTTTAGAGCAGTGGCTTCTTCCTTGCTGAGCGGCCTTTCAGGTTGTCGATGTAGGACTCGTTTTACTGTGGATATAGATACTTTTGTACCTTTTTCCTCCAGCATCTTCACAAGGTCCTTTGCTGTTGTTCTGGGATTGATTTGCACTTTTCGCACCAAAGTACGTTCATCTCTAGGAGACAGAACGCGTCTCCTTCCTGAGCGGTATGACGGCTGCGTGGTCCCATGGTGTTTATACTTGCGTACTATTGTTGGTACAGATGAACGTGGTACCTTCAGGCATGTGGAAATTGCTCCCAAGGATCAACCAGACTTGTGGAGGTCTACAATTTTTTTCTGAGGTCTTGGCTGATTTCTTTTGATTTTCCCATGATGTTAAGCAAAGAGGCACTGAGTTTGAAGGTAGGCCTTGAAATACATCCACAGGTACACCTCCAATTGACTCAAATTATGTCAATCAGCCTATCAGAAGCTTCTAAAGCCATGACATTTTCCAGAATTTTCCAAGCTGGTTAAAGGCACTTAGTGTATGTAAACTTCTGAACCACTGGAATTGTGATACAGTGAATTATAAGTGAAATAATCTGTCTGTGAACAATTGTTGGACAAATTACTTGTGTCATGCACAAAGTAGATGTCCTAACAGACTTGCCAAAACTATAGTTTGTTAACAAGAAATTTGTGGAGTGGTTGAAAAACGAGTTTTAATGACTCCCACCTAAGTGAATGTAAACTTCCGACTTCATCTGTATATATTGAGATCATGTGACAGATCATGTGACACTTAAATAGAGTCCACCTGTGTGCAATCTAACTAATAATGTTACTTCTGAAGGTAATTGGTTGCACCAGATCTTATTTAGCTTCTTAGCAAAGGCGGTGAATACATATGCCGTTACTTTTCCGTTATTAAAAAAAAAAAAAAACAATTTGGACTATTTTGTGTATGTCCATTACATGGAATCCAAATTAAAATCCATTTAAATTACAGGTTACTTTTGCAAGGCACTGTAAATTCTTATTTACAATGACGGCCTACACCAGCCAAACCGAGACGACGCTGGGCCAATTGTGCGCCGCCCTATGGGACTCCCAATCACAGCCGGTTGTGATACAGCCTGGATTTGAACCAGAGTATCTGTAGTGACGCCTCTAGCACTGAGATGCAGTGCCTTAGACCGCTGCGCCACTCGGGAGCATCCTCTCTAGCACTGTTTGGTTAGCAGTGTTTCTGTAGAACATGAGATGGAGTTTGCAAAAATAAATGGCTACTGGATTGATGCAAATAATCATGTTATCATTCTGACGTGAAGGCATAGGCCACTTTGTAGCTACTTTAGTTAACATTTAATAGAGAATGTTTTTGGGAAAGCCTTTCAATCTACCAGGAGATGGTTAGGCCTACCATTAGCATCTATTCCTTAATTGTTTGTAACCTGGGCATTTTACTTCACATTTTGAGGCATGTCTTACCTTACTTGAAAGTAGCCTATAGCCAAAATCCCACCATAGAAACAAGGAGGCAGTTATTTTTATAAAGACTTACTCATACGCTTTCTCCTGTTCTATTGATTTTCTTTCAACTTTATTTCATTGTCTAGCAGCCAAAGGCATTATCCTAGCCATGATAGTTGTTGCATTTTATAACATTCACACGAAGGCCTACCGCCGTCTGTACATTGCTGCACTTAAAATGTGAAGAAATAATAGTTTATCAACATTTTAAGCTAAACATTCTGATCTGTTCATCCAGCTTTATTAATTGAAACTGCCTATACTTCCACTACACTATTCTGGTACATATCAGTGGAGATTAAGTAGTGAGTATACGCAATGCCCATGGAAAAATAAGTGGGAATACCGCGTATACCTGCGTATACCCTCCACTACACTACTGGCTTTCGTCACCACCAGTGTAGAATTAAGCTAAATTACACAGGCATTGCTGAATTGTGTATTGATGCTAAATAGCACTATTAACACTAATAACACAGTAACTACGTCATATTCAAATGACAATGTAATGTGATTAACAGGCCAATGGTTACAAAGTGAAACAAAACTCTTATGAAAGGGTCAATGTCATGTATGGGAATTACTGTGTGTTATTTTGTATTTTATAAAATTCCCATGACATGAATCTGATAGGGAAAGCGATGTGTATGTAGGCTAAACTCCAAGCAGCAGGATAGCAGCTCATTGACCTTTGGCAACGTCAGGGGTGTGAGGCCATATAGCATTATCTCGTGCAAGAATTTCCCTCTCAAGTGATGTACACTTTTTTTTTTAGGGGGTAGATCACCTTTAATATTGCAAAAAGATTGTGGCTTCCATCAATGTAATTGTCTGCATCATTTCCAATACCCCATATATTATTTGTAAATATATACAGTAAATAAATAAATAAAAATATATATATTTTTAAAGAAATATATACAGTATATATTTTACCCCTAACCCTGCCATCCCTCCCCTAATTGGAGTAAACTAATGGACAACACTTAGGCTTCTACTTCCAGGTTATACATACTATATAAATTTTATGGACACAGTATATTTTACAATCTTTTGTTTGTTTTAAGTCCCATCCTTCAGCTTCACTCAACCCCTCCCACATATCTCTGAACACCACCCAGTTTTGATTTCTATTGTTGTTCAACTGTTACTTGAAAGCATGGAGGTATGTTATTTAGCTATAGTCATATCAATTCATAGTATAGTGCCATTTTCCTCCCTTTGTAAACCATCACAGAAACGGTTTCTTTTTTGGAGAGGCTGCGGGTCCGAATTCAATTGGAAACGTTCTTGTTCAGAGTGCCCCGAGGCAAACAAAGAACTGCCTGTGGATTATAGCAACTGGAATCCTATACTTAGACAATATACACATCCTCAACTTCCTATTTCACTAAGGACTGGACACTAAACATTGGCAGGACCATATTTTTTTGAACTCCCAAAGACAAGATTCACAAATTATGAAGTTAAGGTGATATATACCTTTAAATCACACCTGAAATTATTTATGTTTAATTGGATTATATAGCCTAGTTGAGGAAAACCTGACATGATATATATACTATAATTTACCTACATGACATACATGCAGTATAAACTAGCAACAAATGTCCTCTGCCAGTTACAGTTGAATCACAGGTCATTCTGTAGTTCCTCAAACAGCCTACTTATTTCACTTCTAATAATGTATTGGAGTTCTCTCTGGTAATGGGCTCTATTATGTGGGTTTTCCTAAAAGACAGTGTAAGGCAATTCATCTACAGTGGGGAGAACAAGTATTTGATACACTGACAATTTTGCAGGTTTTCCTACTTACAAAGCATGTAGAGGTCTGTAATTTTTATCATAGGTACACTTCAACTGTGAGAGAAGGAATCTAAAACAAAAATCCAGAAAATCACATTGTATGATTTTTAAGTGATTCATTTGCATTTTATTGCATGACATAAGTATTTGATACGTCAGAAAAGCAGAACTTTATATTTGGTACAGAAACCTTTGTTTGCAATTACAGAGATCATACGTTTCCTGTAGTTCTTGACCAGGTTTGCACACACTGCAGCAGGGATTTTGGCCCACTCCTCCATACAGACCTTCTCCAGATCCTTCAGGTTTCGGGGCTGTCGCTGGGCAATACGGACTTTCAGCTCCCTCCAAAGATTTTCTATTGGGTTCAGGTCTGGAGACTGGCTAGGCCACTCCAGGACCTTGAGATGCTTCTTACGGAGCCACTCCTTAGTTGCCCTGGCTGTGTGTTTCAGGTCGTTGTCATTCTGAAAGACCCAGCCACGACCCATCTTCAATGCTCTTACTGAGGGAAGGAGGTTGTTGGCCAAGATCTCGCAATACATGGCCCCATCCATCCTCCCCTCAATACGGTGCAGTCGTCCTGTCCCCTTTGCAGAAAAGCATCCCCAAAGAATGATGTTTCCACCTCCATGCTTCACGGTTGGGATGGTGTTCTTGGGGTTGTACTCATCCTTCTATTCCTCCAAACACGGCGAGTGGAGTTTAGAGCAAAAAGCTCTATTTTTGTCTCATCAGACCACATGACCTTCTCCCATTCCTCCTCTGGATCATCCAGATGGTCATTGGCAAACTTCAGACGGGCCTGGACATGCGCTGGCTTGAGCAGGGGGACCTTGCGTGCGCTGCAGGATTTTAATCCATGACGGCGTAGTGTGTTACTAATGGTTTTCTTTGAGACTGTGGTCCCAGCTCTCTTCAGGTCATTGACCAGGTCCTGCCGTGTAGTTCTGGGCTGATCCCTCACATTCCTCATGATCATTGATGCCCCACGAGGTGAGATCTTGCATGGAGCCCCAGACCGAGGGTGATTGACCGTCATCTTGAACTTCTTCCATTTTCTAATAATTGTGCCAACAGTTGTTGCCTTCTCACCAAGCTGCTTGGCTATTGTCCTGTAGCCCATCCCAGCCTTGTACAGGTCTACAATTTATCCCTGATGTCCTTACACAGCTCTCTGGTCTTGGCCATTGTGGAGAGGTTGGAGTCTGTTTGATTGAGTGTGTGGACAGGTGTCTTTTATACAGGTAACGAGTTCAAACAGGTGCAGTTAATACAGGTAATGAGTGGAGAACAGGAGGGCTTCTTAAAGAAAAACTAACAGGTCTGTGAGAGCCGGAATTCTTACTGGTTGGTAGGTGATCAAATACTTATGTCATGCATTAAAATGCAAATTAATTACTTAAAAATCATACAATGTGATTTTCTGGATTTTTGTTTTAGATTCCGTCTCTCACAGTTGAAGTGTACCTATGATAAAAATGACAGACCTCTACATGCTTTGTAAGTAGGAAAACCTGCAAAATCGGCAGTGTATCAAATACTTGTTCTCCCCACTGTATAAGACATTTGTTTTTAAAACATTGGTTAAGACATGTTGTTATAATACTTGAGGAACATAGTGATTAATTCTAATTTTTCCATATTAGACTAATATTTTGTTGATCCCTAGAGTCCTGCTTATCAGCATTTAGGCAAATTGAAACAATGATCTCATCCTTAAAAAGGCCAATTGTGAAAAGCAATAAATATATTTAACAGGGCACACATAATTGGAAAACAACCAAAAGGGCTGTGATTCACTTATTGTGTTTCTAAAGAGGGGACAAACAATGCAATAACGATATAAGAAAACAATACCATGTTAAACATTAGCAAAAAAAACCTACATAGAAATGGTCTTCATCATTTGGCAAATGTTTACAAGGCTACTGGAGGTTAGGACATAACATACGTTTCGGCTATGGCCTAGGCCTTATAGACCTAAGCCTCAGTATGGATGAAATATAAAGGCTAAATATATGTCAAATATATAAGCTACAGTGCCTTGCAAAAGTATTCACCCCCCTTGGCGTTTTTCCTATTTTGTTGCATTACAACCTGTAATTTAAATCATTTTTAATTTGGTTTTCATGTAATGGACAGACACAAAATAGTTCAAATTGGTGAAGTGAAATGAAAAAAACGACTTCTTTCCAAAAATTCTATGAAGCCACTAAATAAGATCTGGTGCAACCAATTACCTTCAGAAGTCACATAATTAGTTAAATAAAGTCCACCTGTGTGCAATCTAAGTGGTCACATGATCTGTCACATGATCTCAATATATACAGATGAAGTCGGAGGAGGATGTCTTCCCTGTAACTCACAGCATTGAGATTGCCTGCAATGACAACAAGCTCAGTCCGATGATGCTGTGGCACACCGCCCCAGACCATGACGGACCCTCCACCTCCAAATCGATCCCGCTCCAGAGTACAGGCCTCAGTGTAACACTCATTCCTTCGACGATAAACGCAAATCCGACCATCACACCTGGTGAGACAAAACCGCGAGTCGTCAGTGAAGAGCACTTTTTGCCAGTCCTGTCTGGTCCAGCGACGGTGGGTTTGTGCCCATAGGCGACGTTGTTGCCGGTGCTGTCTAGTGAGGACCTGCCTTACAACAGGCCTACAAGCCCTCAGTCCAGCCTCTCTCAGACTATTGCGGACAGTCTGAGCACTGATGGAGGGATTGTGCGTTCCTGGTGTAACTCTGGCAGTTGTTGTTGCCATCCTGTACCTGTCCCGCAGGTGTGATGTTCGGACGTACCGATCCTGTGCATGTGTTGTTACACGTGGTCTGCCACTGTGAGGACGATCAGCTGTCCGTCCTGTCTCCCTGTAGAGCTGTCTTAGGTGTCTCACAGTACGGACATTGCAATTTATTGCCCTGGCCACATCTGCAGTCCTCATGCCTCGTTGCAGCATGCCTTAGCATGCACTTTCACGCAGATGAGCTCCAAACAGGTCAGGGACAAAGTTGTGGAGAAGTACATATAAAAAAAATTATCAGAAACTTTGAACATCCCACGGAGCACCATTAAATCCATTATTACATTGCCTACAAGCCAATGATGCGAACATTTACATTTGTGTAATAAATGTAGTGTAATAAATAAATGTAATATAGCCTACACCATCACAATAAATCCATTACTTATTTTAGGCAGGTCTAAAGAAACATGATATGAAGAAAATGTAGCCTATTTCAGATGAACAGAATAGCATATTCTGAGTTATCCTTTTGTTAGGCCCTGATCTGGCTATGCCATATGGCTGTGGGCTACACTAGTTTATTTAGCAAGCAAGATTTGCTTATAATTCCGGTGGCATTATTTTATAGTAAGAACAATACAATTGAGCTGAATAAAATAGAAAGGATATTTTTCCCCAAACCATTTGAGGGAGTGCGCAATGGCGACAATTTTTTTGAGTGGTCAACAAAGAAACAGGTCCTCCTACATGCTTAATTTAGAGTTATTCATGCAACTTTAGTTATGATTCAAACTTTAGGCTATATGTTTGGATTTCTTATACATTCTACGCTGCATGATGCGACGAATGATTTTTTTAAAGTTGCATGAAAGGAAAGCGCTCTGCTCTTCTTGCACAGGCTGCACCAGCTTAATCAGTCTTTCATTCACAATTTGACACTTAATATTCTCAAACCGTATTCTCAATTTAATCTGGTCTTTACATATAGCCTACTATTATTTTTGATTTAGAATGGCCCACACAAAAAATAAAAACATTCATAGGCTGCAAAATAGCTAATGGAGGTTGTGTGCAGTTACTTTTTTAATATGCCAGGTAGGCTACATCGTTTGTAAAGCGGATTAATGTGCTTATGCTTATTTAAGAATTTACCAATAAACATAGCAGCACGAGAAAGCTGAGATCCGCTTTTAAATAGTGGGCAGTCAAAACTGTTTTCACACGTGATTGCGCAATGACTAGGTTTATAAAAACACGTTTCACTAGGCTCTGTAGGCTATGGGCTCTCCAACCATGTTCCAAGGGTCTTTGGCCTATAGGCTACTTTTGGAGTTATTTGACAACTTTGTGTTACAAACCTTAGCTAAACATATACAGTTGAAGTCAGAAGTTTACATACACCTTAGCCAAATACATTTAAAATCAGTGTCACAATTCCTGACATTTAATCCTAGTAAAAATTCCCTGTCTTAGGTCAGTTAGGATCACCACTTTACTTTAAGAACGTGAAATGTCAGAATAATAGTAGAGAGAATTATTTATTTCATCACATTCCCAGAGGGTCAGAATTTTACATACACTCAATTAGTATTTGGTAGCATTGCCTTTAAATTGAAACATTTCAATTGAAACATTTGTCTGGGGAAGAGGAGGTTGACTGGGGCAAATTGGAAGTGTGAACACGTAACCCCTCATCAATTTGGGACGCAGCGGCTGTTTCAATTTGGGACGCAGAGGCTGTGTCAATTTGGGACGCAGAGGCTGGATGCCGGTGGGCGGAGTTGGGAGGCTCGTCAGCTACATGGGAAACACCAGGATAAATAGACCTCTTCCACATGCATTGGGGAGACTTTCTCCATTCAGACACAGACAGGTTTTGGTTGTGGCATTGTTGTAGCTATTTGGTTTGTTTGCGTTGGCACCCTTCAACACCCCTAATTATCACATGTATACACGCAACCACTCACTTACACTACTGACTACACACACACCATTGTTAATTGTATTTACTTTACTTCAGTTAATAAATATATTTTGTTATTCCTTATCTCCATGTTGTCTCCCTTTTGTTACGGGCTTTGAGCCGGTTTGAAACATTTCAATTAGCCTTCCACAAGCTTCCCACAATAAGTTGGGTGAATTTTGGCCCATTCCTCCTGACAGAGCTGGTGTAACTGATTCAGGTTTGTAGGCCTCCTTGCTTGCACACGCTTTTTCAGTTCTGCCCACAAATGTTCTATAGGATTGATGGCCACTCCAATACCTTGACTTTGTTGTCCTTAAGCCGTTTTGTCAAAACTTTGGAAGTATGCTTGGGGTCCATTTGGAAGACCCATTTGCGACCAAGCTTTAACTTCCTGACTGATGTCTTGAGATGTTGCTTCAATATATCCACATCATTTTATCTGCCTCATGATGCCATCTATTTTGTGAAGTGCACCAGTCCCCCCTGCAGCAAAGCTCCCCCACAACATGATGCTGTCACCCCCGTGCTTCATGGTTGGGATGGTGTTTTTCGGCTTGCAAGCCTCCCCAATTTTCCTCCAAACTCAACGCTGGTCATTATGGCCAAACAGTTCTATTTTTGTTTCATCAGACCAGAGGACTTTTCTCCAAAAAGAACAATCTTTGTCCCCATGTGCAGTTGCAAACCGTAGTCAGGCTTTTTTATGGCGTTTTGGAGCAGTGGCTTCTTCCTTGCTGAGCGGCCTTTCAGGTTATGTCGATATAGGACTCGTTTTACTGTGGATATAGATACTTTTGTGCATGTTTCCTCCAGCATCTTCACAAGGTCCTTTGCTGTTGTTCTGGGATTGATTTGCACTTTTAGCAAAAAATAATTATTATTATTATTTCACCTTCATTTTTACCAGGTAGGCTAGTTGAGAACAAGTTCTCATTTACAATTGCGACCTGGCCAAGATAACGCAAATCAGTTCAACACATACAACAACAGTTACACATGGAATAAACAAACATACAGTCAATATTACAGTAGAAAAAGTCTATATACAGTGTGTGCAAATGAGATAGGATAAGGGAGGTAAGGCAATAAATAGGCCATGGTGGCAAAGTAATTACAACAAAGCAATTAAACACTGGAATGGTAGATGTGCAGAAGATGAATGTGCAAGTAGAGACACTGGGGTGCAAAGGAGCAAGATAAATAAATAACAATATGGGGATGAGGTAGTTGGATGGGCTATGTACAGGTGCAGTGATGTGTGAGCTGCTCTGACAGCTGGTGCTTAAAGCTTGTGAGGGAGATACGAGTCTCCAGCTTCAGTGATTTTTGCAGATCGTTCCAGTCATTGGCAGCAGAGAACTGGAAGGCAGCCAAACGAAGAATTGGCTTTGGGGGTGACCAGTGAGATATACCTGCTGGAGCGGGTGCTACGGGTGGGTGCTGCTATGGTGATCAGTGAGCTGAGATAAGGCGGGGCTTTACCTAGCAGAGACTTGTAGATGACCTGGAGCCAGTGGGTTTGGCGGCGAGTATGAAGCGAGGTCCAGCCAACGAGAGCATACAGGTCGCAGTGGTGGGTAGTATATGGGGCTTTGGTGACAAAACGGATGGCACTGTGATAGACTGCATCCAATTTGTTGAGTAGAGTGTTGGAGGCTATTTTGTAAAGGATCGGTAGGATAGTCAGTTTTACGAGGGTATGTTTGGCAGCATGAGTGAAGGATAATTTGTTGCAAAATAGGAAGCCGATTCTAGATTTAATTTTGGATTGGAGATGCTTAATGTGAGTCTGGAAGGAAAGTTTACAGTCTAACCAGACACCTAGGTATTTGTAGTTGTCCACATATTCTAAGTCAGAACTATCCAGAGTAGTGATGCTGGACGGGCGGGCAGGTGCGGGCAGCGATCGGTTGAATAGCATGCATTTAGTTTTACTTGCATTTAAGAGCAGTTGGAGACCACGGAAGGAGAGTTGTATGGCATTGAAGCTCGTCTAGAGGTTAGTTAACACAGTGTCCAAAGAAGGGCCTGAGGAATACAGAATGGTGTCGTCTGCGTAGAGGTGGATCAGAGAATCACCAGCAGCAAGAGCGACATTATTGATGTATACAGAGAAGAGAGTCGGAAAGTACGTTCATCTCTAGGAGACAGAAAGCGCCACCTTCCTGAGCTGTATGACTGCTGCGTGGTCTCATGGTGTTTATACTTGCGTACTATTGTTTGTACAGATGAAGGTGGTACCTTCAGGCATTTGGATATTGCTCCCAACGATGAACCAGAACCTTGTGGAGGTCTACCATTTTTTTTCTGAGGTCTTGGCTGATTTCTTTTGATTTTCCCGTGATGTCAAGCAAAGATGCAATGAGTTTGAAGGTAGGCCTTGAAATACATCCACAGGTACACCTCCAATTGACTCAAATTATGTCAATTAGCCTATCCGAAGCTTCTAAAGCCATGACATAATTTTCTGGAATTTTCCAAGCTGTTTAAAGGCACAGTCAACTTAGTGTATGTAAACTTCTGACCCACTGGAATTGTGATAGTGAATTATAAGTGAAATAATCTGTCTGTAAACAATTGTTGAACAAATTACACAACCACCTTGCCAAAACTATAGTTTGTTAACAAGAAATGTGTGGAGTGGTTGGAAAACAAGTTTTAATGTCTCCAACCTAAGTGTATGTAAACTTCCGACTTCAACTGTAGGCCTATGGGTTAGGCTACATGATGCATGCGACTATGATTTGCGCTGTCTTGTATTTGCATATACGAAATAATATGTGTGAAATTAGTTTTGATTTAGAATGGGCCAGTATCATACACCTGTCGGAACAGGGGTAAAAAGAAGACGCCTTCCATATGCACTTGAATAGCAATTGGACGACGCTTTTCCCACGGTTAATTTTCATGCCAGCCAGTAGGCTCCTCTATAGGCCTAGCCTATAGAAAGCTCATGGGATCCTCCTCTTTTCGATAGAGGTCATCAAAACTGTTTTCTCACGCAATTGCATAGCATAGCCTATATAAATGTTGCACTTATTTTATTACATGCATCAACCAGCTATGAGAAGCTGGCTCTCGCTGCACAACAGGTAATCGATCCTATTCCACTCAAACTCTGAATGCCAGTGTTCTCATGAAGATTTTGATTCGATTTTCGATTGTATTTGCATTGATGTCAGAGTGATCATTAGTGACTGGCCGTTAGCAAGTTTGGTAGGCTACTAATGACCATCAGACGCATCAGAGCACAGTTTTGGAGAAGCCTAGTTACCGTGACTCATTGGTCACGTGGAATTTGACTGCGGTCATGACTCCTGATTGCTGGTGTGGCAGTAATAAGGTCACCATAACAGCCCTAGCTGTGGCCATCTGGCTAGTATCAATAAGGGCTTTCAACAAAATAGCAACAGACCATAAACTAAGCAACACACACGGACATGCATTGCCAAACAACGCTACTGCCACCTTCTGGTTTGGAGTATATTAACAAGGCTGAGTGTCTGATTACTTCCGAGGTCTTTGCTGTGTGAACACAAAATAGACTAACTGAGGTGCTAATACTGTCGGCAGGCAAAAGTTTGACAATCCTATGGGGGACTCTGAGCTATTAAAGAAAGCCTGGGTAAGGCCAAAATGTCACAAATATTCCATCTTCAATTCATTATTTCTCAATTATGTGTCACGATCATTTGTAGAGAAGGACCAAGGCACAGCGAATGTTGAGTTCCACATAATATTTAATAGTGAAACTTAACAACAACAAAAAATAAACGAATCGTGACTACAGAGGTGCTACATACACTTACTCAAAATACAAGATCCCACAAAACACAGGTGGGAAAAAGGCTACCTAAATATGATCCCCAATTAGAGACGATTACCAGCTGCCTCTAATTGGGAACCATATCAAACACACCAACATAGAAATATGAAAACTAGAACGCCACATAGAAATAATAACCTAGAACACCACATAGAAATAATAGACTAGAACACCCCAGTCACGCCCTGACCTACTATACCATAGAGAAACAATGGCTCTCTATGGTCAGGGCGTGACATTATGCTTTAATATATAATATCAAATATATGTTGACAATCCTTCCAACAAAGGATTACATTTAGTGAAAATATTTTTTTATTGTTCTAGTTTCATGAGGAATCACTAGGCTACATGCTATCCTATAATGAGCACATTTAGGTTTCTGATTTTAAAAAATAAATAAAAAGTTTGATATAATTTATTATGAGTATTAATCATAATCCTCTGGCACTATTTCTGCAAGTTTTTCCCATCCATCATAGTCACTGTCACTTCATATGTATGAAAGTAAGTTAATCGAGCATGATCATATTCTGTTGCTCTACTAGGACACATTCAACAATTTACTGGACTAGGTAACATCAGGAAAGCCTAATTCTAAGGGATATACTTGATCTGTTTAATATCCCTCAGGTAAAAGGAGTCAGTGCATTAGTCAGCCAGTCCAATAAAGTAAGTGCTTTATTTCCCCTGTCCTGTTTTTGTTTTTGTTTTTGTTCTGCAATGCCTACTGCTGGTTTAGTTTCCTAGGTATCCAGGCTGTATCACAACCGGCGAGTCCCATAGGGCGGCTCACAATTGGCCCATCGTTGTCTGGGTTTGGCCGGTGTAGGCCGTCATTGTAAATATGAATTTGTTCTTAACTGACTTGCCTAGTTAAATAAAGGTTACTAACACTACATCTATACACAAATGGTGACATTGCGCATTGCTCACCAGAACTCATTCCAAAAAATGACTTTGATGCTCACATAGTTCTGGGGTGTTTGGTAGTTTTGGGGTGTTCGGTTATTTTTTCCCAACACAGCAGAAATGCATTTTTTAGTATGTGCAATTGTGAATATATACACTACCATTCAAAAGTTGAACAATACTTGTTAACGTTTCTATTTATGTTGGTAACCAGTTTATAATAGCAATAAGGCACCTTGCGGGTTTGTGGTATATGGCCAATATGCCACCACGTTCGTGGTATATTAGGCCTCTGTACGCCTATGTAGATATTCCATTAAAAATCAGCCGTTTCCACCTACAATAGTCATTTACAACATTAACAATGTCTACACTGTATTTCTGATCAATTTGATGTTATTTTAATGGACAAAAAAATTGCTTTTCTTTCAAAAACAAGGAAATGTCTAAGTGACCCCAAACTTTTGAACGGTAGTGTATGTATTTATACAAAAGTGTAATTATACTTATTTTTTTGATTTTACGGAATTATTGTATTATTGCTGAACTATCATTTTGCTTATCTTCCGCAACAATACTTGTTCTGAAAATAATATATGTTCTCCTCCAAACAGACTCTAGAATTCAATGCCACTATTATCAGAAAGAGAGAGAGTCTGTGTTTGTGTGTGCGTGCGTGTGTGTGTGTGCGGTAACTGCAAGCACGAGGGCGGGTTCACGCAAGGATACAGAGTCATCAGGAAGTGAAACAGAACAGAATGTGCTGCACTAATCTGATTGAAAAACACTGCCCTGAGTGGTAGGAAGAAAAAAATAAGATGTTTTATTTAAGCTAAAAGAGAATTCTGTGTCACAGTCGAAGAAGAGCAACAACAACAAAAACAACAAAACATTTGAACCACAGACACAAGACATTTTGTTGGATTTTGTTAGCCCATAGTGTGAGAAAAGTTGCCTCGTGCACTCTCACTCAAACATGAACACCGCAATAAAATAAAAGCTGAGCAACATAATGCTCTTTGTTTGTTAGCGAGGCATGTGTGTTATGCAACCCCATAAATTTAATCTCCTGTCCTAATCCTTTTTAGCTGTGGACTTTTGGCCTCCGGGGGTCAGAGGGAGTGATAGTTGAGGAACATGGAAGTCGTCTGGCTGAACCGCGCTGTGCTCTAATTCATACATTCCGTTAGATATTATCTCAAAGCTTAGAGCTCTGAGCTGGGGGTCAGAGTCAACTACTAAGCCCTGTTTTTTTAATGAATAAGGCAAAGCTAAACACAGTGTTTGTGGTTTAAATAAGGTAAACGGAGGGACCTGGCTGTAGGAGAGGGGGATGAGTGAAAAGAATAAAGGGAGTATGTTTTATTGGAAGGCAAAGACAGAGGAATGTTTGTAATTAGAAACTAGGTCAAACAGTCTGAACTTAACCAATGCCTATAGGCTACAAGTGGTGACGCTTGTTGGGATTCCATGACTCCTAATAGTCCCACACGATGAAATCGGGAGGGATACTATGGATCTGTCTCCGTCCATATGTTAATACGTCCGTCACAAGCTATATCTCAGACACTGACCCGATTTTGACCCGACACTGACCCGATTTTGACCCGATTTTGACAAAACTTGGTTGAACTAAACACTAAAGCCGGGAACTAATTTCCATTTAGTATTGAAATAAAATTCAACTAAACACTAAAGCCGGGAACAAATTTCCATTTAGTATTGAAAAAAAAATCAAAAACTTTTGTAAGCTGCAAGTAACACTTACATTTTTAAAGTTTTTGTCTTGCTTTTGTCACGCGGGACTAGGTGGGTGAAGGAATCAGATGCAGAGAGAGATCCACTTGGAAAAAATATTCCTTTTACTAATGCACAAAAAATGATAAGCCCAAACATCCAGGGCGCAGAGAACAACACGATAACCCAAAACACACACACGTAACATAAAGACAATCCCGCACAAAACAAGGGCGGGTCTACCTACTAAATATAGGGAAGCTCATTTACGAAAACAACAGAAACACAGGTGAAACTAATAAGACAAAACAAACAGACAAACGAAAAAGGGATCGGTGGTGGCTAGTAGGACGGTGACGACGACCGCCAAGCACCGCCCGAACAGGCAGGGGAGCCAACTTCGGCGGAAGTCGTGACAGTACCCCCCTCCTGACGCACGGCTCCCGCAGCGCGCCGCCACCGGCCTCGAGGACGACCCGGAGGGCGAGGTGCCGGGCGATCCGGGTGGAGGCGGTGGAAGTCTCTCAGTAGAGAAGGATCCAAAATGTCCCCCACCGGAACCCAGCATCTCTCCTCCGGACCGTACCCCTCCCAGTCCACGAGGTACTGTAGGCCCCTCACCCGGCGTCTCGAGTCCAGAATGCCACGTACTGTGTACGCCGGGGACCCCTCGATCTCCAGAGGGGGCAGAGGGACCTCAAGCACCTCACCTTCTTGCAGGGGACCAGCCACCACCGGCCTGAGGAGAGACACATGAAACGAGGGGTTAATACGGTAATACCTAGGAAGTTGTAACCTATAACACACCTCGTTTATTCTCCTCAGGACTTTAAACGGCTCCACACACTGCGGCCCCAGCTTCCGACAGGGCAGGCGGAGAGGCAGGTTTCGGGTCGAGAGCCAGACCCTGTCCCCCGGTGTGAACACGGGGGCCTCACTGCGGTGCTGGTCAGCGCTCCTCTTCTGCCGTTGTCCCGCTAACCTTAGCGATTCCTGGACGGCTTTCCAGGTGTCCTTGGAGCGCTGTACCCATTCCTCTACCGCAGGAGCCTCGGTCTGGCTCTGATGCCATGGGGCCAGGACCGGCTGGTAACCTAACACACACTCAAACGGGGACATGTTCGTTGAGGAGTGGCGGAGGGAGTTCTGAGCGAGCTCAGCCCAAGGAACATACCTCGCCCACTCACCAGGCCGGTCCCGGCAATATGACCGCAGAAACCTGCCCACATCCTGGTTTACGCGCTCCACTGCCCATTACTCTCGGGGTGAAAACCCGAGGTCAAGCTGACCGAGACCCCCAGTCTCTCCATAAACGCCCTCCAAACTCTGGACGTGAATTGGGGGCCCCGATCAGAAACAATGTCCTCAGGCACCCTATAGTGCCGGAAGACATGGGTAAACAAGGCCTCCGCAGTCTGCAGGGCCGTAGGGAGACCGGGCAACGGGATGAGACGGCAGGACTTAGAAAACCGATCCACAACGACCAGGATCGTAGTACTTCCCTGGGACGGGGGAAGATCGGTAAGAAAGTCCACCGATAAGTGTGTCCACGGCCGTTGTGGAACGGGGAGGGGCTGTAACTTCCCTCTAGGCAAGTGCCGAGGAGCCTTGCTCTGAGCGCACACCGAGCAGGAGGAGACATAAAATCTCATGTCCTTAGCCAACGTGGGCCACCAGTATCTCCCTCTAAGACTCCGCACTGTCCTCTCGATGCCAGGATGAACCGAGGAGGGGAGAGTATGAGCCCAACGGATTAGCTTATCCCGGACCCCCCCCGGCACGTACTGAGCCCCCGCTGGACAGTTAGGGGGGGCCTGCTCTAACCGTGAGGCTCTCTCTATCTCCGCGTCCACCTCCCATACCACCGGTGCCACGAGACATGAAGGTGGAATGATGGGAGTTGGCTCAACGGACCGCTCCTCGGTATCATAGAGGCGGGACAGCGCGTCGGCTTTGGTGTTTTGGGAGCCTGGTCGGTACGAGATGGTGAACTGAAACCGGGTGAAAAACATGGCCCATCTAGCCTGACGCGGATTTAGTCTCCTCGCTGCCCGGATGTACTCGAGATTACGATGGTCAGTCCAGATGAGAAAAGGGTGTTTCGCCCCCTCAAGCCAATGTCTCCACACCTTCAGAGCCTTGACTACAGCTAACAACTCCCGGTCCCCCACGTCATAGTTTCGCTCCGCCGGACCGAGCTTCCTCGAAAAGAAGGCACAAGCGCGGAGCTTGGGTGGTACGCCCGATCGCTGGGACAGCACGGCCCCGACCCCCGCCTCGGACGCGTCCACCTCCACTATGAACGCTAAAGAGGGGTCCGGATGCGCCAACACGGGCGCATTGGTGAACAGCTCCTTCAGACGACTGAAAGCTCTGTCCGCCTCTGCTGACCAACGCAAGCGCACCGGTCCTCCCTTCAGCAGTGAGGTAATGGGAGCAGCCACCTGACCAAAACCCCGGATAAACCTCCGGTAGTAATTGGCAAACCCTAAAAACCGCTGCACCTCTTTCACCGTGGTCGGAGTCGGCCAATTACGCACGGCTGTAACGCGGTCATCCTCCATCACCACCCCGGAGGTGGAAATACGATAACCCAGGAAGGAAACGGCCTGTTTGAAGAACTCACATTTCTCCGCCTTGCAATACAGGTCATGCTCCAGCAGTCGCCCAAGTACCTTACGCACCAGAGACACATGCGCCGCGCGTGTGGCAGAGTAGATCAAGATGTCATCGATGTACACTACCACTCCCTGCCCGAGCAGGTCTCGGAGAATCTCATCTACGAAGGATTGAAAGACAGCTGGAGCATTTTTCAACCCATATTGCATGACACGGTACTCATAATCCCCAGATGTAGTACTAAATGCGGTTTTCCACTCATCTCCTCCCCGGATACGCACCAGATTATACGCACTCCTCAGGTCCAATTTTGTGAAGAAGCGCGCCCCGTGTAATGATTCCACCGCCGTAGCGATGAGAGGTAGTGAGTATTTAAACCCCACTGTGATGGAATTTAGACCTCGATAATCAATGCACGGGCGTAAACCGCCATCTTTCTTCTTCACAAAAAAGAAGCTCGAGGAGACAGGTGATGCGGAGGGCCGAATGTATCCCTGTCCCAGTGATTCAGTAACATATGTCTCCATAGCTACTGTCTCCTCTTGGGACAAAGGATACACGTGACTCCTAGGAAGTGCAGCGTTCTCCAGGAGGTTTATCGCGCAGTCCCCTCTACGATGGGGTGGTAATTGGGTCGCCTTCTTTTTACTGAAGGCGATAGCCAAATCGGCATATTCAGAGGGAATGCGCACGGTGGAAACCTGGTCTGGACTCTCCACCGTAGTCGCACCAACGGCAACTCCTATACACCTGCCTGAACACTCCTCTGACCACCCCTTAAGAGCCCCCTGTCGCCAGGAAATCACCGGGTTGTGCTGAGCTAGCCAGGGAATTCCCAACACCACTGGAAACGCAGGTGAGTCGATAAGGAACAGACTAATCTGCTCCTTATGACTACCCTGCGTTACCATGTCCAGTGGTACCGTGGCCTCCCTGACCATTCCTGACCCTAATGGTCGGCTATCTAAGGAGTGCACGGGGAAAGGTAGGTCTAACGACACAAGGGGAATCCCTAGCCTTAACGCGAGCCCCCGATCTATGAAATTCCCAGCTGCGCCTGAATCGACTAGCGCCTTATGCTGTAGAGAGGGAGAAAACCTGGGGAAAGAGGTTAACACATACATATGACCGACAGGAAGCTCTGGGTAAGTCTGGTGCTGACTCACCTGGGGTGATCGAGTAGTGCTCCGCCTGCCCTCCCGACTCCCAGACGAGTTCCTCCAGCACCGGTCGGCCGTGTGCCCTCGCCGACCACAACTGGTGCAGGAGGACACTCCTCCTCCGGTCCCCCTCGACGCTGCCCCCCCCTAACTCCATAGGGATAGGAGCAGGAGGGCTGGGAGGTGGAAACGTCAGGACCTGTTCCGAACGTCCGCGGGCAGCCAGCAGGTTGTCGAGACGGATGGCCATGTCAATGAGTTCATCCAGCGTGAGGGTGGTGTCCCGACACGCTAGCTCCCTGCGGACGTCCTCCCTAAGGCTACATCGGAAATGGTCTATTAAGGCCCTGTCGTTCCACCCTGCTCCTGCGGCCAAGGTCCTGAACTCCAGGGCAAAGTCCTGTGCGCTCCTCGTCTCCTGACGCAGGTGGAACAGCCGTTCACCCGCCGCACGACCCTCTGGTGGGTGGTCAAAAACAGCTCGGAATCGGTGGGTGAACTCAGGGTAATGATCACTCGCCGAGTCTGGGCCATTCCACACTGCGTTGGCCCACTCGAGAGCTCGTCCAGTCAGACAGGAGACGAGGGCGCTCACGCTCTCCTCTCCGGAGGGAGTAGGACGAACGGTTTCCAGGTAAAGTTCCAGTTGGAGAAGGAAACCCTGACACCCCGCCGCCGTTCCATCATACTCCCGTGGGAGCGCCAGCCGAAGAGCCCCGGAGCCGGATGCGGTAGCAGGAACAGGAGGTGCTGGAGGAGGGGGTGCTGGAGATGAGGTGGGAAGGCCACTCCTCTCCCATCGATCCATCCTCTCCATCATTTGGTCCATAGCTGACCCAATCCTGTGGAGAACACTGGTATGATGGAGGACCCTTTCCTCCATCGATGGGAGAGGAGATGCGGCTGCTCCTGCTGATTCCATTTGTTTTGGTGCGGGATTCTGTCACGCGGGACTAGGTGGGTGAAGGAATCAGACGCAGAGAGAGATCCACTTGGGGGGAAAAAATCCTTTTACTAATGCACAAAAAATGATAAGCCCAAACATCCAGGGCGCAGAGAACAACACGATAACCCAAAACACACACTCGTAACATAAAGACAATCCCGCACAAAACAAGGGCGGGTCTACCTACTAAATATAGGGAAGCTCATTTACGAAAACAACAGAAACACAGGTGAAGCTAATAAGACAAAACAAACAGACAAACGAAAAAGGGATCGGTGGCGGCTAGTAGGACGGTGACGACGACCGCCAAGCATCGCCCGAACAGGCAGGGGAGCCAACTTCGGCGGAAGTCGTGACAGCCATCGAGATTCTGCATTTACAAAATTACACTGATTGGCCCAAGGGGCCTCTAGTAATCAACTGAAATTCCAAACTTTGAACAAGCATATCTCCTGTCCCGTTTGAGCTACAGTCTTACATATTGTACATACAGCAAATGGAGTCCCTCATGAGGAACAACTTTCCCATAAGGACCTATAAGCTCCGAACATTATATTTTCTGCAAAGTTGACCTTTTGTCCCCCACCAAACTTTGAACAAGCATATATCCTGCCCTGTTTTCCCATATTGACGAATCGTGGATGAATGATGCTTCTTGCCGTCAACATCCGGCATTTATAAAATTACACTAATTGGACCAAGGGAGGGTGGAGTTATAGTAACAGCAACACTTGATTGTTTGTTTCTCTCTCTCATTAAATCACCCGACATAAATTAGAATAATTGTCACTAATTGGCCCAAGGGGGGGTGCTCCATCATTCGTGGGGGATGACATGTTTATGGTTGCCTTGTTCTATTTTATAGCCATTACATTGGAAATGCCTTTTGGTGTGAGGCTTAGTCCCTCTGAGAAAACATTGCAGTGTTTCCTCTGTAAACATTGAATTACATTCAGGTGTGAAAGTAGATACAATTTATTGGGACCCGCTATGTGTGCACGCACTTGGTGGTATATTGGCCATATACCACAAACTCCCAAGGTGCCTTATTGCTATTATAAACTGGTTACCAACATAAATAGAAAAGTTAACAAGTATTGTTGGGTCATACCAGATGTATATTGTCTGATATACACACGGCTGAAATGCTGTTTCAGCCAATCAACATCCAGGACCCAAACTACCCGGTTTATAATTTGCAATATCAAATATAATCTCATATTACTGTGTTAAAATAACTGTTCAGTGAAAATCGCACTTTTAAAAATCCATATTCTGTTAACTCATACCCAAATAATGCTGTTGACTCATCCCATACTCGTATTTGTGGCCAAAGCATAAATTGCAGGACCGAGTTTGGGAAACCCTGTCATAAATGCTGGATAAACAATACTAATGTATTCTACATTACATACCCTGCAATAGAAGGAAATCAGTAAATTGGGCTGGCGTGGTTACATGTGGTTGTGAGGCCAGTTGGACATATTCCCAAATTCCCTAAAATGACGTTGGAGGTGGCTTATGGTAGAGAAATGAACATTCAGTTCTCTGGAAACCGCTCTGGTGGACATTCCTGCAGTCAGCATGCCAATTGCACGGTCCCTCAAAACTTGAGACATCTGTGGCATTGTGGTGTGTGACAAAATTTAGTTTTTTGGTCCCCAGCACAAGGTGCACCTGTGTAATGATCATGTTGTTTAATCAGCTTCTTGATATGCCACACCTGTCAGGTAGATGGATTACCTTGGTAAAGGATAAATGCTCACCAACAAGGATGTAAACAAATTTGTGCACAACATTTTAGAGAAATAAGCTTTTTGTGCATATGGAACATTTCTGGGATATTTCATTTCAGCTCATGAAACATGGGACCAACACTTTACATGTTGCGTTACAATTTTTGCTCAGTATACATCATTGGTCTCTCTACACAGCGCGTTTTATTGAAGAAAAAAATACTTGTTCATGTAGTCATACCAGAGACGGTATAGTCATACTACTCCACTCAAGTAGACGGCGATAGGCTAGGGTAGAGCACTTTCTCTACTAACCCCAGCAGATAGACTTTTGAGGAAATGGGAAAACTCCATTGGAGTCGTATTAATAACGCCAATTGTGTACGTTGCCCATGCATCGTTAATGGCCTATATTATGTGTATATGTACATAATATGACATTTGAAATGCCTTTATTATTTTGGAACTTCTGTGAGTGTAATGTTTACTGTTCATTTTTATTGTTTATTTCACTTTTGTTTATTACCTACATCACTTGCTTCGGCAATGTTAACATTTGTTTCCCATGCCAATAAAGCCCTTGAATTGATAGTACATTGTGGGCGACTATGAGGCAAAGAAAGTTCTCCTTCAAGTAGTGAATGGGAGTCAATTGGGCGCTAGCTCGAAAACCCAACATTAGTATGAATTTTATCAACAAGAAGTACAACATTACACATATTTTCCGACATGTGAGATAATTCACTTGTTCTCTCTACTATCATATAGCTTTGGAATCGTGACAGTACGTACTTTTGAGGAAAACGGGCAGGTTTCTCGACTCATTCCCTTACATTGAGAAGGGATTGCGTGACGATTAGTTTAGAAACCGTGTGACGCAGCATGACAACGTCAACGCGATTGGTCGACAGTCTGCTGGAATGAGGCCTTTCTCTAATATTTTTGCCACAAACTGGCTAGCAAGATGATTTATTTCCGGTCAACGCCATTTTCGAACGCCTTGTGGACTTTTTCTGCTGCTAGCAAAGATTCTTCGGAGCTGTAATTGGAGACTTTGACCAATACATAACTGGTAACATTTCGATTCATGGAACTTGGAATGAAAACAATTTAAGATTTAATAGCATGCACTGTAAAATAGTTTACCTTCAGTTAAATTGAACCGTCCACAAAAGCCAGCTAGCTAGCTTACCCTGATGCGCCTCCACGGCTAATGTGGCTGCTAGCTAATGGAAACTAACAATGAACATCATTGGCTAACTAGAGTGATACAATTTAATAATGTCTTTTTTTTTTTTTACTAACTGTAATTTTTAAATGCATGTAACCATGCACTTTTTACTTAAAGGTGTAACTATCAATCGTATTAAGCTGTATTTAATCAATCTCATTGTTTCGTTAACTACTTAGCTATAGCTAGCAAAGTAGCAAGGTCGAAACCTAACGTTAATATTGGCTAACGTTGGCTAAGCACTATAACTTGTCCGGTACCTAGCTAACTAATCAAGACTCCCTCTTTTGTTCCAGTTTATTTATTATTTCGTCAGCCCTTCAAAGGAAACCAGGATCCGTCGAGAGATGGGAGGTAATTAGCTATGCATCCATCGTCTTTTCCGGTCTCCTGATCTGAAAATGAAAATAACTGCTTGGCACTTATAGCGTTGTCACAAATCACGATATATGGATTTCATAATATATTCATGAATGTAATTGTGCATGACTAGATCTCATCTAGATTATTTAATTTTCCTCTCTAACCTTTCACTCTCAGAACCTGCTCATCTCAGAGATTGTCCTCTGGATTGCAAGGTGTATGTAGGGAACTTGGGCAACAGTGGTAACAAGACTGAGTTGGAGAGGGCGTTTGTGTACTATGGCCCTCTGCGGAGTGTGTGGGTGGCCAGGAACCCCCCAGGCTTTGCCTTTGTCGAGTTTGAGGATCCCAGAGATGCAACCGATGCTGTGAGAGAACTGGATGGACGGTAGGCCTCAAGGGGAAATTCACTTGATTATTTGGGTCATAGCTCATGACATACAAACATTGAAAGAATATTCCAGTTTAACTTGTGATTCTGTTATTGCTCCATGTGAACAGGACGCTGTGTGGCTGCAGAGTGAGAGTTGAATTGTCCAATGGGGATAAACGCTCGAGGAGCCGTCGCCCTGGACGTGAAGACTACAGCAGCAGGCGCCGTGGGAGCCCGCCTGTCAGACGCCGGTATAATACATCACCTCTCACCTACACTTATTCTCACCCACTTTTAACATGTAGTCCTACAAGTGTTTATCACCTACCTTGCCAATCAACCCCTCCATCACATCTCCCTCACTTCCAACTGTTCCATATGTACTATAATTTCAATTTAAACGCTTGGACCTGACACACGATCCCGCACTGTAGGTTGGTTAGTGCCGTGATACGATATAACTTTTTTTACTATGGACACAATCAGAGCTGGGAAATGTTAATTTACTCATCGCCGGGATTGGGTCCCCTTTGAACAGCGACAATTTAGGTGATTTTGAAAGGCTTAATTCAGGCATCATTTGTTTAGATCTAGGCAATACATTTTTGAAATGACATTTTAGATCATTGGAACAAATTCCGATAAAGGGGACACTTGTTTGATCGTTTGATTACTATATGGATGTTAGTTTTGTTTCACTTTTCTCAGTTTGATTTTTTTCTATCTATATTAATAAAAATAAACCCCGTTGCAGAGTCATCACCATCCCTCTTCTCACCACCCTCTCAGACAGTCAACTAGTCCTCTTACAGCATCATGTGACCACTGACCAGCGCCAGCACCGTGCCCCACCCAATCAGCTTGGCTGGTGCCGTGTCACATGACCCAGGCATGGCCTGTCATGTTCCAGCCTATTGGTTCCTGAGCATGCAGCTCTCAGCCTCCTCCAACCTTAACCCGATCGGCATCGTCGCAGCCCACCTCACAATTCCGACCAATCAGCGATTTTAACTCCTTTCCCCAATTATCAACACAACTACCTACAAGCAGCACAGCAGCCCTCGGCTAACCCCAAAAAGACAGGGAAAATCTACAACTACTGTACCCCCTCCAGCCAACCAACTTCATATCTCCAACACTTGCAACTTGTGGCAAATCCTCTCTGCAAATTCTACCTCCCTCGCCATCAGTCTGGCTTCCTTGCGTCATTTCTATCTTGTGTCCAAACCTGAAAAAATAGTAAGTTCCTTTTCTCCTGCTTTTTGTAGTGTCATGCTTACCACAGGTTTGGTTTTACAGCTGCTTGATGATATGAAATTGGCGGTCATGGAAATTGTCATTTGAATTTAGTTTCAAACATCAACTTGTGAGTACAATAATACGAATCTTGAATCCCCCTCCCATAGATCACAAATAAAGCTTTTATCCTTAAACTCAAAAGTTCTGTGGTCTTGGAGCTGCCCTGGTTAGCATGAACTGTATGAGGTCCAATATTGGTAGTGTGCCCTATGTACATCTATGCAACAAACAGTACAGTATGTAGCTTAAGTCTGCATACCTGTACTTAAATGTTCTCTCTAATTCATTGTCTCACTTGGTTTTATAAGAGGTCTCATTTTGACCTCAGTTGGTTGTCCAAGCATTCTGTCCTCTAGCAGGGGTGCAGAGAGGATGTCCTATTCTGATCTGTCTGCAGAAAGAGGAAGGCTGTGTGGTATTGTTAAATGATTGGAATGGTGTTTCTTCAGGGATAAGGAATGCCATATTTGATTGGAGTTGATGCCTTTATGCACTGTATTAACTGTTTTTCCTGCTCCATCCACCTCCAGCTCTCCTAGGAGGAGGAGCTTCAGCCGCAGTCGCAGCAGGTGAGCCTAAGTGCCTCTTTACCCCAGCCTCCAACGTAATCAGTGTTGTGGTAACTAACTATAGTCTTCCAAACAAATATGAATATACAGTGGGGCAAAAAAGTATTTAGTCAGCCACCAATTGTGCAAGTTCTCCCACTTAAAAAGACGAGAGGCCTGTAATTTTCATCATAGGTACACTTCAACTATGACAGACAAAATGAGAAAAAAAATCCAGAAAATCACATTGTAGGATTTTTAATGAATTTATTTGCAAATTATGGTGGAAAATAAGTATTTGGTCAATAAACTTTTGTTATCTCAATACTTTGTTATATACCCTTTGTTGGCAATGACAAGAGGTCAAACGTTTTCTGTAAGTCTTCACAAGGTTTTCACACACTGTTGCTGGTATTTTGGCCCATTCCTCCATGCAGATCTCCTCTAGAGCAGTGATGTTTTGGGGCTGTTGCTGGGAAACACGGACTTTCAACTCCCTCCAAAGATTTTCTATGGGGTTGAGATCTGGAGACTGGCTAGGCCACTCCAGGACCTTGAAATGCTTCTTACGAAGCCACTCCTTCGTTGCCCGGGCGGTGTGTTTGGGATCATTGTCATGCTGAAAGACCCAGCCACGTTTCATCTTCAATGCCCTTGCTGATGGAAGGAGGTTTTCACTCAAAATCTCACGATACATGGCCCCATTCTTTCCTTTACACGGATCAGTCGTCCTGGTCCCTTTGCAGAAAAACAGCCCCAAAGCATGATGTTTCCACCCCCATGCTTCACAGTAGGTAAGGTGTTCTTTGGATGCAACTCAGCATTCTTTGTCCTCCAAACACGACGAATTGAGTTTTTACCAAAAAGTTCTATTTTGGTTTCATCTGACCATATGACATTCTCCCAATCTTCTTCTGGTTCATCCAAATGCTCTCTAGCAAACTTCAGACGTGCTTTGGATTTGAGTCCCTGGCGGCGTAGTGTGTTACTGATGGTAGGCTTTGTTACTTTGGTCCCAGCTCTCTGCAGGTCATTCACTAGGTCCCCCTGTGTGGTTCTGGGATTTTTGCTCACCGTTCTTGTGATCATTTTGACCCCACGGGGTGAGATCTTCTGTGGAGCCCCAGATCGAGGAAGATTATCAGTGGTCCTGTATTTCTTCCATTTCCTAATAATTGCTCCCACAGTTGATTTCTTCAAACCAAGCTGCTTACCTATTGCAGATTCAGTCTTCCCAGCCTAGTGCAGGTCTACAATTTTGTTTCTGGTGTCCTTTGACAGCTCTTTGGTCTTGGCCATAGTGGAGTTTGGAGTGTGACTTTGAGGTTGTGGACAGGTGTCTTTTATACTGATAACAAGTTCAAACAGCTGCCATTAATACAGGTAACGAGTGGAGGACAGAGGAGCCTCTTAAATAAGTAGTTACAGGTCTGTTAGAGCCAGAAATCTTGCTTGTTTGTAGGTGACCAAATACTTATTTTCCACCATAATTTGCAAATAAATTCATTAAAAATCCTACAATGTGATTTTCTGGATTTTTTTTCTCATTTGTCTGTCATAGTTGAAGTGTACCTATGATGAAAATTACAGGCCTGTCATCTTTTTAAGTGGGAGAACTTGCACAATTGGTGGCTGACTAAATACTTTTTTGCCCCACTGTATCTGTACCCAATAGTAGATCGGTCTAGTACAGATTAGGGGTGTAACAGTACACCAAACCCATGGGGTTACGGTTCTGTTTCGGTACAGCGGGAAAATTAAAAGCCAACAGTTTCTGTAGTAAATGTTTATTTAATAAACTACAAAGTGGTGCTATTCCTTATTTACATGTATGATCATGAGTCCTGTGATGCTTGATGAAAGCACAATCAGGAATACCAACCCATTATTCAAAAATAAAATAAATCAAATTTTATGAGTCACATGCGCCGAATACAACAGGGGTAGACCTTACAATGAAATTCTTACAGTTGAAGTTGGAAGTTTACATACACCTTAGCCAAATACATTTAAACTCAGTTTTTCACAATTCCTGACATTTAACCCTAGTAAAAAATTCCCTGTTTTAGGTCAGTTAGGATCACCACTTCATTTTAAGAATGTGAAATGTCAGAATAATAGTAGTTATTTATTTCAGCTTTTTTCTTTCTTCACATTCCCAGTTGGTCAGAAGTTTACATACACTCAATTAGTGTTTAATTTGGGTCAAATGTTTCGGGTAGCCTTCCACAAGCTTCCCACAATAAGTTGGGTGAATTTTGGCCCATTCCTCCAGACAGAGTTGGTGTAACTGAGTCAGGTTTGAAGGCATCCTTGCTCGCACAATCTTTTTCAGTTCTGCCCACAAATGTTCTATATGATTGAGGTCAGGGCTTTGTGATGGCCATTCCAATACCTTGACTTTGTTGTTCTTAAGCCATTTTGCCACAACTTTGGAAGTATGCTTGGGGTGATTGTCCATTTGGAAGACCCGATTGCGACTAAGCTGTAACTTCCTGACTGATGTCTTCAGATGTTTCTCCAATATATCCAAAATTTTCCTGTCTCATGATTCCATCTATTTTGTGAAGTGTCCAGTCCCTCCTGCAGCAAAGCACTCCCACAACATGATGCTGCCACCCTGTGCTTCACGGTTGGGATGGTGTTCTTCGGCTTGCAAGCCTCGCCCTTCTTCCTCCAAACATAACAGCGGTCATTATGGGCAGACAGTTATATTTTTGTTTCATCAGACCAGAGGACATTTTTCCAAAAAGTACGATCTTTGTCCCCACGTGCAGTTGCAAACCGTAGTCTGGCTTTATGGCGGTTTTGGAGCAGTGGCTTCTAACTTGCTGAGCGGCCTTTCAGGTTATGTCGATATAGGACTCGTTCTACTGTGGATATAGATACTTTTGTACCTGTTTCCTCCAGCATCTTCACATGGTCCTTTGCTGTTCTGGGATTGGTTTGCACTTTTCGCACCAAAGAACGTTCATCTCTAGGAGACAGAACACATCTCCTTCCTGAGCGGTATGACGGCTGCGTGGTCCCATGGTGTTTATACTTGCGTACTATTGTTTGTACAGATGAACGTGGAACCTTCAGGCGTTTGGAAATTGCTCCTACGGATGAACCAGACTTGTGGAGGTCTACCATTTCTTTCTGAGGTCTAGGCTGATTTCTTTTGATTTTCCCGTGATGTCAAGCAAAGATGCAATGAGGTTGAAGGTAGGCCTTGAAATACATCCACAGGTACACCTCCAATTGACTCAAATTATGTCAATTAGCCTATCAGAAGCTTCTAAAGCCATGACATAATTTTCTGGAATTCTCCAAGCTGTTTAAAGGCACAGTCACCTTAGTGTATGTAAACTTCTGACCCACTGGAATTGTGATACAATCTGTCTGTAACCAATTGTTGTGCATGACAGAAGTAATTTTCCCAAAGTAGATGTACTAACCGACTCGCCAAAACTATAGTTTGTTAACAAGAAATTTGTGGAGTGGTTGATACACTTAGGTTGGAGACATTTAAAACTCGTTCATGTAAACTTCCGACTCCAACTGTACTTACAGGCCTCTAACTAACTGCCGTTTAGAAAGTACAAATAAGAAATAAGTAGTTAACAAGTAGTTAAAGAGCAACAGAAAAATAACAATAGCGAGACTATATAAAGGGGGTACAAGTGCAGAGTCAATGTGCGGGGGCACATGTTAGTCAATGTAGTTGAGTACACTACAGTTCAAAAGTTTGGGGTCACTTAGAAATGTCCTTGTTTTTGAAAGAAAAGCAAATTTTTGTCCAATAAAATGACAAATTGATCACAAATTTAGTTTATCATTTTAAAAAGGCTAATTGATCATTAGAAAAACCTTTTGCAATTATGTTAGTACAGAGAACTGAGAAATGTTGTTCTGATTTTAAAGAAACAATAAAACGGGCCTTTAGACTAGTTGAGTATCTGGAGTATCAGAATTTTTGGGTTTGATTACAGGCTCAAAATGGCCAGATTTCTTCTTTTTTTTCTGAAACTAAATGAGAACTTGTTCTCAACTGGCCTACCTAGTTTGAGAAACAGATGCCTCACAAGTCCTCAACTGGCAGCTTAATTTAAATAGTACCCGCAAAACACTAGTCTCAATGTCAACAGTGAAGAGGCGACTCCGGGATGCTGGCATTCTAGGCAGAGTTGCAAAGAAAAAAACATATCTCAGACTGTCCAATAAAAATAAAAGATTAAGATGGGCAAAAGAACAGACACTGGACAGAGGAACTCTGCCTAGAAGGCCAGTATCCCGGAGTTGCCTTTTCACTGACGTTGAGACTAATGTTTTGCATGTACTATTTAAGAAACTGCCAGTTGAGGATGTGAGAGGCGTCTGTTTCTCAAACTAGACACTAATGTACTTGTACTCTTGCTCAGTTGTGCACCGGGGCCTCCCACTATTCTGGTTAGAGCCAGTTTGCTGTGTTCTTTGAAGGGAATAGTACACAGCGTTGTACGAGATCTTCAGTTTCTTGGCAATTTCTCACATGAAATATCCTTAATTTCTCAGAAGAATAGACTGACAAGTTTTTATTTTATTTCACCAGGTAGGCCAGTTAAACAAGTTCTCATTTACAGTTTTAGAAGAAAGTTATTTGTTTCTGGCCATTTTGAGCTAGTAATCGAACCCACAAATGCTGATGCTCCAGATACTCAACTAGTCTAAAGGACAGTTGTATTGCTTCTTTAATCAATACAACAGTTTAACTATGCTAACCATAATTGCAAAAAAAGGTTTTCTAATGATCAATTCTCCCCAGTCCACCTGGCCTTGCTGCTATTCCAGTTTCAACTGTTCTGCCTGCGGTTATGGAACCGCCACCTGTCCCAGACCTGCTATTTTCAACTCTTAATGATCGGCTATGAAAAGCCAACTGAAAATTATTCATGATTATTATTTGACCATGCTTGTCACTTATGAACATTTTGAACATCTTGGCATAGTTCTGTTATAATCTCCACCCGGCACAGCCAGAAGAGGACTGGCCACCCCTCATAGCCTGGTTCCTCTCTAGGTTTCTTCCTATGTTTTGGCCTTTCTAGGGAGTTTTTCCTAGCCACCGTGCTTCTACACCTGCATTGCTTGCTGTTTGGGGTTTTAGGCTGGGTTTCTGTACAGCACTTCGAGATATTAGCTGATGTACGAAGGGCTATATAAAATAAACTTGATTTGATGATCAATTAGCCTTTTAAAATGACACAACATGTCATTGGAACACAGGAGTGGTGGTTGCTGATAATGGCCCTCTGTACGCCTAAAGAAATCTGCCATTTCCAGCTACAATAGTCATTTACAACATTAGAAATACAGTATAGAATATTGTGTAACAATTTATTTTAATGGACAAAAATGTCTTTTTTATTTTTACATGGGCATTTCTAAGTGACCCCAAATTTTTGAACGGTAGTGTACATGTAGAGTTAAAGTGACTGCATAGATAAGAGTAGCAGTGGTGTAAAAGGGGGGGAATGCAAATATTCTTGGTAGCTATTTGATTAGATGTTCAGGAGTCTTATGGCTTGGGGGTAGAAGCTGTTTAGACGCCTCTTGGACCTAGCCATGGCGCTCCGGTACCGCTTGCTGTGCAGTAGCCGAGAGTCTGACTAGGGTGGCTGGAGTCTTTGACTGTTTTTAGGGCCTTCCTCTTACACCATCTGGTATAGAGGTCCTGGATGGCAGGAAGCTTGGCTCCAGTGATGTACTGGGACGTACGCACTACCCTCTGTAGTGCCTTGCGGTCGGAGGCCGAACAGTTGCCGTACCAGGCAGTGATGCAACCAGTCAGGATGCTCTCGATGGTGCAGCTGTAGAACCTTTAGAGTATCTGAGGACCTATGCCAAGTCTTTTCAGTCTCCTGAAGGGGAATAGGTTCTTCACGACTGTATTGGTGTGCTTGGACCATGTTAGTTTGTTGATACCAAGGAACTTGACGCTCTCAACCTGCTCCACTACAGCCCTGTTGATGAGTGGGTGTGTGCTCGGTCCTCCTTTTCCTGTAGTCCACAATCATCTCCTTTTGTCTTCATCACGTTGAGGGAGAGGTTGTTGTCCTGGCACCACACGGCCAGGTCTCTGACCACCTCCCTATAGGCTGTCTCATTGTTGTCGGTAATCCGCTGTGCAGTTGTGGGTGAACAGGGAGTATAGGAGGGGACTGAGCACGCACCCTGACTGGCTCCTGTGGTGAGGATCAGCGTGGCGGATGTGTTGTTGCCTACCCTTACCACCTGGGGGTGGCCCGTCAGGAAGTCCAGGATCCAGTTGCAGAGGGAGGTGTTTATTCCCAAGGTCCTTGGCTTATTGATGCGCTGTGAGGGTACTGTGGTGTTGAACGCTGAGCTGTAGGCAATGAATAGCATTCTAACATAGGTGTTCCTTTTGTCCAGGTGGGGAAGGGCAGTGTGGATACAATCTCTATTGCACTCATCTGTGGATCTGTTGGGGTGGTATGCAAATTGGAGTGGGTTTAGACTTTCTGGGATAATGGTGTTGATGTGAGCCATGACCAGCCTTTCAAAGCACTTCATGGCTACAGACGTGAGTGCTACGGGTCGGTAGTGCTTCGGGTCGGTAGTCATTTAGGCAGGTTACCTTAGTGTTCTTGGGCCCAGGGACTGTGGTTGTCTGCTTAAAACATGTTGGTATTACAGACTCGGACAGGGAGAGGTTGAAAATATCAGTGAAGACACTTGCCAGTTGATCAGCGCATGCTCGCAGTACACGTCCTGGTAATCCGTCTGGCCTTATCCAATTACGATTTTGTCTCATTTTTGCAATTCCCCAACGGGCTCGGGAGAGGCGACGGTCAAGCCATGCGTTCTCCGAAACATAACCCGCCAAACCGCGCTTAACACATGCTTGCGTAACCCGGAAGCCAGCCGCACCAATGTGTCGCAGAAAACACAGTTCAGCTGATGACCGAAGTCAGCTTACAGGCACATGGCACGCCACAACGAGTCGCTAGAGTGCGATGAGCCAAGTAATGCCCATCCCTGGCCAAACCCTCCCCTAACCTGGACGACGCTGGGCCAATTGTGCGCTGCCCTATGGGACTCACGGTTGTGACATCCTGGGATCAAACCCAGGTCTGTAGTGACGCTTCAAGCACTGCGATGCAGTGCCTTACACCGCTGCGCAGCTTGGGAAGCCCCATGGGGTCTAGTTAACGTAGGCCATAGATATTTACTCGAGGTGCATAGGCCTACAATGCAGTGTTTATTTTCTGTATTCAGGTTCACAGGGTTGACTGAACAGAGCTTCCTCACTACGTGTACCGTTACACCCCTAGTACACATGGTTCTCACATTGTTGATACTAATTGGGGCTGTCTAGTTTCAAGTGACTGTTGTTCAAATGTAATAATCCTGATATATCTGAATACATGTCAGTACATTGGAAACACTAACTTGTTCTTCTCTAGGTCTCTGTCAAGAGACCGAAGAAGAGAAAGGTCTATCTCCAGAAACAGGAACCAAAAACCTTCAAGATCCTTCTCAAGGTCTCGGAGGTAAATGTGTGTTCACTGGCGTCTGTGTATTGACAGGCGTCTTCCTATATAGACTTGTATTTTTTAGGCCTATGGATTGTAGTAATGCATTGTGCAAGTTATTCTTGTTTCTGACAACTTCTGTATTTTTTTTTTTTCAGCCGCTCCAGGACCGCTGAGAGAAAGTGAGTGTCTGACCGTCTGAACTCAGTCCAAACCTGAGGATGTCTTGTATAGAATCAGGTTCTGGATGAGTGCATTTCATTTTTAAATGATTAACCTTTTTAGATTTGTGTTTAGGTGAGACAGCCATGTCTGTCCATCTGTGAAACAACTGTTTTTGAAAGCTGTATATTTCAAATCACTGTCTTTATTCTACCAAATGTCTCATTTTCACTTGTTTAAGCATACAGATGACTGACTTACTGTCCAACTACACTTAACACATTGTCCAATAGGGGCAGGGGTTTGTTTTGAACATTCAGTCCAGCCTAAATATAGGGAGTATCTGTCAATGTGGGAAATGCATAACTACTTTATTTGTTTCTGTTAAACTGTTTGAAGTGATTGAATTAAACATTTGGTAACATGTTTCACTGGGCATACATTTTTGCATTATTAAATGATGTAGAATTTTGATTGTGACTGTTGATCTTGGATGGGAGATAAACGAACTGTTCTAACTCAAAAGCTTTGTCATTAAATTGTTCTTCAAGTGGAAATTTGTCTAACTATGCTTGAGTACATCCCACTTTAACTTCTGCATATTTAATTGATTCTGACTGATTTGTTGAGCTCTACCCACATTGCAAGTACAGTGCATTTGACAATTTATTTAGACCCATTTACTTTCTCCATTTTGTTACTTTACAGCCTTATTCTGAAACTGAGTACATTTTGTCAATCGACACACAATACCCCAAAATGACAAAGAAAAAAATGGTTTTTAGAAATGTTTGCAAACGTTAAATTTAATAAATAAATAATTTACTTTGGGTCGTTGTGCTGTTGGAAGGTGAACTTTCACCCCTGTCTGACGTCCTGAGCGCTCTGGGGCATGTTTTCATCAAGGATCTCTGTACTTTGCGCTTTAATCTTTCCCTCGATCTTGACTTAGTCTCCCTGCCACTGAAAAACATCCACACAGTATGATGCTGCCACCTATGCTTCACCAAAGGGATGGTGCCAGGTTTCCGCAAGACCTGATGCTTAGCATTCAGGCCGTCGTGTTCAATCTTGGATTCGTAAGACCAGATAATCTTGTTTCTCATGGTCAGTCCTTTAGGTGCCTTTTGACAAACTCCAAGCAGGCTGTCATGTGCCTTTTACTGAGGAGTGGCTTCTGTCTGGCCACTACCATAAAGGCCTGATTGGTGGAGTGCTGCAGAGTTGGTTGTCCTTCTGGAAGGTTCTATCCCCAGAAGAACTCTGGAGCTCTGTCAGTGTGGCCATCAGGTTCATGGTCACGGCCCTGACCAAGGCCCTTCTCCCGATTTGGCCGGGCAGCCAGCTCTAGGAAGAGTCTTGCTGGTTCCAAACCTCTTTTCATTTTAAGAATGATGGAGATCACTGTGTTCTTGGGGGAACTTCAATGCTGCAGGCTTTATTTTTTTAGTACCCTTCCTCAGATCTGTGCCTTGACACAATCTAGTCTCGGAGCTTTACGGACAATTCCTTCAACCTCATGGCTTGGTTTTGCTCTGACATGCACTGTCAGCTGTGGGACCTTTTTATATAGATAGGGTGTGTGCCTTTTCCAAATCATGTCCAATCAATTGAATTTACCACAGGTGGACTCCAAGTTTTAGAAACATCTCAAGGATATTCAATGGAAACAGGATGCACCTGAGCTCAATTTAGTCTCATAGCAAAGGGTCTGAAATACTTTTTTTTTCTCTACATTTTCAGACATTTCTTAACATGTTTTTGCTTTGTCATTATGGGGTATTGTGTGTAGCTTGATGAGGAGCAAAAATGTATTTAATCCATTTTAGAATAAGGCTGTAACGTAACCAATGTCTAAAGGGAAGGGGTCTGAATACTTTCCCAATGCACTGTATATACCTTAATGTAATATTTAAATTGCGTAAGTTTTAACTTGCAATCCCTTTATAACTAAGTCATAGTTAAGTAAGGCTGAGAAACAATGCCCACTGCTAATTCAGTCATGTATATTTATTTGTGTATGTATGTGTAATATATATAGAAAGCATGCTCCGTTTGGTATTTCCTTGTAGTTAGGAACATATTTCACCCATCCAGGATTGACTATAAACATGATGCCAGTTAACATGAAGGGTAATGGGCCCAAATGTATGTTGAAGGTGCATTTTGCCTTCAGAAAGTATTCAAAATGGATTAAATATTTTTGTTCTCACCCATCTACACACAATACCTCAATGACATGTTTTTACAACTGTATTAAATGAAATGCAGCAATATTCCATTTAAATAAATATTCACACCCCTGAGAATCGCCTTTGGCAGTGATTACAGCTGTGAGTCTTTCTGGGTAAGTCTAAGAGCTTTGGACACCTGGATTGTACAATATTTGCACATTTCTCTCTCAAATTATTCAAGCTCTGTCAAGTTGGTTGTTGATCGTTGCTAGATAGCCATTTTCAAGTTTTGCCGTAGATTCTAAAGCAGATTTAAGTAAACTGTGACTAGGCCACTCAGGAACATTGTGTTGTCTTGGTAAGAAACTCCAGTGTATATTTGGCCTTTGTGTTTTAGGTTATTGTCCTGCTGAAAGTTGAATTTATCTTTTGGAAAGCAGACTGAACCAGGTTTCCCTCTAGGATTTTGCCTGTGCTTAGCTCTATTCCACTTATTTTTATCCTAAAAAAAATTATGTCCTTGCCGATGACGGGCATACCCATAACATGATGCAGCCACCACCATGCTTCACATTTGGAGTGGTACTCTGATGTGTTGTTGGATTTGCCCCAAACTTTATGTCCTGAATACAAAGCATTATGTTAAGTTCTTTGGCACATTTTTGGCACTTTTACTTTAGTGTGTTATTGCAAACAAGATGCACGTTTTGTGTGTAGTGTATTTGTGTGTAGGCCAGTGACACATCTACATTTCAAATTCAAGCTGTAACACAATACATGGAAAAAGTAAAGGGGTGTGAAGGCACTGTACATCACAATATTGGTTGCACAAACCCAGGTAGCAACAGTTATGTTGTTGGTAAAGATTTTTTATTGTTGAGTTTTACCTTCCGTATATCATATTTACAGTGACGTTCTCATGACCAGAGATGTCTCAAAGCTGTAAGTTAAGCATTTTCCAGGAAGGATCATTTTTGCGCAGTTTGTTTCAACATAAGGGTTGGTGTTAATTGCACAGGAAGTCTTTGGTCACACAGGAAGTCTTTGGTCACGGTTGCAGAAATAGGAAAATGTTTTAGAAGAATGAAACATGACATGCTATAATTCTAGCCAGCACTTGACATCATACAGTGTATTGGGAGGAGGTAAACGGTTTCCTGAACATTTTATATGAAAGTTTGTCACAAGTGGACTCTGGAGGTGAGTACATACATTTTGTATTATGGTTAGAGCAAGGCATATGTCAAGGGTTTGTGTATTGCATTGGAATCTGCACAATATTAGATATTACAGTAATGAAATGGTTTCTTCTTTAAATATATTTTTATTGGGGTTTTATAAATATATCTACACATGCATATTTACTACAAGACTGATGCATTACAATTCCTAATACATATAATTTGTAATGACATGGTTTCAGCAACAAACTAGCACATACTTTTATTGGTTAAATTTAAAAAAATCACCTTTAAAAAGCGAGATTTGATTGAGAATTGGGGGAGGTACCGAGTAACTTCAGAAATTAGTTTCTTGAACATTTAAAAAAATACATTCTGATAAGTGTCATGTTCTGTGTGATACTCTGTGGGTTTTCATATGGAAACAGGAAATGAATCAGACAGAGGTGTTTAAAATGGTGTTGTTGCAAACCTTTGTTTGCATCACTTACATTGATAACTCCTCTGACTTAATTGGTGCATTTAATGTAAATGTTGTATATTCTCCATAGCTTTTGTGGACATCATGTAATCCAGGTATCCTCATGAAATGGCACAAGTGGGGAGGCTTTCCTCCCTTACAAAAATGTACCATGGTAGTACAATGGGGAAAAAATACCATTGTTTTGTACTAGCAGCATTGTAGTGAAACATGAAAGCATGGTAGTTGTTTACAATGTATTATGGTGGTCTGTGCCCCACTTTTTTTCAGGTAAAGTGACCAAAAATCTCATTTATGGACAACATTGACTACTAGCTCTGCAATTGCAAAGCGTAGGCCTAATACCTTCTTAAACCTCTTTAGCTCATAGTGAAAAACCACAACATACATGGGAGCTGGATAGGGTAAGGTGAGAAGAATGAAGGAAATCTGAAACCTTGAAGTGCAGTTCCATAGTAAGGTCAACCTGAAAAAACTACTTTCATATTTACCTTGAAAGTGTGTATTTTGAGGTAAAGACTACATTTGGCCTTTATATTTGACAAGTGGAATGTTATTGTTACTACAAAGTAGTATACAAAGTCTCAAAATAGGTATTTTTAGTCATCCAGATTTCATAGCTTTTGGCTACGGCTCACAGAACTTTTGGTACTCACATCTGTCCCCCTGTGTTTCTGACCAAGTCGGAAGGTTAATGAAACAATATCATTTTTGTACATTGAGTGCTAGTATAGAATTCTACAATCTAGAGAAGATAGAATCTGATTTGGACAGGCAGTGTCACATCCGTAGCGTTTTTGAGGAAAGATTGTTATTGTGGACCCATTTCGAGTATGATTGTATGCAAACTTTCTGTGCAAAGCTAACTTTCATCAAGGGCTTAGGTGGTGTATAATTGGTTTCCTTTCTCTCTTTGTCAGTACTCATTCTAAGCGTATCGGATGTGACCGTTACGGACACTTCATAACATGATCAATGACTCACTAGTTAGCATCACTGCATAACGCGATCATGATAAAATGTTCATGACCTTATTAATGCTTCCGAAGTGTGTTTATGTTAGCAAACAAGCTAGCGGGCAATCTTTATCTGTGTGTGTGATCTATTTCGGGTGTCCTCATGTTCTCATATGAACTGCAATCATACATTGTTCTGCTAACTGGAGTATTGCATGTGATCACATGACATAATAAAGGTCTTAAATTCAAATTGTCCAGTCCCTGTGTCCTTTTGTGGACAACAGGAGGAGGAGGTACCATTTCATTGAGCCTGTGCTGGCAGATTAAAGGGTGTGAGATTAATACAAAGCAAGAGTTTATAAAAAATGTACTTTGAATTTAGTTTTTGTATGTTTATTCTGTTACTCAGTAGGTGATTGAAAATAACGTTTAATATTTTGAATAAAACATCAGTCTAGAATGAAATTACTAAAACATTGTACATTTGAAATGTAGTGCAGTGTCATAATTTGCTGTCTGTCTTTTGGGACCCTGTCACATCCATAACGCAAAATGTCACATCCATAACAACATTTTCCTTTGGTGTAATTATGAAAGTGCAAATATTTCTGTAATTGTTGAGGTATGCAGCGCTCTAATTTGCAATGAAAATAGAGTTTTTCAAATAAAGAATTGCAAATGCATTTTTTTTGCACATTTGTGCACTTATGGTTGGTTAAGACGGGACCCACGAGTTAACTTTGATAGCCTATGCAATAACCATTCAAGATACTGGTGATTTCTTGGTTCTTTGAGGTACACTACATTTTCAAATGAAAACAAAAGTATTATGATGATGTTTGGTGAAGAAATCTCGAATATATAAATACTTATTTTGCACAGCGTCACAACCATAACGGTACATTTTCCTCTCTAGAGTACATATGTCAATTTTTATATTTTCATTGTTTTTGTATGACAATTTTTATATTTTCATCGTTGTTTTTGTGTACCTATGCCTTACTTTCAAAGTGGCTATTAATATTTGTAAGTTCCTTTGTTGTTCCTTTACGTCACAGTGGTATTAGTTTTGTAATTGTGTCTACATTTCCCCTGGCCTATAGGGATTTACAAATATACACATTAACATTTAAATGTATGCCTGATAAGTCAATTCTGTTTTGTGTCCTAATGTCAAATCCATAACGCTGGAACTGCCCTGAAGATTTAAAATAGTTTTATGTGGTGCTTCTCTCTTTTTTAGTTTTCAGTTGGCTCTCTCATTCAACTAATTTGGCTACTCTTATACAATTCTAAATAGACGAAATACTAAAAAAAACGATTTGTAAAAAGGTATGAATTACCATAATATCTCAAAGATACATTTTCATCATGTAATTCTCAACATATTGTAATGACCTGACTAGATCATAAATGAACAATTGTCCAGACAGAGGCTTGAGTTTGCGAATTGACGGTTTATTAAACCAACTTTACACAGGCTACTGTTTGGGCCGTAGCACACGCCAAATAAATGACAGATAACCCACAAGCCAATCGTGACCTTCTCTTGTGAAGCCCAGACGTAAGAGAGAGAACAAAGGCGAAACCTGGTCTTAACTTCCAATGCTCCATCCCCCTGCCCAACCCCCCTCCACGCCACTCCGCCAACCGCCAGGATGCCCGGCATCAGAACATTCCAGGCATTCCCGTGATTGGCAGATAGCAGGTTGATTGACATGTCGGACCCCGCGAACACTGGGTACTGGTCAGTACAACACAACCACCTACTAGCCTAACACATAACACACAGCTGTCTGTGCGGGTCGCTACACAGCCCCACCACCACAAAGTCCCTCGTCCCCGAGGGAACAAACAAAGTCTCTGAAGCGACCCGGAGGTCTCCTTTGCCTGCATGGCCGTGATGGTCGCAGAGTGCCCCTCTGGGAACCAGGGGATGAAGGCAGGGATATGGGGGACAAGGAAGCAGGAACGGGTAATACAGTCCGTGGCTCTGGGGAACCACGCGGTGACACAGGGGGGGAGACAGGGGGAGTGGGCTGTCTGGAGCCTTGTCTGCGGCACCTGGGGGTGGGTGCCTGGAGAATGTCATTGCCAGAGAGGGGAATTGTGGGGGTTCCTGGGGTTTGGGGAGAAGAGGCCCCTCTGTATGGGGCTAACCTGTCCCGGTGCAGTGCCACCTTCCTCCCCCTGGGAGGAAGCTGCACCCGGTAAACAACCTCCCCTACCCTCTCCAGGACACTGCAGGGTCCCACCCAGTGACTGTCCAACTTGGGGCATCTGCCTTTTTTCCTGTAGACCCAGACCAGCTCCCCAGCCACAAAGTGCCTTCCCCGGGTGTGCACGTCATAGTTCCTCTTCTGCCTCACCAGCTGCTCTCTGGCGAAGGTGTGGGCTGTCTCCAGGCGGTCCTGGAGTCTCCGGGCATACTCCGGCCCCGGGGGAACATGAGGGCTATCCAGGGGCCGACCAAACGCCATCTCCGCAGGGGTGCAGATCTCTCTCCCCAGCATGAGGAGGGCAGGCGTGCAGGAGGTGGAGTCTTGGACAGCGGAGCGGCATGCCATGAGGACCATAGGCAGGTGCTTGTCCCAGTCACGCTGGTGTTTGGAAGAGACGATGGCCAGCTGCTGTCCAAGCGTTTTGTTGAAGCGCTCCACAAGGCCATCACTTTGAGGATGGAGAGGAGTAGTGCGGGTCTTGTGCATACCCAGCCTCTCACACATGGTGGCGAACACACGGGACTCAAAGTTTCTGCCCTGGTCGCTGTGGATGGACTCTGCAGCTCCAAACCTGCTGAACGTCCCCGCTGTCAGGGCGTCGACGATGGTCTCTGCCTCCTGGTCAGGCAGAGCATAGGCCTCGGGCCATTTTGTGAAATAGTCCATGGCCGTGAGCACCCAGCGGTTTCCACTGTCTGTGGTGGGGAACGGCCCAACTACATCCACTCCCACCCTCTCCATGGGAGCCCCCACTGGGAACTGTTGGAGCTGAGCATGAGAGCGGCCTGGGGGGCCCTTTCTCGCTGTGCAGTTGTCACAGCGGCGACAAAAGTCCTCCACATCCCTCTTGTGCTGCCCCCAGTAGAAGCCCTGACGGAGACGGCGCAGTGTTTTTGTGACCCCAAAGTGTCCAGTCCCCACCCCCCCATGAGTACTCTGGAGCACAGCCTCCCGCAATGCTTTTGGGACCACCACCTGCCACCTCTCCTCTCCCGTAGCTGACTCCTTCCATGCCCACTGTAGCACGCCATCAACCAGCCGCAGTCTCTCAAACTTTGACCACAACCCTTTGGTCGCGAGTGAGAGCGCTGTCACCTCTTCCCATGGTGGCCTCACCTGCGCCTCTACCCACTGTAGCACTGGCTGTAGGTCTGTGTCCCGTCCCTGCTGCTGCCGCCATTCAGCCACGTCGACAGTCTGCAGCTCACAGCAGACAGGCCCGCTCGCCCGACACACTGTGGCACAGACCCCCTCTGCACACAACTCTCTCTCCGTTCACAGTGGCGGCAGCCGTCTGCAGTACAGGGCCGACGGGACATGGCGTCGGCGTTGGAGTGGCGTGCCCCTGCCCTGTGCACCACCGTGAAGTCATATGGCTGAAGCTCCTCCAACCAGCGTGCCACCTGCCCCTCTGGCTCTCTGAAAGACATGAGCCACTGGAGAGCAGAGTGGTCAGTCCTTACAGTAAAGGGCAGACCACCCAGGTAGTACTTGAAGTGTTTGACGGAAGCCACAACAGCCAAGAGCTCCCGCCGGGTGACACAGTAGCGGCGCTCATGTTTGTCAAATGTTTTGCTGAAGTACGCCACCACTCTCTCCCCCTCTGGCCCCACCTGGGCCAGCACCCCACCCATGCCCACATTGCTCGCGTCTGTGTCCAGGATAAAGGGCAAGGTGAGGTCAGGGGGGGCGAGCACGGGGGCCTCGATCAGTGCACGTTTGAGGGTGTTGAACGCCTCTTCACACTCCACTGTCCAAGTGAAAGCCTTGTCCTTCGGCAGCAGGCGGTTCAGTGGAGCAGCAACGCTTGAGAAGCCCCGTACAAACCTCCTGTAGTACGAGGCCAGGCCCAGGAAGCTCTTCAGCTGACGCTGGTCGGTGGGGGTGGGCCAGTCTCTGACAGCCCCTACCTTGTCCTCCATGGTGCTGATCCCCTCCTTCCCCACTCGGTGGCCCAAGAAGGACACCTCTCTCCTCATGAAGTGGCACTTCTCGGGGTGGAGCTTCAGACCTGCGGCAGCCACCCTCTCCAGCACACGCCGTAGCGCCCCCAGGGCTGACTGGAAGGAGCTGCCATGGGCCAGGATGTCATCGAGGTATACCAGACACTGCTGTCTGGGGATGCCATCCAGCACCCTGTCCATCAAACACTCAAAAGTAGCTGGAGCGTTGCACAGGCCAAAGCACAGGACCTTGAACTGCCAGTGTCCTCTGTTAGTGGAGAACGCAGTTTTGGCTCTGGCCTCTGGGGAGAGGGGCACCTGCCAGTAGCCACTGCGGAGGTCTAGTGAGGAGAACCAGGAGGACCCCCTAACCAGGTCCAGCGACTCATCGATACGTGGTATGGGGTATGAGTCCTTCCTGGTTACCTCATTCAGCCGCCTGTAGTCCGCACAGAACCTCAGCTTGCCCCCCTTCTTCGGAACCATGACGACTGGCGCCGCCCAGGGGCTGTCTGAGGGCTCAATGAAGTCTGCCCGCTGCATCTCCAACACAGCCTTGTCTGCCGCCTCCTGGCGTGCCAGCAGGATACGGCGGGGACGCATCTTGATGGGTCGAGCATCACCTGTGTCGATCTCATGCTGCACCAAATGAGTCTGACCCACCTCTTCCTCACTCAGCGCAAAGCTGTCTCTGAATTCAAACAGCAACTGCCACAACCGTTCCTGCTGCTCGGGGTCAAGACCAACACAGTTCCTCCCCCATATCTCCCTCACTGCAGACAGTGTCCTCTCCTCTCCCATCTGGGGTAGCTGGGCGCGGCCCGGGGCTCACAGAGGGCTGTGTCATGGAGGTAGCTGGGGGAATGTAACACACCGCCGTAGGTGACAGGGTGGCTGGGGAAAAGTCACACACAGCTGTGGGGGAGGGGGGGCAGCCATGAGTCTCTGCTGCTTTAACTGTTGGAGTAAAGGGTTTGTTGGGTTGAGTGAATGTGACATTAGGGGGGGGCCATGGTGACTTCCGGCCCTCCTTGGAAGCTCAGTGTGCCCCTATTTAGGTCTAACTGGCAGCCTGTGCTCCTAAGAAAGTCCAACCCCAGGATACAAGGGTCCTGCACAGCCGCCACCCACACAGGATGAAGCACAGTCCTGCCCCCTACTGTCAGAGTCATTATTCCCTTCCCTTTCATGGGTGCCAGCTCACCTGTGACTGTGCGGAGATGCACAGTTGTAGGCTCACACTGAGTCCAACCTGGCACAATATCTGGCCTCACCAGGGTTACTGTGGACCCAGTGTCCACCAGGGCGGAGCAGGGCACCCTCTCCACAGTGACAGGGACATGACAAAAGTCCCCAACACAGGTCCGGCCCACCACAACAACAGGCTCCATCCGCTTGCTCTCGTCTGCTTCTGGGGGAAGTGGAGCCTTGCTTCCCCGTCTGTGCCGGTGGGCTCCTCCTGAAGAAGATGGTTGTTTGGATAGAAAGCCAGGGGTCCGCACTACCCGGTCTATGCGGACCCCGAGCCGTTTCCCTGAGCTCTGGGGGACATGGGGCAATTTCGGCGCAGATGGCCTGGCTGGCCACAACCCCAGCAGACCCTGGGACCAGGGCGTGTGTTTCATGCCGCCTGTAGCGACACAGCACGAATGAGTTCTGTCATTTCAGCCACCCATGCAGGCTTTTCCGGCTCCGGGCTGCTCTGCCCCCCAGCTCGCACAGAGGGTGTGTCTCCCTGCACCCCCACCAAAGCCCCAGCTGAAGCCCCAGCCCACACCAGCTCCCTCTCCAAAGCCATCTCCAAGGCTATCTGCAATGACTCAGGATGAGCCAGCTGGGTCTGTATGCGCAGCTCCGTAGGAGAGAGCGCCTGTATGAACTGGTCCCGTGCTAGCTCGCTCTGCACGGAGGGGGGCATGTGAGCATATGCCCGCCGAGAGAGGCTCTCAATGTCATTAGCTAGCACCCGTAGAGGCTCTCCAGGCTGCCTGCGTCTATTACTAGTTATTAGTTCGGAGCGCAGTAGCCCGGGCTGTACACACTGTCCATAGCGCCTCCTCAGTGCTCCCACTAAAGCACCATAATCATGTCTGTCCTCGGGGCTAATCAATATCAAACAGGCCAGAGCTTCATCCGTGAGGCATAAAGCCAACTGCAGTGCCCTTTCTTCATCCGACCACCCCCTAAAATGAGCTAACAGTTCAAACTGAGCATGAAAAGCTTCCCAATCCGCCTTACCGGAATACTTCGGGGTCTTAACAGATACGGACGCAGCCGGGAACTGGGCGCCGCCATGTTTGTTTACATCCTGAGCCCCAGATTCCTCGTCCCGCCGCGTCGACGTCACCACTTCGGTCCGCCCACCAGAATCCGCGCGAAACACAGTCGACGAGGCGCTCATGCCCGCTTCAGCCGCAATCACTCTAACGTCCTCCCTCAAGCGGCCTCTGCGCTCCGACGCCCTGGCGATCTCCTCAGCCAGAACCTCCGAGGTCCGTGCACACGCACCTCCTTGGCCATAATCGTCCCCTACCTCCACCTTCACTTTCGGATTCCCTCTAAGCATTTTCAACCCCCGTTCTCACCTACGGTAGCTAGCCACATAAGTCAGCTAGCTAGCTGGCTAACTTTTATCAACGTTTTTACTTCTGACACCAATGTAATGACCTGACTAGATCATAAATGAACAATTGTCCAGACAGAGGCTTGAGTTTGCGAATTGACGGTTTATTAAACCGACTTTACACAGGCTACTGTTTGGGCCGTAGCACACGCCAAATAAATGACAGATAACCCACAAGCCAATCGTGACCTTCTCTTGTGAAGCCCAGACGTAAGAGAGATAACAAAGGCGAAACCTGGTCTTAACTTCCAATACTCCATCCCCCTGCCCAACCCCCCTCCACGCCACTCCGCCAACCGCCAGGATGCCCGGCATCAGAACATTCCAGGCATTCCCGTGATTGGCAGATAGCAGGTTGATTGACATGTCGGACCCCGCGAACACTGGGTACTGGTCAGTACAACACAACCACCTACTAGCCTAACACATAACACACAGCTGTCTGTGCGGGTCGCTACAATATCACTAAAAACAGCATGTAACGATGTTTCACTTTGTTTAAGAAAGTTCGATGGTCCTTTCGCCTTATCTATGGCAGGCTAGCTTGACTGGAGTTAACTTTAGCCGTCGTTAGCTTCTACGCTAACGGACATTTATAAATGAATTAAACTATCAAAACATCATAAAAATAACATATTGTAATGAAACAGGCAGGGAGCCGGCCTCGAACCCTCGACCTTCTAGCCCGAAGTCCAGCGCGCTATCGACTTGTGCACCAAAAGAATGCTCGAACGGCAGTCGATATCGGCGCTTTTAAACCCAGGGTCATTACACAATCATTACACTCCGCTTAACTTAGTGTTTCATATCCTATGCTTTATAACTTGCTCACCGTGATGATAAGGTTTAAAATAGTTCGTTTATATGGTGGGTCTCTTCAGTTTTCAGTTGGCTGACTCAGTGACTTCCAGGCAGGCCAGCACGAGAACCACTTTAGAATGAGAGTGCGTGAAGAAACCACAAGAGCGAGCGGGACCAAACAGGTACAACTGGAAACCTGGTTACAGGCTAGGTTTCCATCCAATTGGCGACAGATTTTCATGTGAATATACAAAAATCCGCATAAAAACAATATTCATATTTTCCCATAAGAGATGTGTTTCCATCAAATTGACTAGTTGCAGATACAAGGCTGTGCCCAATGACGTAGTGCACAATTTCCATGTACCAAATAAAAAAAGTTAAATGGGTTTCCATCCCATTTTCAACTCTACTGATGATTGGGTAGAGCCCAGATACAGTATAGTCAACATGATGAGATTATCATTATGGACAATAGAGCGAGATGATTTTTATTGTCAAACGGCTGCCAAGCATCGATTATCATGTCACCAGAATAAAACCCTCAGAATAAGACCCTGGATATTTATTGGAAAGGAGCATCAAGCTCATCACCTTGCACTTTCACCACCCTGTGACATAGCCGAGGGAAGTTGGGTTCTTTCTTTTTTCTCTCACAAAAGCACTGCACTGGGCCTTTAATAGTCCTGTATTAGCAGAACTATATAACAAAAAAAATGTTTGTTTCGTCAACATTTATTTAACTAGGCAAGTCAGTTAAGAACAAATTCTTATTTACAATGACGGCCTAGGAACAGTGGGTTGTTCAGGGGCAGAACTACAGATTTTTACCTTGTCAGCTAGGGGACTCGATCTAGCAACCTTTCAGTTACTGGCCCAACACTAACCACTAGGCTACCTGCCGCCCCAGCAGGTAAAGTTTACCGGGAAAAAAATTATGTTTCCATCAGGCCTGTAATGACATTTTTTATCTGACGTACTTTACTTGCATAAAAATGTTGGATGGAAACCTAGTAACAGTTATAAATCATTTGTGCACTGCAAATTGACCACAAGAATCCCAAACAGATATACTATTTGACAAAAACAGAATAATTTCAAACATTGATTACATTTGGATACAATCACATATGATTTCTATTTATGCGTGGGAATACTTGGGAACATATTTCCTAAATTAAAATCACTTTGAGCTCATTTCCTTTTTTTGTTTTGTTGCTCAGACAACTTGGCGTGCAAATAAAATCAATTCGACCCACGGGCCACCTATTGGGGAAACCTGGCCTACTGCATGAAGTTTGAACTTGTGTCTATAAAACACTTTTGCTCAAAACCATTTTTTTACCCTAAAGTGTGTGTACATTACTGTATTTATATGTGGGATATTGTTTTTCAACGGAAAAGTTCAAAAATAGCTGGACTGCGTCTTATAAAAGGTCTAGTCTTGCCAACATTCTTTTAGTGGTGCCTTCACAGTGAGTCATTTTATTGTGTAAAAAATGCAAGGAGCATATAATACTCGGAAGCCTTTTAATTACAGCGGGGTTTAGTGATTAACAATCTGCTGTCTGTGTCGTGATATAGGAGGGACTTTGAAGAACCATGTCTGGCAAGAAGTCAAGAAAAGTGAGAATGGGATCATCACGTCAACCCCGTCAGAATCAAGAGGAACATGAGACTAACAAAGATGATGATGGGTCCCAAATGTTGTCAAAGGAAAGGAAAGTAGTTGAAGTTGGGGCTGATTCAGTTTCAGTGATACTCCAAACGGACCTTGTCTCATCAGATAACTTATCAACAATAACACAACAACACACAGAAATAAATAATCCACCATTAAATGACGTCACAGAGTCACATCTGTCTCAACCTGTAAACCCATATCTTCTAAAATCACTTGACACTGCAGGGAAGAGAAGGAAAATGGGGTCTACTCGTCAGAATAAAAGAAAACCAGAGGAGACAGACTTTGGGGAGAAACAAGACACCAAAACTGGAGACGCAGAAAAATCCCTACAACTTCAGGCATCCATTGCAGTTGTGGAATCCTGGTCCTACAGCAACACAGAAGAGCTCCTGGGTCCAAAAGAAAGTGAAACGGACACTGAGTGTCTTTTGTTTGCTTCTAACACACTCGACCAACCGGATGACAGATGTAAAGAGGAAGTTGGTGAGGATATTGAACCTAGTAGTGAAGCTGTGGCTAGTTATAGCAGTGAATTGCTTCAAGATACTCTTGGAACCAAATCAATCTTGCATCTGCCCCTAGACCTTGCGTTGCAAGTTGTTCATGGATTCCCTGCTGAACCAATAACAGAGGAGTTGAAGAAAGAGGAAGAGAGGAGGCAGGAAAGTGAGCATGCCGAGGTGGAGTCCTCCACATTTCTCAGCTCTAGGCATTCGTTAGATCAATCCCTTGAGTCAGACACTTTAACCAACACAGAAGAGTTTGAGTCATTCAATAACACAATAATCCTCCAAAGTGGAGAAGGTGAAGAGAAACTTGAACCTGTTGTAAATGAGTCAGAATTGCAAGATGATATTAACTCTACTGGTCCAGGCAATCAGGAAACATTGCACCAAAGAGATGAAGATGAGAACTTTGTTGATCTGATAGTTGAGGAAAATAATGTACTGGCAAATATAACTCATTTTAGACAACCAGACCATGTAGAAAGCTATGAACCTGAACAAAGTGAGGATATTACCTGCTTTTTACAATCAACCCCCTCAGACAGCTCTTTGGGTCATGACAAAAGTGCTCAATCAGAATCCAGGAGAAGAAAGATGGGTTCAACTCGCAGGAATCCTAGAGGTAGACATGAGGAGGAAGAACATGGAGAGAGTAAGATGCGTAGATATCGTTACCTTTATGATGAGGGAGAAGAGGTCATATTGGGAAAAGAAGAAAAGTTGGGCATCGAAGAGACTGAGTTTGAAATATCTATGGAGCCTAAAGATAGCGCCAGTGTAGACGAGAAAGAAGGAGAGCAGATGGAAAAGGAGAATTTCCAAACAGAGGAAGACACAGAAAACATAGAAGAGACAGGAAGGAGGTTAGAGTGGGACATGGGAACAGTGGAAGGATCTGGTGTTGAAACATCGGAAGAGTCTCTGATGTTATTGGAACGGGAGCATGGAGCAGATGAGGAGAAGAAAGGAATGGAAGAAGAAAGTCTGATTGAACCCACCCCTTTTGATCAATACATCGATTCATTTGGTATTGCAGATCAATTATATAACCAAGAGAAAGGCAACATATTCACTGTAGACTCTGTCAATACAGAAACTGAGAGCAACAATGAAGCAAGCATGGCCCACATAGTTGACCCAAGAGCGCCATTCAGTGTTGGACTGGACCAATCAGGAGACACTTTACTCAGGGAGGAAGATGTTAGTGATTTCACACTGCTTGTGAATAATTCTGAAGTGAGCAAGAGCAGCCAAATAGCATATGACTGTGCTCTTACACTAGAGTCAGATGACACTTTCAGCACTGATCCCAAAATCTCTCCTAGTCAACTCATCCAAACTCCCTGTATGGAAATCACTAACCCCTTTCTCAACCCATTATTACCGCAGAGTATTCAGGGGAATGAGGAGGATGCAAACACTGACCCCAATACCACAGGGGGACTGGACACATCAGAGGTCATTTTACTCAGTGAAGAGGAAATGAGTGATCATGTGCCGCTTGTAAATGAAGTGAGTGTCAGTAGCCAAATGACGTGTGATGATAGAACTCTCACAACAGAGCCCTGCCAAACAGATGAGGCTTTGAGCACTGATCCCAATATCTCTGCTAGTCAACTCAACCAAACTCCATACTCGGATGAAAGCCATAACTCTTTTCCCAATTCACTCTTACTGCAGAGTGTTCAGGACCAAGGTGATAATGCAGCAAACACCGACTCCAATCAGAGTCCTTCTCCAAGCAGGAGGAGAAAGATGGGGTCGACTCGTAGGCATCCTAGAGGTGTACAAAGAGAAGAGGAAGGCACAGAGGAGAAACAAGAAGGGGAAATAGAAAGCACAGAGGAGATAGAAGACAAGAGAGAAAACATGGATGCAGTGGAAGGTTCTTGCATGGAGTTTGAAATGTTGATGGAATCTAAGGATGGAGCTGGTAATGAGAAGAATGAAGGAGAAGAGAGAAATGAGGAGACTGTCCTGACTGACCTCAGCTGGTCATTCAGTACTTCAAATCAAGAGGGAAGAAACATAGAGGCTGACAATATAGAAAGTGAGAGCCAATCAATTATAAAGGACTCAATGGACACAAAAGTCTTGCTTCTACGTGAAGCAGAGTTGACTCAGATTAGTCAAATTCTTCACAACCCTTACCCTGATGTTCCTACTATAGAGTCATATGACTCCTACCTGACCGATGACACACTGAACTCAAATCCTGCCATCACTGGTTTGCAACACAAAGGAACATTATTGGAGGAAACACTTGATGAATCAAGAGGAAACACTGACTCCCCTCCAGATCCACCCTCACTGCAGAGTTCTCTTGGTCCAGAGGAAACAGCAGAGGTAGAATCCTACACTCCAGGGAGGAAAAGGAAGATCGGTTCCACTCGCAGCAAGACTCATCGAGGTAGAAAAGGAGAGGAGAGAAGAGAGGAGGGACAGGAGGACGAGAAAGGAGAAGACACAGATGTTATAGGAGAGGTGGGAGATGTCATTATAACAGCAGAAATGGATTCTAGCATAGAAAAGACTGAGCTTGTAGAGCTTGAGGAACTTCTAGAAAAAGTGACAGAGGATCAGGCGATGGGAGACCCAGCGATCATAGTAGTGGAGGGAGAGGTCAACATAGTAGTAGAAGGAGAATCTGGCATCGAAAAGTCTGAGCTTGTAGAACATACAGAAAAAGTTGGAGAGGCGGAGGAGATAGAAGTAGAAGTGAAAATAGTCGCAGAGAGCGAGAGCAACCAAACTCCCTCTGACACAGCAGCACTTACAGTAGAGGCCCAAGAGTCAGGTGACATGGTTTGTATAGAGCCATATATAACATCACAATACATGGAAGACAATAATCCCTCATTAAATGACCTCACAGAATTAAATCTGTCTCAAACTGAAAACCCATATCTGCTGGAATCACCTGACACTGCAAAGAAGAGAAGGAAAAGGGGTTCTACTCGTCGGAATAAAGGTAAACAAGCAGAGACAGACTTTGGGGAGAAACAAGACGCCAAAACTGGAGACGCAGAAAAATCCCTACAACTTCAGGCGTCCATTGCAGTTGTGGAATCCTGGTCCTACAGCAACACAGAAGAGCTCCTGGGTCCAAAAGAAAGTGAAACGGACACTGAGTGTCTTTTGTTTGCTTCTAACACACTCGACCAACCGGATGACAGATGTAAAGAGGAAGTTGGTGAGGATATTGAACCTAGTAGTGAAGCTGTAGCTAGTTATAGCAGTGAATTGCTTCAAGATACTCTTGGAACCAAATCACTCTTGCATCTGCCCCTAGACCTTGCGTTGCAAGTTGTTCATGGAATCCCTGCTGAACCCATAACAGAGGAGTTGAAGAAAGAGGAAGAGAGGAGGCAGGAAAGTGAGCATGCCGAGGTGGAGTCCTCCACATTTCTCAGCTCTAGGCATTCATTAGATCAATCCCTTGAGTCAGACACTTTAACCAACACAGAAGAGTTTGAGTCATTCAATAACACAATAATCCTCCAAAGTGGAGAAGGTGAAGAGAAACTTGAACCTGTTGTAAATGAGTCAGAATTGCAAGATGATATTAACTCTACTGGTCCAGGCAATCAGGAAACATTGCACCAAAGAGATGAAGATGAGAACTTTGTTGATCTGATAGTTGAGGAAAATATTGTACTGGCAAATATAACTCATTTTAGACAACCAGACCATGTAGAAAGCTATGAACCTGAACAAAGTGAGGATATTACCTGCTTTTTACAATCAACCCCCTCAGACAGCTCTTTGGGTCATGACAAAAGTGCTCAATCAGAATCCAGGAGAAGAAAGATGGGTTCAACTCGCAGGAATCCTAGAGGTAAACATGAGGAGGAAGAACATGGAGAGAGTAAGATGCGTAGATATCGTTACCTTTATGATGACGGAGAAGAGGTCATATTGGGAAAAGAAGAAAAGTTGGGCATCGAAGAGACTGAGTTTGAAATATCTATGGAGCCTAAAGATAGCGCCAGTGTAGACGAGAAAGAAGGAGAGCAGATGGAAAAGGAGAATTTCCAAACAGAGGAAGACACAGAAAACATAGAAGAGACAGGAAGGAGGTTAGAGTGGGACATGGGAACAGTGGAAGGATCTGGTGTTGAAACATCGGAAGAGTCTCTGATGTTATTGGAACGGGAGCATGGAGCAGATGAGGAGAAGAAAGGAATGGAAGAAGAAAGTCTGATTGAACCCACCCCTTTTGATCAATACATCGATTCATTTGGTATTGCAGATCAATTATATAACCAAGAGAAAGGCAACATATTCACTGTAGACTCTGTCAATACAGAAACTGAGAGCAACAATGAAGCAAGCATGGCCCACATAGTTGACCCAAGAGCGCCATTCAGTGTTGGACTGGACCAATCAGGAGACACTTTACTCAGGGAGGAAGAGGTTAGTGATTTCACACTGCTTGTGAATAATTCTGAAGTGAGCAAGAGCAGCCAAATAGCATATGACTGTGCTCTTACACTAGAGTCAGATGACACTTTCAGCACTGATCCCAAAATCTCTCCTAGTCAACTCATCCAAACTCCCTGTATGGAAATCACTAACCCCTTTCTCAACCCATTATTACCGCAGAGTATTCAGGGGAATGAGGAGGATGCAAACACTGACCCCAATACCACAGGGGGACTGGACACATCAGAGGTCATTTTACTCAGTGAAGAGGAAATGAGTGATCATGTGCCGCTTGTAAATGAAGTGAGTGTCAGTAGCCAAATGACGTGTGATGATAGAACTCTCACAACAGAGCCCTGCCAAACAGATGAGGCTTTGAGCACTGATCCCAATATCTCTGCTAGTCAACTCAACCAAACTCCATACTCGGATGAAAGCCATAACTCTTTTCCCAATTCACTCTTACTGCAGAGTGTTCAGGACCAAGGTGATAATGCAGCAAACACCGACTCCAATCAGAGTCCTTCTCCAAGCAGGAGGAGAAAGATGGGGTCGACTCGTAGGCATCCTAGAGGTGTACAAAGAGAAGAGGAAGGCACAGAGGAGAAACAAGAAGGGGAAATAGAAAGCACAGAGGAGATAGAAGACAAGAGAGAAAACATGGATGCAGTGGAAGGTTCTTGCATGGAGTTTGAAATGTTGATGGAATCTAAGGATGGAGCTGGTAATGAGAAGAATGAAGGAGAAGAGAGAAATGAGGAGACTGTCCTGACTGACCTCAGCTGGTCATTCAGTACTTCAAATCAAGAGGGAAGAAACATAGAGGCTGACAATATAGAAAGTGAGAGCCAATCAATTATAAAGGACTCAATGGACACAAAAGTCTTGCTTCTACGTGAAGCAGAGTTGACTCAGATTAGTCAAACTCTTCACAACCCTTACCCTGATGTTCCTACTATAGAGTCATATGACTCCTACCTGACCGATGACACACTGAACTCAAATCCTGCCATCACTGGTTTGCAACACAAAGGAACATCATTGGAGGAAACACTTGATGAATCAAGAGGAAACACTGACTCCCCTCCAGATCCACCCTCACTGCAGAGTTCTCTTGGTCCAGAGGAAACAGCAGAGGTAGAATCCTACACTCCAGGGAGGAAAAGGAAGATCGGTTCCACTCGCAGCAAGACTCATCGAGGTAGAAAAGGAGAGGAAAGAAGAGAGGAGGGACAGGAGGACGAGAAAGGAGAAGACACATATGTTATAGGAGAGGTGGGAGATGTCATTATAACAGCAGAAATGGATTCTAGCATAGAAAAGACTGAGCTTGTAGAGCTTGAGGAACTTCTAGAAAAAGTGACAGAGGAGCAGGCGATGGGAGACCCAGCGATCATAGTAGTGGAGGGAGAGGTCAACATAGTAGTAGAAGGAGAATCTGGCATCGAAAAGTCTGAGCTTGTAGAACATACAGAAAAAGTTGGAGAGGCGGAGGAGATAGAAGTAGAAGTGAAAATAGTCGCAGAGAGCGAGAGCAACCAAACTCCCTCTGACACAGCAGCACTTACAGTAGAGGCCCAAGAGTCAGGTGACATGGTTTGTATAGAGCCATATATAACATCACAATACATGGAAGACAATAATCCCTCATTAAATGACCTCACAGAGTTAAATCTGTCTCAAACTGAAAACCCATATCTGCTGGAATCACCTGACACTGCAAAGAAGAGAAGGAAAAGGGGTTCTACTCGTCGGAATAAAGGTAAACAAGCAGAGACAGACTTTGGGGAGAAACAAGACGCCAAAACTGGAGATGCAGAAAAATCCCTACAACTTCAGGCATCCATTGCAGTTGTGGAATCCTGGTCCTACAGCAACACAGAAGAGCTCCTGGGTCCAAAAGAAAGTGAAACGGACACTGAGTGTCTTTTGTTTGCTTCTAACACACTCGACCAACCGGATGACAGATGTAAAGAGGAAGTTGGTGAGGATATTGAACCTAGTAGTGAAGCTGTGGCTAGTTATAGCAGTGAATTGCTTCAAGATACTCTTGGAACCAAATCACTATTGCATCTGCCCCTAGACCTTGCGTTGCAAGTTGTTCATGGATTCCCTGCTGAACCAATAACAGAGGAGTTGAAGAAAGAGGAAGAGAGGAGGCAGGAAAGTGAGCATGCCGAGGTGGAGTCCTCCACATTTCTCAGCTCTAGGCATTCATTAGATCAATCCCTTGAGTCAGACACTTTAACCAACACAGAAGAGTTTGAGTCATTCAATAACACAATAATCCTCCAAAGTGGAGAAGGTGAAGAGAAACTTGAACCTGTTGTAAATGAGTCAGAATTGCAAGATTATATTAACTCTACTGGTCCAGGCAATCAGGAAACATTGCACCAAAGAGATGAAGATGAGAACTTTGTTGATCTGATAGTTGAGGAAAATATTGTACTGGCAAATATAACTCATTTTAGACAACCAGACCATGTAGAAAGCTATGAACCTGAACAAAGTGAGGATATTACCTGCTTTTTACAATCAACCCCCTCAGACAGCTCTTTGGGTCATGACAAAAGTGCTCAATCAGAATCCAGGAGAAGAAAGATGGGTTCAACTCGCAGGAATCCTAGAGGTAGACATGAGGAGGAAGAACATGGAGAGAGTAAGATGCGTAGATATCGTTACCTTTATGATGAGGGAGAAGAGGTCATATTGGGAAAAGAAGAAAAGTTGGGCATCGAAGAGACTGAGTTTGAAATATCTATGGAGCCTAAAGATAGCGCCAGTGTAGACGAGAAAGAAGGAGAGCAGATGGAAAAGGAGAATTTCCAAACAGAGGAAGACACAGAAAACATAGAAGAGACAGGAAGGAGGTTAGAGTGGGACATGGGAACAGTGGAAGGATCTGGTGTTGAAACATCGGAAGAGTCTCTGATGTTATTGGAACGGGAGCATGGAGCAGATGAGGAGAAGAAAGGAATGGAAGAAGAAAGTCTGATTGAACCCACCCCTTTTGATCAATACATCGATTCATTTGGTATTGCAGATCAATTATATAACCAAGAGAAAGGCAACATATTCACTGTAGACTCTGTCAATACAGAAACTGAGAGCAACAATGAAGCAAGCATGGCCCACATAGTTGACCCAAGAGCGCCATTCAGTGTTGGACTGGACCAATCAGGAGACACTTTACTCAGGGAGGAAGAGGTTAGTGATTTCACACTGCTTGTGAATAATTCTGAAGTGAGCAAGAGCAGCCAAATAGCATATGACTGTGCTCTTACACTAGAGTCAGATGACACTTTCAGCACTGATCCCAAAATCTCTCCTAGTCAACTCATCCAAACTCCCTGTATGGAAATCACTAACCCCTTTCTCAACCCATTATTACCGCAGAGTATTCAGGGGAATGAGGAGGATGCAAACACTGACCCCAATACCACAGGGGGACTGGACACATCAGAGGTCATTTTACTCAGTGAAGAGGAAATGAGTGATCATGTGCCGCTTGTAAATAAAGTGAGTGTCAGTAGCCAAATGACGTGTGATGATAGAACTCTCACAACAGAGCCCTGCCAAACAGATGAGGCTTTGAGCACTGATCCCAATATCTCTGCTAGTCAACTCAACCAAACTCCATACTCGGATGAAAGCCATAACTCTTTTCCCAATTCACTCTTACTGCAGAGTGTTCAGGACCAAGGTGATAATGCAGCAAACACCGACTCCAATCAGAGTCCTTCTCCAAGCAGGAGGAGAAAGATGGGGTCGACTCGTAGGCATCCTAGAGGTGTACAAAGAGAAGAGGAAGGCACAGAGGAGAAACAAGAAGGGGAAATAGAAAGCACAGAGGAGATAGAAGACAAGAGAGAAAACATGGATGCAGTGGAAGGTTCTTGCATGGAGTTTGAAATGTTGATGGAATCTAAGGATGGAGCTGGTAATGAGAAGAATGAAGGAGAAGAGAGAAATGAGGAGACTGTCCTGACTGACCTCAGCTGGTCATTCAGTACTTCAAATCAAGAGGGAAGAAACATAGAGGCTGACAATATAGAAAGTGAGAGCCAATCAATTATAAAGGACTCAATGGACACAAAAGTCTTGCTTCTACGTGAAGCAGAGTTGACTCAGATTAGTCAAATTCTTCACAACCCTTACCCTGATGTTCCTACTATAGAGTCATATGACTCCTACCTGACCGATGACACACTGAACTCAAATCCTGCCATCACTGGTTTGCAACACAAAGGAACATTATTGGAGGAAACACTTGATGAATCAAGAGGAAACACTGACTCCCCTCCAGATCCACCCTCACTGCAGAGTTCTCTTGGTCCAGAGGAAACAGCAGAGGTAGAATCCTACACTCCAGGGAGGAAAAGGAAGATCGGTTCCACTCGCAGCAAGACTCATCGAGGTAGAAAAGGAGAGGAGAGAAGAGAGGAGGGACAGGAGGACGAGAAAGGAGAAGACACAGATGTTATAGGAGAGGTGGGAGATGTCATTATAACAGCAGAAATGGATTCTAGCATAGAAAAGACTGAGCTTGTAGAGCTTGAGGAACTTCTAGAAAAAGTGACAGAGGATCAGGCGATGGGAGACCCAGCGATCATAGTAGTGGAGGGAGAGGTCAACATAGTAGTAGAAGGAGAATCTGGCATCGAAAAGTCTGAGCTTGTAGAACATACAGAAAAAGTTGGAGAGGCGGAGGAGATAGAAGTAGAAGTGAAAATAGTCGCAGAGAGCGAGAGCAACCAAACTCCCTCTGACACAGCAGCACTTACAGTAGAGGCCCAAGAGTCAGGTGACATGGTTTGTATAGAGCCATATATAACATCACAATACATGGAAGACAATAATCCCTCATTAAATGACCTCACAGAGTTAAATCTGTCTCAAACTGAAAACCCATATCTGCTGGAATCACCTGACACTGCAAAGAAGAGAAGGAAAAGGGGTTCTACTCGTCGGAATAAAGGTAAACAAGCAGAGACAGACTTTGGGGAGAAACAAGACGCCAAAACTGGAGATGCAGAAAAATCCCTACAACTTCAGGCATCCATTGCAGTTGTGGAATCCTGGTCCTACAGCAACACAGAAGAGCTCCTGGGTCCAAAAGAAAGTGAAACGGACACTGAGTGTCTTTTGTTTGCTTCTAACACACTCGACCAACCGGATGACAGATGTAAAGAGGAAGTTGGTGAGGATATTGAACCTAGTAGTGAAGCTGTGGCTAGTTATAGCAGTGAATTGCTTCAAGATACTCTTGGAACCAAATCACTATTGCATCTGCCCCTAGACCTTGCGTTGCAAGTTGTTCATGGATTCCCTGCTGAACCAATAACAGAGGAGTTGAAGAAAGAGGAAGAGAGGAGGCAGGAAAGTGAGCATGCCGAGGTGGAGTCCTCCACATTTCTCAGCTCTAGGCATTCATTAGATCAATCCCTTGAGTCAGACACTTTAACCAACACAGAAGAGTTTGAGTCATTCAATAACACAATAATCCTCCAAAGTGGAGAAGGTGAAGAGAAACTTGAACCTGTTGTAAATGAGTCAGAATTGCAAGATGATATTAACTCTACTGGTCCAGGCAATCAGGAAACATTGCACCAAAGAGATGAAGATGAGAACTTTGTTGATCTGATAGTTGAGGAAAATATTGTACTGGCAAATATAACTCATTTTAGACAACCAGACCATGTAGAAAGCTATGAACCTGAACAAAGTGAGGATATTACCTGCTTTTTACAATCAACCCCCTCAGACAGCTCTTTGGGTCATGACAAAAGTGCTCAATCAGAATCCAGGAGAAGAAAGATGGGTTCAACTCGCAGGAATCCTAGAGGTAGACATGAGGAGGAAGAACATGGAGAGAGTAAGATGCGTAGATATCGTTACCTTTATGATGAGGGAGAAGAGGTCATATTGGGAAAAGAAGAAAAGTTGGGCATCGAAGAGACTGAGTTTGAAATATCTATGGAGCCTAAAGATAGCGCCAGTGTAGACGAGAAAGAAGGAGAGCAGATGGAAAAGGAGAATTTCCAAACAGAGGAAGACACAGAAAACATAGAAGAGACAGGAAGGAGGTTAGAGTGGGACATGGGAACAGTGGAAGGATCTGGTGTTGAAACATCGGAAGAGTCTCTGATGTTATTGGAACGGGAGCATGGAGCAGATGAGGAGAAGAAAGGAATGGAAGAAGAAAGTCTGATTGAACCCACCCCTTTTGATCAATACATCGATTCATTTGGTATTGCAGATCAATTATATAACCAAGAGAAAGGCAACATATTCACTGTAGACTCTGTCAATACAGAAACTGAGAGCAACAATGAAGCAAGCATGGCCCACATAGTTGACCCAAGAGCGCCATTCAGTGTTGGACTGGACCAATCAGGAGACACTTTACTCAGGGAGGAAGAGGTTAGTGATTTCACACTGCTTGTGAATAATTCTGAAGTGAGCAAGAGCAGCCAAATAGCATATGACTGTGCTCTTACACTAGAGTCAGATGACACTTTCAGCACTGATCCCAAAATCTCTCCTAGTCAACTCATCCAAACTCCCTGTATGGAAATCACTAACCCCTTTCTCAACCCATTATTACCGCAGAGTATTCAGGGGAATGAGGAGGATGCAAACACTGACCCCAATACCACAGGGGGACTGGACACATCAGAGGTCATTTTACTCAGTGAAGAGGAAATGAGTGATCATGTGCCGCTTGTAAATGAAGTGAGTGTCAGTAGCCAAATGACGTGTGATGATAGAACTCTCACAACAGAGCCCTGCCAAACAGATGAGGCTTTGAGCACTGATCCCAATATCTCTGCTAGTCAACTCAACCAAACTCCATACTCGGATGAAAGCCATAACTCTTTTCCCAATTCACTCTTACTGCAGAGTGTTCAGGACCAAGGTGATAATGCAGCAAACACCGACTCCAATCAGAGTCCTTCTCCAAGCAGGAGGAGAAAGATGGGGTCGACTCGTAGGCATCCTAGAGGTGTACAAAGAGAAGAGGAAGGCACAGAGGAGAAACAAGAAGGGGAAATAGAAAGCACAGAGGAGATAGAAGACAAGAGAGAAAACATGGATGCAGTGGAAGGTTCTTGCATGGAGTTTGAAATGTTGATGGAATCTAAGGATGGAGCTGGTAATGAGAAGAATGAAGGAGAAGAGAGAAATGAGGAGACTGTCCTGACTGACCTCAGCTGGTCATTCAGTACTTCAAATCAAGAGGGAAGAAACATAGAGGCTGACAATATAGAAAGTGAGAGCCAATCAATTATAAAGGACTCAATGGACACAAAAGTCTTGCTTCTACGTGAAGCAGAGTTGACTCAGATTAGTCAAATTCTTCACAACCCTTACCCTGATGTTCCTACTATAGAGTCATATGACTCCTACCTGACCGATGACACACTGAACTCAAATCCTGCCATCACTGGTTTGCAACACAAAGGAACATTATTGGAGGAAACACTTGATGAATCAAGAGGAAACACTGACTCCCCTCCAGATCCACCCTCACTGCAGAGTTCTCTTGGTCCAGAGGAAACAGCAGAGGTAGAATCCTACACTCCAGGGAGGAAAAGGAAGATCGGTTCCACTCGCAGCAAGACTCATCGAGGTAGAAAAGGAGAGGAGAGAAGAGAGGAGGGACAGGAGGACGAGAAAGGAGAAGACACAGATGTTATAGGAGAGGTGGGAGATGTCATTATAACAGCAGAAATGGATTCTAGCATAGAAAAGACTGAGCTTGTAGAGCTTGAGGAACTTCTAGAAAAAGTGACAGAGGATCAGGCGATGGGAGACCCAGCGATCATAGTAGTGGAGGGAGAGGTCAACATAGTAGTAGAAGGAGAATCTGGCATCGAAAAGTCTGAGCTTGTAGAACATACAGAAAAAGTTGGAGAGGCGGAGGAGATAGAAGTAGAAGTGAAAATAGTCGCAGAGAGCGAGAGCAACCAAACTCCCTCTGACACAGCAGCACTTACAGTAGAGGCCCAAGAGTCAGGTGACATGGTTTGTATAGAGCCATATATAACATCACAATACATGGAAGACAATAATCCCTCATTAAATGACCTCACAGAATTAAATCTGTCTCAAACTGAAAACCCATATCTGCTGGAATCACCTGACACTGCAAAGAAGAGAAGGAAAAGGGGTTCTACTCGTCGGAATAAAGGTAAACAAGCAGAGACAGACTTTGGGGAGAAACAAGACGCCAAAACTGGAGACGCAGAAAAATCCCTACAACTTCAGGCGTCCATTGCAGTTGTGGAATCCTGGTCCTACAGCAACACAGAAGAGCTCCTGGGTCCAAAAGAAAGTGAAACGGACACTGAGTGTCTTTTGTTTGCTTCTAACACACTCGACCAACCGGATGACAGATGTAAAGAGGAAGTTGGTGAGGATATTGAACCTAGTAGTGAAGCTGTAGCTAGTTATAGCAGTGAATTGCTTCAAGATACTCTTGGAACCAAATCACTCTTGCATCTGCCCCTAGACCTTGCGTTGCAAGTTGTTCATGGAATCCCTGCTGAACCCATAACAGAGGAGTTGAAGAAAGAGGAAGAGAGGAGGCAGGAAAGTGAGCATGCCGAGGTGGAGTCCTCCACATTTCTCAGCTCTAGGCATTCATTAGATCAATCCCTTGAGTCAGACACTTTAACCAACACAGAAGAGTTTGAGTCATTCAATAACACAATAATCCTCCAAAGTGGAGAAGGTGAAGAGAAACTTGAACCTGTTGTAAATGAGTCAGAATTGCAAGATGATATTAACTCTACTGGTCCAGGCAATCAGGAAACATTGCACCAAAGAGATGAAGATGAGAACTTTGTTGATCTGATAGTTGAGGAAAATATTGTACTGGCAAATATAACTCATTTTAGACAACCAGACCATGTAGAAAGCTATGAACCTGAACAAAGTGAGGATATTACCTGCTTTTTACAATCAACCCCCTCAGACAGCTCTTTGGGTCATGACAAAAGTGCTCAATCAGAATCCAGGAGAAGAAAGATGGGTTCAACTCGCAGGAATCCTAGAGGTAGACATGAGGAGGAAGAACATGGAGAGAGTAAGATGCGTAGATATCGTTACCTTTATGATGAGGGAGAAGAGGTCATATTGGGAAAAGAAGAAAAGTTGGGCATCGAAGAGACTGAGTTTGAAATATCTATGGAGCCTAAAGATAGCGCCAGTGTAGACGAGAAAGAAGGAGAGCAGATGGAAAAGGAGAATTTCCAAACAGAGGAAGACACAGAAAACATAGAAGAGACAGGAAGGAGGTTAGAGTGGGACATGGGAACAGTGGAAGGATCTGGTGTTGAAACATCGGAAGAGTCTCTGATGTTATTGGAACGAGAGCATGGAGCAGATGAGGAGAAGAAAGGAATGGAAGAAGAAAGTCTGATTGAACCCACCCCTTTTGATCAATACATCGATTCATTTGGTATTGCAGATCAATTATATAACCAAGAGAAAGGCAACATATTCACTGTAGACTCTGTCAATACAGAAACTGAGAGCAACAATGAAGCAAGCATGGCCCACATAGTTGACCCAAGAGCGCCATTCAGTGTTGGACTGGACCAATCAGGAGACACTTTACTCAGGGAGGAAGAGGTTAGTGATTTCACACTGCTTGTGAATAATTCTGAAGTGAGCAAGAGCAGCCAAATAGCATATGACTGTGCTCTTACACTAGAGTCAGATGACACTTTCAGCACTGATCCCAAAATCTCTCCTAGTCAACTCATCCAAACTCCCTGTATGGAAATCACTAACCCCTTTCTCAACCCATTATTACCGCAGAGTATTCAGGGGAATGAGGAGGATGCAAACACTGACCCCAATACCACAGGGGGACTGGACACATCAGAGGTCATTTTACTCAGTGAAGAGGAAATGAGTGATCATGTGCCGCTTGTAAATGAAGTGAGTGTCAGTAGCCAAATGACGTGTGATGATAGAACTCTCACAACAGAGCCCTGCCAAACAGATGAGGCTTTGAGCACTGATCCCAATATCTCTGCTAGTCAACTCAACCAAACTCCATACTCGGATGAAAGCCATAACTCTTTTCCCAATTCACTCTTACTGCAGAGTGTTCAGGACCAAGGTGATAATGCAGCAAACACCGACTCCAATCAGAGTCCTTCTCCAAGCAGGAGGAGAAAGATGGGGTCGACTCGTAGGCATCCTAGAGGTGTACAAAGAGAAGAGGAAGGCACAGAGGAGAAACAAGAAGGGGAAATAGAAAGCACAGAGGAGATAGAAGACAAGAGAGAAAACATGGATGCAGTGGAAGGTTCTTGCATGGAGTTTGAAATGTTGATGGAATCTAAGGATGGAGCTGGTAATGAGAAGAATGAAGGAGAAGAGAGAAATGAGGAGACTGTCCTGACTGACCTCAGCTGGTCATTCAGTACTTCAAATCAAGAGGGAAGAAACATAGAGGCTGACAATATAGAAAGTGAGAGCCAATCAATTATAAAGGACTCAATGGACACAAAAGTCTTGCTTCTACGTGAAGCAGAGTTGACTCAGATTAGTCAAATTCTTCACAACCCTTACCCTGATGTTCCTACTATAGAGTCATATGACTCCTACCTGACCGATGACACACTGAACTCAAATCCTGCCATCACTGGTTTGCAACACAAAGGAACATTATTGGAGGAAACACTTGATGAATCAAGAGGAAACACTGACTCCCCTCCAGATCCACCCTCACTGCAGAGTTCTCTTGGTCCAGAGGAAACAGCAGAGGTAGAATCCTACACTCCAGGGAGGAAAAGGAAGATCGGTTCCACTCGCAGCAAGACTCATCGAGGTAGAAAAGGAGAGGAGAGAAGAGAGGAGGGACAGGAGGACGAGAAAGGAGAAGACACAGATGTTATAGGAGAGGTGGGAGATGTCATTATAACAGCAGAAATGGATTCTAGCATAGAAAAGACTGAGCTTGTAGAGCTTGAGGAACTTCTAGAAAAAGTGACAGAGGATCAGGCGATGGGAGACCCAGCGATCATAGTAGTGGAGGGAGAGGTCAACATAGTAGTAGAAGGAGAATCTGGCATCGAAAAGTCTGAGCTTGTAGAACATACAGAAAAAGTTGGAGAGGCGGAGGAGATAGAAGTAGAAGTGAAAATAGTCGCAGAGAGCGAGAGCAACCAAACTCCCTCTGACACAGCAGCACTTACAGTAGAGGCCCAAGAGTCAGGTGACATGGTTTGTATAGAGCCATATATAACATCACAATACATGGAAGACAATAATCCCTCATTAAATGACCTCACAGAATTAAATCTGTCTCAAACTGAAAACCCATATCTGCTGGAATCACCTGACACTGCAAAGAAGAGAAGGAAAAGGGGTTCTACTCGTCGGAATAAAGGTAAACAAGCAGAGACAGACTTTGGGGAGAAACAAGACGCCAAAACTGGAGACGCAGAAAAATCCCTACAACTTCAGGCGTCCATTGCAGTTGTGGAATCCTGGTCCTACAGCAACACAGAAGAGCTCCTGGGTCCAAAAGAAAGTGAAACGGACACTGAGTGTCTTTTGTTTGCTTCTAACACACTCGACCAACCGGATGACAGATGTAAAGAGGAAGTTGGTGAGGATATTGAACCTAGTAGTGAAGCTGTAGCTAGTTATAGCAGTGAATTGCTTCAAGATACTCTTGGAACCAAATCACTCTTGCATCTGCCCCTAGACCTTGCGTTGCAAGTTGTTCATGGAATCCCTGCTGAACCCATAACAGAGGAGTTGAAGAAAGAGGAAGAGAGGAGGCAGGAAAGTGAGCATGCCGAGGTGGAGTCCTCCACATTTCTCAGCTCTAGGCATTCATTAGATCAATCCCTTGAGTCAGACACTTTAACCAACACAGAAGAGTTTGAGTCATTCAATAACACAATAATCCTCCAAAGTGGAGAAGGTGAAGAGAAACTTGAACCTGTTGTAAATGAGTCAGAATTGCAAGATGATATTAACTCTACTGGTCCAGGCAATCAGGAAACATTGCACCAAAGAGATGAAGATGAGAACTTTGTTGATCTGATAGTTGAGGAAAATATTGTACTGGCAAATATAACTCATTTTAGACAACCAGACCATGTAGAAAGCTATGAACCTGAACAAAGTGAGGATATTACCTGCTTTTTACAATCAACCCCCTCAGACAGCTCTTTGGGTCATGACAAAAGTGCTCAATCAGAATCCAGGAGAAGAAAGATGGGTTCAACTCGCAGGAATCCTAGAGGTAGACATGAGGAGGAAGAACATGGAGAGAGTAAGATGCGTAGATATCGTTACCTTTATGATGACGGAGAAGAGGTCATATTGGGAAAAGAAGAAAAGTTGGGCATCGAAGAGACTGAGTTTGAAATATCTATGGAGCCTAAAGATAGCGCCAGTGTAGACGAGAAAGAAGGAGAGCAGATGGAAAAGGAGAATTTCCAAACAGAGGAAGACACAGAAAACATAGAAGAGACAGGAAGGAGGTTAGAGTGGGACATGGGAACAGTGGAAGGATCTGGTGTTGAAACATCGGAAGAGTCTCTGATGTTATTGGAACGGGAGCATGGAGCAGATGAGGAGAAGAAAGGAATGGAAGAAGAAAGTCTGATTGAACCCACCCCTTTTGATCAATACATCGATTCATTTGGTATTGCAGATCAATTATATAACCAAGAGAAAGGCAACATATTCACTGTAGACTCTGTCAATACAGAAACTGAGAGCAACAATGAAGCAAGCATGGCCCACATAGTTGACCCAAGAGCGCCATTCAGTGTTGGACTGGACCAATCAGGAGACACTTTACTCAGGGAGGAAGAGGTTAGTGATTTCACACTGCTTGTGAATAATTCTGAAGTGAGCAAGAGCAGCCAAATAGCATATGACTGTGCTCTTACACTAGAGTCAGATGACACTTTCAGCACTGATCCCAAAATCTCTCCTAGTCAACTCATCCAAACTCCCTGTATGGAAATCACTAACCCCTTTCTCAACCCATTATTACCGCAGAGTATTCAGGGGAATGAGGAGGATGCAAACACTGACCCCAATACCACAGGGGGACTGGACACATCAGAGGTCATTTTACTCAGTGAAGAGGAAATGAGTGATCATGTGCCGCTTGTAAATAAAGTGAGTGTCAGTAGCCAAATGACGTGTGATGATAGAACTCTCACAACAGAGCCCTGCCAAACAGATGAGGCTTTGAGCACTGATCCCAATATCTCTGCTAGTCAACTCAACCAAACTCCATACTCGGATGAAAGCCATAACTCTTTTCCCAATTCACTCTTACTGCAGAGTGTTCAGGACCAAGGTGATAATGCAGCAAACACCGACTCCAATCAGAGTCCTTCTCCAAGCAGGAGGAGAAAGATGGGGTCGACTCGTAGGCATCCTAGAGGTGTACAAAGAGAAGAGGAAGGCACAGAGGAGAAACAAGAAGGGGAAATAGAAAGCACAGAGGAGATAGAAGACAAGAGAGAAAACATGGATGCAGTGGAAGGTTCTTGCATGGAGTTTGAAATGTTGATGGAATCTAAGGATGGAGCTGGTAATGAGAAGAATGAAGGAGAAGAGAGAAATGAGGAGACTGTCCTGACTGACCTCAGCTGGTCATTCAGTACTTCAAATCAAGAGGGAAGAAACATAGAGGCTGACAATATAGAAAGTGAGAGCCAATCAATTATAAAGGAATCAATGGACACAAAACTCTTGCTTCTATGTGAATCAGATTTCGCTGAGATTAGGGAAACTCTTCACAACCCTGATGTTCCTACTCTTGAGTCCCATCTGACTGATGACACACTGATTTCAACAGATAAAGTTAGAGAGGTGGAGGAGATAGAAGTAGAAGTGAAAATAGTAATGGAGAGCCAGAGCATCCAAACTCCCTCTGACGCAGCAGCTCTTACAGTAGAGGCCCAAGAGTCAGGTGACATGGTTTGTATAGACCCTCATATCTCTGCTATTCAACTTACCCAAGCAGCAGACATGGAACAATGTCTGTTAACACAAAGTAATAGCCCCAGTCTTCCTTCGAAATCATCTCTGTCTCTGAGTTCCCAATCTCGCGAGGTTGTTGGTGAATCCAAAGCTACAGGGAATAGAAGAAAGATGGGCTTTACTCATCGGACACAGGGAGGACTCCACGCAGAGGAAGAGAAGCAGGAGACAGGAGAAAATATAACAGAGGCAGAGGTCAGAGCGGAAACCATTGGAAATCCAGAAGTCAATGCTGTTTTGGAAAGATTTCAAGAGGAGCGCAGGGCTGAAGCTGTCAGTCTGGAGGACCAACAGGAGATACAGAGCACAGAGAAGGAGACAATACTCATAGAGGTACTTTGGCTTTCCTTACAAATGGCTTCACTTATTTTATTGAACTCATAGCATTCTTGACATAAACAAACATCCCCCGGCTGAGTACTTGAGGATATTTGAGTATTCAACATTTTATGATAAAGAGCTGCAGTGATGTCACAACTGAAATTGTTCATATACTGTAAGTCTGAATTCGGCCCTAACCTTTCAATATATGTAAAACATCTGATTTGTTACTTTTAAATCTTTTTACATGGTGTGTATACCAGACAGTATATAGAATATTGAACACACAACAAAATTTCATTTTAAAGAGATGATCAAATCCTGTCCTTTGTGGGAGATAATGTTGTCTATTTGTCTAAGGTGGTTGCCTCAAGCACTGTTTTGAGTGGAAAAGGGTCTGAACCAGTGGCTCCAGCTCTACAGCCAGGCCCTGGGAATAAAAGAGGTCAAGAAAAGGCAGAGCGTGTGGAGAAGCCCCTGGGTAAGTATCGAATGGCAACAGTGAGGAGGTACAAGTGGGATGGAAAGGTTAGTCTTGAGTAAGTAAGCCCACCAGGCAGGAATCACCTGGAATTAACTGCTGGATATGCACTGTTGAGGCCCTTTGCTCTCCACTTGTAGCGAAAAGGAATAAGTCAAGTTATGTTTGAGTGAGATCAGAGAGGTGATATCAACTGTAATAGACCAGTGTCTTTGATCCCCCTCCAGGTACCTTCGGAAGCTCTGGCTCTAGTTCAAACCCCTACAACGTGGTGATGGTTGGAAACAGCAGTGTGGGCAAAACCTCCTTCATGAGGCGTTTCCAAAGTGGAGAGTTCTGTCTGCACCACGATGCAACCATTGGTGAGTATCATCATCCTTGTTGTATGTTTGGCATCATGCCCTTTCATGTCATGCGAAGAAATGAACACACCATGGTATTACTGTACATTACTGTGCTCATTCATGTCTGGTTTCATGTTTGTTTGTTTGTTTGTGTGCTTATCATCTGAGCAGGTATTGATACCTGTATACAGTCTGTGACAGTGGATGCAAGCCCAGTGACTCTACAGTTATGGGATACTGCAGGTCAGGAAAGGTGGGTCTCTAAACTAAGTTCATCACAATTGTTCATTATATGTAATGCATCGATACAGAATCTGTTCCTCTGTCCTAATTTGAACCCTCCTTCATGTGTGTGTTTTATTTGTTAGTATATAATTACATACATGTTATACTATTGTTACACTCTACTCCCCAGATTCCACAGCATCACCAGACAAGTGTTCCACAAAGCCCAGGGTCTAATGCTGATGTATGACATCACTTCCTCTCAGAGCTTCTGTGACATCTGCTACTGGGTCAATTGCATTCAGGTAGGGGCCATTTAAATCATGCCTTTAACATTATAATCAAATAACAACTATGTAACAACACAAACAATTGTTTGCAGGATTCACAGTTGTTCCACTGGTATCTATTGTACTGTCATAACCTTTTGTATTTTGTAGGAGGGGGCTCCAGATGATGTCATCGTTATACTCCTTGGGAACAAGAATGATTGTGCTGATCTAGAACGAGAGGTTCAGACTCATGAAGGGGAGAACCTTGCAAAGGTATGTTGACGTTACTGTAACTTTAACAGCCAGAATGTGGGCGACTGGACTGTAGGATTTACAGGTGATGTGATTATTATTTTACAGTTCTGTAGCTGGTGCTGAAATTGACAGTGGTAGCAAAGCAGGATTGAGATCATTCATAATAAATACAAATAATACTTTTATTGATGATACTTGCTCTCACTCTTAAAGGGGTACGACATGCTCTTTATGGAGTGTAGTGCTGCAACAGGTGACAATGTGACTCTGTCTATGGAAACTCTGGCAAGGTAAGACATGCCGACAGGTCTTCCAAGTACAGTAAAAGCTATTGTTTGTTTGTGTTGTTGTGTGTAGTCTGGATTTGGCTGCATATTGTCATTATCTGCATGTGGAAGAGGACTCTGTTCTGTGAATATTCAAACATTGATTTGGTGTGTTGTTGCTTCAAGGATGCTAAAGCAGCTGGGTGAGCAGACAAGACAAGAAGAGGGAAGCTTGGTGTTGCAGAAAGAACCCCCAAAGAAGAAATCAGGCTGCTGCTGATCAAGGTGGAGAAGATTGGTACATGTCATAATCTGCAGCACATACACGCACATACGCACCCACGTACACACACACATGCATTTGTGCCCTATATGCCCTTATGATTGTATTTTTACTTCTAAATGTTCTATATGTATATATCAGATTTAAATTAAAAAAACATTTGTCAATGCATGCCAAAGCATATACTGTAGTGGTAGTAATGTGACGCTTGAGATGATTCTCCCTTTTCTACTTCTTTCAAACACTGTTTGTGGGGGAAAAATATATTTATTCAATTATGAAGAGATATATATTCATACCAACACTATTTATTTACAGTAGATAGTGGCATATTACAATTTATTGTTGTGTTTCTTTTTGCTTGTAAAACATCCACCTATGCAGTTTATACAAGCCTAATAAATACATAATACATTCAATTGCCTCCATAATTCCAGTCATATTGACAGAAAATATAAAAAATTATTTCTTTAACTATTACTGTGAGTTCCAGGAGCTGCCACGCTCGTCCGATCCGTCGATCTTATTGACTCACTGCTATTATCACATTGTACCTAATCTGTATGGACTAGAAGAGACTAGAAGTCAGAGACGTTCAGAGTGTGATTGCATCGATTGTTGTGTTGCCTCGTGGGTTCCAGAGCAACAGAATGGCTAGCACCAACAGGCTGAGGAACACAGCAAACGCTATGAAGAAGACTTCTGCTGCCCACTGGCCATGCTGCACACCTGTCACCACCAGGGGGCGCTCTGAAGGGATCAGGTTGGTCAGGTTCAACATGTAGCCCAGCGTCCAGTTGATGTCTGTGTCTGCCACCTGATAGACAGTGATGTATATAAACATAAACTCAGCAAAAAAAGAAACGTCCCTTTTTCAGGACCCTGTCTTTCAAAGATAATTTGTAAAAATCCAAATAACTTCACAGATCTTCATTGTAAAGGGTTTAAACACTGCTTGTTCAATGAACCATAAACAATTAATGAACATGCACCTGTGGAACGGTCATTAAGACACTAACAGACGGTAGGCAATTAAGGTCACAGTTATGAAAACTTAGGACACTAAACAGGCCTTTCTACTGACTCTGATAAACACCAAAAGAAAGACGCCCAGGGTCCCTGCTCATCTGCATGAACGTGCCTTAGGCTTGCTGCAAGGAGGCATGAGGACTGCAGATGTGGCCAGGGCAATAAATTGCAATGTCCGTACTGTGAGTTGCCTAAGACAGCGCAACAGGGTGACAGGACGGACAGCTGATCGTCCTCGCAGTGGCAGACCACGTGTAACAACACATGCACAGGATCGGTACATCCGAACATTATACTGCGGGACAGGTACAGGATGGCAACAACAACTGCCCGAGTTACACCAGGAACGCACAATCCCTCCATCAGTGCTCAGACTGTCCGCAATAGGCTGAGAGAGGCTGGACTGAGGGCTTGTAGGCCTGTTGTAAGGCAGGTTCTCACCAGACATCACCGGCAACAACGTCGCTTATGGGCACAAACCCACCGTTGCTGGACAGGACTGGCAAAAAGTGCTCTTCTCTGACGAGTCATGGTTTTGTCTCACCAGGGGTGATGGTCGGATTCGCGTTTATCGTCGAAGGAATGAGCATAACACCGAGGCCGTACTCTGGAGTGGGATCGATTTAGAGGTGGAGGATCCGTCATGATCTGGGGCGGTGTGTCACAGCATCATCGGACTGAGCTTGTTGTCATTGCAGGCGATCTCAACGCTGTGCGTTACAGGGAAGACATCCTCCTCCCTCATGTGGAACCCTTCCTGCAGGCTCATCCTGACATGACCCTCCAGCATGACAATGCCACCAGCCATACTGCTCGTTCTGTGCGTGATTTCCTGCAAGACAGGAATGTCAGTGTTCTGCCATGGTCAGCGAAGAGCCCGGATCTCAATCTCATTGAGCACGTCTGGGACCTGTTGGATCGGAGGGTGAGGGCTTGGGCCATTCCTCCCAGAAATGTCCGGGAACTTGAGGGGCCTTGGTGGAAGAGTGGGGTAACATCTCACAGCAAGAACTGGCAAATCTGGTGCAGTCCATGAGGAGGAGATGCACTGCAGTACTTAATGCAGCTGGTGGCCACACCAGATACTGACTGTTACTTTTGATTTTGACCCCCTCCCTTTGTTCAGGGAGACATTATTCCATTTCTGTCAGTCACATGTCTGTGGAACTTGTTCAGTTTATGTCTCAGTTGTTGAATCTTGTTATGTTCATACAAATATTTACACGTGTTACGTTTGCTGAAAATAAACGCAGTTTAGAGGACGTTTATTTTTTGATGAGTTTATATTTATGTACAGTCGTGGCTAAAAGTATTGAGAATGACACAAATATTCATTTCCACAAAGTTTGCTGCTTCAGTGTCTTTAGATATTTTTGTCAGATGTTACTATGGAATACTGAAGTATAATTACAATAATTGTATAATTACAAGCATTTCAAGTGTCAAAGGCTTTTATTGACAATTAAATGAAGTTGATGCAAAGAGTCAATATTTGCAGTGTTGACCCTTCTTTTTCAAGACCTCTGCAATACGCCCTGGCATGCAGTCAATTAACTTCTGGGCCACATCCCGACTGATGGCAGCCCATTCTTGCATAATCAATGCTTGGAGTTTGTCAGAATTTGTGGGTTTTTGTTTGTCCACCTGCCTCTTGAGGATTGACCACAAGTTCTCAATGGGATTAAGGTCTGGGGAGTTTCCTGGCCATGGACCAAAATATCGATGTTTTGTTCCCCGAGCCACTTAGTTATCACTTTTGCCTTATGGCAAGGTGCTCCATCATGCTGGAAAAGGCATTGTTCGTCACCAAACTGTTCCTGGATGGTTGGGTGAAATTGCTCTCGGAGGATGTGTTGGTACCATTCTTTATTCATGGCTGTGTTCTTAGGCAAAATTGTGAGTGAGCCCACTCCCTTGGCTGAGAAGCAACCCCAGACATGAATGGCCTCAGGATGCTTTACTGTTGGCATGACACAGGACTGATAGTAGCGCTCACCTTGTCTTCTCCGGACAAGCTTTTTTCCGGATGCCCCAAACAATCGGAAAGGGGATTCATCAGAGAAAATGACTTTACCCCAGTCCTCAGCAGTCCAATCCCTATATCTTTTGCAGAATATCAGTCTGTCCCTGATGTTTTTCCTGGAGAGAAGTGGCTTCTTTGCTGCCCTTCTTGACACCAGGCCATCCTCCAAAAGTATTCGCCTCACTGTGCGTGCAGATGCACTCACACCTGCCTGCTGCCATTCCTGAGCAAGCTCTGTACTGGTGGTGCCCCGATCCCGCAGCTGAATCAACTTTAGGAGACGGTCCTGGCGCTTGCTGGACTTTCTTGGGCGCCCTGAAGCCTTCTTCACAACAATTGAACCGCTCTCCTTGAAGTTCTTGATGATCCGATAAATGGTTGATTTAGGTGCAATCTTACTGGCAGCAATATCCTTGCCTGTGAAGCCCTTTTTGTGCAAAGCAATGATGACGGCACGTGTTTCCTTGCAGGTAATCATGGTTGACAGAGGAAGAACAATGATTCCAAGCACCACCCTCCTTTTGAAGCTTGCAGTCTGTTATTCGAACTCAATCAGCATGACAGAGTGATCTCTAGCCTTGTCCTCGTCAACACTCACACCTGTGTTGACGAGAGAATCACTGACATGATGTCAGCTGGTCCTTTTGTGGCAGGGCTGAAATGCAGTGGAAATGTTTTTTGGGGGAATTCAGTTCATTTGCATGGCAAAGAGGGACTTTGCAATTAATTGCAATTCCTCTGATCACTCTTCATAACATTCTGGAGTATATGCAAATTGCCATCATACAAACTGAGGCAGCAGACTTTGTGAAAATTAATATTTGTGTCATTCTCAAGACTTTTGGCCACGACTTTATATGATAGACACACAGTTTCATTAAGGCAGCACAGCTATTCACATTGACTGCCATACAAGAACATTCCTTTTTTCATGAATTCTGTGGTAAAATGTCTTTCATTCTGTGTCCTGAAGCAAAATCTTTCGAATTGGATGTTGATGTTTTACATATGTCAATACACAAGTGTATAGTTAAGCACACACCTGTCTCTGGAAGTATATATTTCCCCAGGTCTGGTTGAACTTGTAGCCGTCTAGTAGTACTGTCATTATGTAGTTTGCTGAGGCACAGTAATCACGAAGGTACTTGTCCTTTTCACTATACTCTGTCTTGAGCTGCCAAAATAATTGATATTATCATAAACAAAGTTGTAGTAACATTGGGGCCGATTCTGACCCGAGGTAAGTGGTGTAAATGGAGGTGAAAGAAACGCACACCTGTTTAGGCGAGGTGCTGGCTAGCTGAGTAAAACATATGAAAAAGAAAAAGAAAGCCACACTCTCTAGGAGCTCAGATGCAATAATTGAATAACCTAATAACCAACGTTTCGACAGACAAACTGTCTTCATCAGTGGCGTATATGGAACATAATTCCCTTTTTATCCCTTTTTTTTTCTCTCTATGTGTATTCTGACCTTGAATTTAAGCGTGAGAATAGCATGCTATTCACCCACTATTTGTTGGGGGTGGCGATCGAATAAATGAAGGTGTGTAGACAGATATGCTGTATTCTGACCTTGACTTATTTCCCTAATAATTCCATCACCTTTACGTGTGAGGAAACCATGAATAACGTGGAGTCTACCTACCGATCCCAAGTTGAAAAAGCATCAAATTAATTTTTCAGATAGAAATAACACCATTCTCCATGCACTGTAATTTACAACTGGATAAGAGCTACAGTAGGTAAATGATTAATCCGTTTGGATAAATGCATTGTAAATATATATGACACTTGTTTTAGATCTATTAAAGTTTATGAAATGCTGTGCCATTATGCAGTATTTAAATTACAAGGCTTTTTTGCTTGCAGAGATGGGCACTCTCAAATGTTTTAATTACAGGCTACTTTAACATTCTCTGTCTCCTATTTCTATCAAACCACCCTTTCTATCAAACCACCGATTCAAATTCTATGTACACTAATCTTCTAACATTGCCATGTGTTGAAGAACTGAATGTGGCAATTTTCTGAATGAATCAAACCACCTTTATCTTTCTTTTATATTAATCTCCAAACCTGTTTTTATGATTCAAAAATACTTTCCTAAACCTAAATAATCTACAAGATGAGAGTATTTTTTTAATCTATAAATTGGGGCTGAAACGTAGACAAAATATGCACATATTTATATGGATTTCTTTCAATGATCCCTAATATTCGGAACACATTCTCTCGATATGTTCTGTATATTTTCTGTTGACAAAAGTTTAACTAGAAGGCACACTGTATTTAAAGGGATGGCTTAAGATAAATGTACTGAAAAATCCACGAGAAAATCTGTTGGACAACAAGTGGGAGTGTTTTCAGCGGTTGAATGAATGTATTCAGAGTGTGCGAGGTAGGCACACCTGCAGAATGTGTTACGTGACTAAATAAGGTAACTCTGAATACCAAATACTGAGAAGTGCGTAGGAAAGTTTGCTGACGACACAACATTAGTACGCTTGATTGCCAACAACAACGAGATGCCCCCCCCCCCCCCCCCGCCTATGGACATCATTACCCCATTATCGAATTAATCTCTCATCTAAAAAGAAAGGCGTGCTTATGAAAGGCAAAAATTCCAAAGTCTGAATCGGCCCCATTATGAATAAGGTTATTATGAGATATACTATAGTTTATGTTTAGCATCTGATTGAGTATGAATTTATGAATCTGTATACCGGTATACAGTTTTAGGAAGTGTACTGGTAATGTGAAAGGTCAGCAGAGGTCTCTATATCTCACCGAGTCCCAGGTCCTTTTACAGAAAGTGTCTATAGTTGTGGTAGCCTGAGACAGAGAGGACTGAGGAGCCAGACCAAGGAAGTCAAAGGTGTAATAGTATGTTGAGAAAGCCTAGGGAGAAGGAACAGTATGATGGTGACAATATATACTGTACATAGTTCAGACATCTTTCAAATTGGAGTGTTTGATTGAGCCTGCCTGGAGTGCCAGTTGAGTGGCCTTTGCGTAGATATGGGATGAATACTCACAAAGAAGTCGCCACTGACTGGGGGCTGGTATACCCCGTTGAAGCCACAGTCAGGAGCCAGGGAGCAGGCAGTCAGGTTCATGATGTTCTTCATCTGGTTGAGACACTGCAGTGGCTCACTGGTCCCTGTGAAGATGACCTCTGAGGCCGGGTCAAAGGTCACGGGTCTGGCAACGCAGGGGGAGTCATAGAGGTCACCCAGAGTCAGGGTTAGGTTGTAGCCCAGGTGGTAGCAGGGGTGCTTGACTGGGCGGGTAGACCCACTGATCTGAGAGAGGAGGAAGTTTGCTTGAATCAAAAGAAAAACAGCCCTTTAAACAGCCATAAAATGCTTCTGACTCAACTGAGAAGCATTCAGTCAAACAGATTTGGGGTAATTAGATTGGCCCAAAGATATTTATGATTTGCTTTAAAGCTGGAATCCATAGCCGGTGAAACTGCCACGTCTGTTTGCGATATTACAACAACAAAGTGGCTACTTTAAACAACGAACATTGTTTTTCACCTCGGACATCATTGCACGTGCAATAAAACAGCAGAGTATGTACTATGATTATTTTTACCACGATGCAGGATGCTCCTCTGACCCGTTACAATTTTTTTTAATCTAAAAACAATAATAAATGCACCTGAGGCATCCAGTGGCGCTGTTTCAACTTATGCAGATCTTAGCTTTAAAGAAAGCCTGGGTAAGGCCAAAACACTACTGCCTGTTTACACATTTCTATTCCTGAAAACTGGTCTTATATCTACATGTAGGGTGAGTTTACCTGGCATTTTTACAGTACCCAAAACCATTCTGCAATTTCTTTGAGTCATATCTAACAGGTGACCAGACAACTACTTACAGTACCTTCAGTAGATGAACCCGTAGCTGCCTCATGGCCTGTTCCTTTCCATAGCACAGGTAGCTGTGTGTGTACACCTCATATTGGTAACCATAGAGCTTTGGTCCCAGGGCGGAGGCAGGGTCCTGTACAGGCTGGCCGGGGGTAAAGGCTATCTGGGTAGAAGAGCCTCCCATGTCCAGGGCGCCCCAGATCTTCCTTCCTTTAGGGCTTACCCATTCTCCCTCAAAGGTGTGCTGCTCAGGAGAAGTACAAATACTGTATGTTAGCTATAATGTTAAACTGCAAAGACCTGCAATTCACCATTATAACAAGCTATTACAGTGGTTATAAATGGTACTACTACTGTATATCCACAAACCTCTGATCATTTTGCCTAAACAAGGTTGACACCATTCGGGAGTGTGTGTGTGTGTGTGTGTAATGTGTGTGCGTGTGCGCGTTCCCTATATTTGTATTCATATTTATTATGGATCCCCATTAGCCAAAACAGCAGCAACTCTTCCTGGGGTCCAGCAAAATTAAGGCAGTTTAATGTTAATGTTAAAAACATTACAATACAGTCACAGATTTCACAACACACTGTGTGCCCTAAGGACCCTACTACACCACTACCACATATCTACAGTACTAAATCCATGTGTATGTATAGTGCGTATGTTATCGTGTGTGTGTGTGTGTGTGTGTATGCATGTGTCTGTGCCAATGTTTGTGTTGCTTCACAGTCCCTGCTGTTCCATAAGGTGTTTTTTTTTATCTAATTTTACTGCTTGCATCAGTTACTTGATGTGGAATAGAGTTCCATGTAGTCATGGCTCTATGTGGTACTGTGTGCCTCCCATAGTCTGTTCTGGACTTGTGGACTGTGAAGAGACCTCTTGTGGCATGTCTTGTGGGGTATGTATGGGTGTCCAAGCTATGTGCAAGTAGTTTAGACAGACAGCTTGGTGCATTCAACATGTCAATACCTCTCATACACACCTTGATGAAACTCTCTTGTAGATAGTTGATGGTGATCCATCCGTAAGCCCCTTCCTCCATCCCAGATAGGATCCGTGCCCCCCGGAAGTCAAAGGGATACCCCTGGATCACCTTGGTTACCTGCTCCAACACCTGATAAGACTGGGTGTGATTCTGTAGCCTGAGGAGAGGAAAATATTCAGCCACTCTTACCGGACAATGGAAGTAGATTTCATAAATGCTACTTTATTATTAAAACCATGTTCTGCAGCCTGAAAGAGTATACATCACCCAGTCATAATGTACAGGAGGTTAAATACACTCAGAAAAAAGGGTTCCAAAAGCTTTGTGGTACCAGGTAGAGCCCTCTGTGGAAAGGGTTTTACATGGAACTCAAAAGGGATCTTCCTGGAACCTAAAGGGTTCTTCAAAAAGGGTCTCCTATGGGGACAGCCGAAGAACCGTTATAGGTTCTAGATAGCACCTTTTTATTCTTAGAGTGTAGTCACCACATAGATTAGTGGGAGGTTTTCCTTGCACATTCATTCATAAAGTCGTAGTTTTGGGATGAGGTAAATGAAAATGATTACACCTATCAAGATAACACAGTGCAGTCTTGACTTACTGCAAGAGTCGCATGCCAGCGGTAGCACCAAGGTACACAGGAGTTTCCCTCCGCTGGTTTGCAGGGACGGCTGCCAGTGCACTTTCCAGGCACTTCCTCAGACTGAGCCCTGCACCAGGTGGGTCCTGGGCATAGCTAGAGATGCCATCTCCTACGGACAAGCAGGGGACAGGGGTGTGAGTCATTGGTATATTTTTTTATGTGACAACCATTACTGGGTGGTATATTATGATTTGTCTTGGCCCTTGCGATCAAGCTGCAATGAAAATAGGTGTAAGATGACTTACGGGCATATTCTAACTTCTACCTTCTTGGGGCAAATCCTAACTACTCTCCCATTGACATCAATTTTGGTTGACAAATTCCGGTAACTTTCCCAAAATCCCAGATGAGGAACTCCAGGTTGGAGGCTGCCCCTGCAGCTTATTCCCTCCACATTCCAAAACCTGGGAATTTTGGGAAAGTTACTGGAATTTTGAAACCTTAACGTCATTGCATGACTAAGTGAAGATTCGCCTTACGTGGAAGTTAGTATTCACCCCTAAGAGATCAAATAATAGAGTAGTAGTAATGGTTCACTGACAGCACTCAGCACTGACCGTCAACATCACAGACCAGCATCTGTGACACCACCCCAGTGTTGTTTTCTTTGTTGCCAGGCCAACGGTACATGTAGAGAGAAGTGTGTGTGGATCCAGCATCGAACACCATCCCATACTGAAGGACACACAGAGACAGAGAAGTCAAATACCAACAGAGAGAGGGAGAGAGAGAGAAACTAAGAGTAACTTTGTCCTTACTGGGACAATCTAATAAATATACATTTTTGATAACGTCCCATATTAATGTTGGGACATTTTTGAGTACCTACTGTCCCATATTATTGTTGAATATTGTCCCATATTGGGAGCTTGACAGGGGCCCTGTTGCATCCTGTGAGGTATGTGCTTTGTGAAGTAACATTGATGTCTGGGAAATGATAAAGGAAATGTGATATCCAAACGGGTCAAAGGTGGAATTAAGAGGGAACGCGTTGGAACGGCATTCCCAAAGTTAAATGATTTCAACATGAAAAACGTAGATTTTTAAGGTGCATTTTGGGATTTTACATGGGTGAGTTCCCAGAGTAAATTTTCCCCAATTACTGTAGTTACAACCCAGGTAACAGTTTTTCTTCATCACCTGCATGCGATGGGGGAGATCCACCAAGTGGTGCTGAACTAATGTGAGGATTAGAGCGATGATGCCCACGCATCCCATCACTACCACGACTGCAGCCAGCACAACCTGTTTCACCATTGACATCTTAATTCCAAACACACCTGTAAGCCCACTCTCCCGGGGACACACACACACACACACACACACACACACACACACACACACACACACACTAAATTACACTTTGGTCTTCTTTTATGCCACCATCGCGAAAGATAACATCTGTTTTACCAGTGACATCTTCATTCCAAACACACGTAAGCCCACTCTCCCGGACAAACATACACACACATGGCAAATTTGTTGAGAACTAATCAACTGTCTCTCTAAAATCAATCCTTTGATTATAAAAAACAAATTACACAGGAGTTTTTTTCATGCCATCAGTGAAATATTACATTGTCATCGATCTTCATTCATAAATATAACATTATTTATAACATTATAACAGTACTTGTGACAGTTCATTTATTTCTATAAATAGGCACAATGTACACAGTCTATCCCAAAATAATGTATATCTTATCTGATGTATCTGCTTTATTTTATCAGATTCTTATCAGACTCGTTACAGAGTTGGCAAGGACATCATTTTATATATATATATATATATATATATATATATATATATATATATATTCTGATTCAGATTTTACCACAGCAATTGTGAGTTTAATGTATTTATGCCACTTGTCTCCTATGCCACTGTCTCCTCTTCTCCAAAGGTGTAAAGAACTGACAAAGACTATTGTACATTGTGTGATCTTAAAATGCTGTCTGTACATCCAAAAATTTACATATCGCTTAACAGTATAGTTTTGTCTTGGTTTACTGCATAGTGCTATTATAAAGATGTTAACATGAGAGCATTATGCCTAACGTATTGAACAGATAATGCTGCCTTTGAAATAACCATGAAAGACAAATAGGAGCAGTGACTGACTAGTAGTCAACCATTAACAGAGAAAGCCCCTGAACTCTTCTATTAAAACATGAGATGACAACAGGAGTTTTCCACTTGATCCTCCATGGTCCAACATGGTCAAAACAACTGGACTTACCGTCACAGAAGTTTCTTCTCTGTGATCTCTTCTCCCTGACCCCCAGGTCAAATTAGAAACAGATGCGTTACCTTAGAAATGTTTCGCAAGATCTTACACTGACCAGAGTACAAGCGTTCTCCGCCTTTCTCTTGTGCTCTCACTGACTATCACTTACGCACTCTCTCTGTCTCTCTCTCTCTCACTCACCCTCTCTCTCGCTCTCTCACTCTTTCCCTCCCTACCTCACGTATCTCAAATAAACTCACTCTCTCTCTTCCTCCCAAGATCTGATGCACTGTACAATTTGTCATCTTTCTTCCTCAAGTGGTAGGCTGAAATGTAATGTTAGAGCCCTCACAACTACTCACGAATTTGATTACATTGAATATGTGGACATTTGAAGTATGTGATGTCTCATGTTTGACGTAATGCTGACAATGCTGCCTTTGAAATAACCATGAAAGACAAATGTTTGAGCGTTCAACGCTTATTGACTTTGCACTTGCATACAGGGCAGGACAGTGTTTACAAGAATCTGTCTCTTATCTTTACTGAAACCACTAACAAGAAACTGTCTCTTATCTTTACTGAAACCACTAAAACCAAGCCCTACCCTCAGGGTCAATACATTCCTCAATAGAGCCCCACAGTGGAGGTGTCATAATACCCATAAAACCTATCGGTCAAACAGGGAAAAGGTTCCAATCGTTTTTCCACCATTAATTTCCCCCCATAGCTAATTTATGAAACACTTAAAATAAGGGCTGTGTTTTGTGTAGGCTTACCCTGGCGTGACGTTTTGATAACCATGTAAATCTCTCTCGGACAAGGTGACTTTTATCAATATATTTGCCTCTATTTACTCTCAAATTCGAAAATGCTAATTAGCATTAAAGTAGACATTATGCAAGACTACAAATCCCTGCAAGCTCCAAAGTAGACATCATGCAAGACTACAAATCCCTGCAAGCTCTTGCACGTCATCTCTAGCTGACACGTTTGCTAACAGGTAATGTGTCAACTTAAAACTTGCACAAGAAAGTTCACAGAATTGTGAATTTAAAGAAATGTAGCTAGTTTATTAATTACAACATTTTGCTAATATGATTTAGTTAATCCAGAGATTCTTACCTTTGCCGCAAGTCATCAGACTCATCCAGATCATCATGGCATTTGTAGTTCTTCACATTAGCAGCTAATTAGCATTTCATTTTTGGGTGGTAAATACAGGCGAATATATTGATAAAAGTCACTTTGTCCTAGAGGTATTTACACTGTTATCAAAACGTCACGCCAGGGTAGGCCTACATGAAACACAGCCCTTATTTTAAGTGTTTCTAAAATCCCTTATTTGAAAAATGAATGGTGGAAAAACTATTGGAACCATTTCCTTGTTTGACCGCTAAGTTTTATAGGTATTATGACTCATACTGTGGTACTCTATAACTCAATAACTAACTCAAATAATTGTTTACATGCACTATAAAGGGGTTACTGTGAATTTGGAAAGTAAAATTCTGTATTTCATATTACAAAACACTTACTGTAATATAAATATGGTATTGAAGCAAGTATTGTGTAAAGAGACACAGTACAATCCTAAAAATGTACTGTATTATACTGTAAAAAAAAGTAAATGCTACCATAATCAGAATGAATGAATGAAATTCATTGCAGGGTGGGGTTTGTATTTCAGATTATTTTACTGTAATTACAAGGGATTGGTGCCAGCATGTTGGCTGCTAGGTAAAGTGTTTACACATTACAGAATATTTATCAATATTTGGTGGCACTTCTAGGGGCCTTAACAAAGGATTCCAAACTGGCAGCGACTACAGGGCAAATTTGACCAAAACGACATGGCAAAATGCTCAACCATATAAGGTTTAAAGGGATACTTCTGGATTTTATAAAATCTACTTCCCCAGAGTCAGATTAAGTTATCGATACCTTTTGTAGTTTCGCGAGCCAATGCTAATTGACATTAGCACAATGACTGGACGTATATAGACCAGTTGCGAATTTGGCTTCCGTAAAATGGGAAGCCTGGGGAAGTTCCATGGCAGAAGTCAGCTATAGAGGGGTTGGAACCTGGTGTAAATCAGTGACGCCTTGCAACACATCAAACCAATCAAGTTCCTTGCTTGGAAGGAGCTCCAAAGATGCTCACCAGATTAGTGCCATAGGAGCAACACTGAGGATTAAAATGTCAACAAAACAAGCACAGGTGACAAAACATTTTAGAACGTTTGGGTTTTCAGAGCATTTCTCTGTTATTTCCAGATGAGCTAAACATGCAGCAAGGGGAGAGAAATGGTCTACAAAGCTGGCCATATCAATATTTTTATGTTGATGTTTCTGAAATGATATTTGGCTGTAAAGGCTAGCATGAGGGACAAGTATCTAGCCACAATGAGGTTTGTTTAGAGAAAAGTCAACTAACCTTGTAAGCTACCTAGGCATAATTAACTAGCTAGCTACTAGCTAGTTTAAATCCTCTCACGACTATGAAGCCAACCTTTAATTTTACCTAAAATGTTAGCTGTGTTAGCCACACAAGCTTATCCAGAGTCAGTGATACATGAAGCAGCCATGTACTATTAGTGGGAGGTTTTCTATCTATGGGAACTGCAATAATTTTGCTAGAAACATTGCTAAAATAAAGGAAATAAAATAAAATATACCTCATAAAATGTCACCTGTAATGCTCATCTCCTGTAGCCTAATTCTCCTTATTTTCGTACTGTACCTCGATAACACAGCTTGGATTTATACTAAACAATTTTATATGTCAGCACTTATAAGGCATGTACAAAATCTAGTATATGGTTTGCCTCATATACATTGTCTACTGGTATAATTTTAAATTGAGAAAATACACTGAGTATACCAAACATTACAAACACCATCCTAATATTGAGTTTTCAATACCCCTTTCAAAGGTGCTTACATTTTTTCTTTCCCATTCATGCTCTGAATGGCACACATACACAATCCATGTCTCAATTGTCTCAAGCCTTAAAAATCCTTCTTGAGTTTCTTGAGTCTGTTACAGTCTCCTCCCCTTCATCTACGCTGATTGAAGTGGATTTAACAAGTGACGTCAATAAGTGATCATATCTTTCACCTCGATTTACCTGGTCAGTTTATGTCATGGAAAGAGCAGGTGTTCTTAATATTTGTATACTCAGTGTATAGCTCAACATGTAAACAATGTGTGAGTTTAGCTATTCTCTGCTTCAGATGACAGATGCCCATAAGCCCAGTAATGCCATCATACTGTAGGCCTATGGCTGCATTGGTGATGCATGCCATATGATAAGCTGCTAAATGGATTCACATAGCTGATATAACAGAAAGTGACAATCAAATAAAACAGATTTGAGATCTTACAAATAGACAAAAAGGAAATGTTCATTTGAGAATACAACACATAAACACAGACACATTATAGACAGAACCCCCTCCCCTATTTATTGCAGATTGTGATATGTGATTAATCAACAGACACTGGTTCATTTTGAATAATAGTTTAACAATTAAAACAAGTTTAAACACTTTACTTCAAAGAATCAACACTTCATCACTTCAAAACATACAAATAAGCTAAGTCGTATGTAAAGATTAGACATCTTAGTCTCAACAACAATAGATAATTAAGTGGTAACAAGTAGGCTATAATTACTGAAGCATAATTTCAAGTGAACAAAAATAATCCATACCAGTGGTGGCCAACCTTGCTCCACTGATCCCTGATCTACTAGGTGAGCCGACTTCTTTTCCAGCCCAGCAAAAGCACACTTGATTATCAACTCATTAAATTTCATAAGTTAAATCAGCTGTGTTATTGCTGGGCTGAAACAGAACCCTGCACACCCGGCAGACCACCAGCAGGGTTGCCCTGCTCCAATTGTAATAGGTTTATACATTGTGTGTGATGTTTAACTATATTTTTGTATACAACATTTGCTAACATAGGTAGGCCTACACATATAACCCATGGCATATAGGATATACCCTTAGTCTCTTGGGACATTCATTGGGACCTCTCTCTTCATCTACAAAAGTGCCTTCACAACTTTCCATTTCTAAGGACAGAAAACATCACAAAGAAACAGGCTTCATTATACACAAATTAGAGAGCACTCTATTTTATGTTGCTATTATCTCTCTGTCCTCATAGGGGCTGAAACTGGAGAATCTTTACGTAATGTCCTCCCACAAAATGACCTGCCCTATCCAGTAGCCTACACTCTCCCTTTAGTGACAGATGGAGCTGCAATTTCACCCAATTTTCCATGGCTGTTACCTACAAATGCATTTGGAGACTGTTTTTATAATAATTTTACAATAATTACATCAAGATAGCTAGCTAATAGGAAGTGTTAGCACTTTTTTTTCTAAGAGTGTAGCTTTTATTCAGCTGTCCCCATAGCAGTACCCTTTGAAAAAACCTTTTTGGTTTCATGAAGAACCCTTTCCACAGAGGGTTCCAAAAGGGTTCTACCTGAAACCAAAAATGGTTCTACCTGGAACCAAAAATGGTTATCCTATGGGGACAGATGAAGAACCTTTTTGGAACCCTTTTTCTAAGAGTGTAGCTTGATTACATTTTTTTTCATTTTTTTTAATATTGTATTTCACCTTTATTTAACCAGGTAGGACAGTTGAGAACAAGTTCTCATTTACAACTGAGACCTGGCCAAGATAAAGCAAAGCAGTGTGACACAAACACAGAGTTACACATGGAATAAACAAATGTACAGTCAATAACACAATATAAAAAAATCTATTTTTTTTAAATTTGTGTGCAAATTAGGTAAGATTAGGGAGGTAAAAGCAATAAATAGGCCATAGTGGCGAAGTAATTACAATTTAGCAATTAAACACTGGAGTGATAGATGTGCAGAAGATGAATGTGCAAGTGGAGATACTGGGGTGCAAAGGAGCAAAACAATGAATACCAATTTAATTCACTTAGCTAAACAGTGTGTACAGTTAGCTAGCAGCTAATTTTAGTTAGCCAACAAAGTGACCTACTGGCCTACAGCTATCTAATAATATATTGTCTTTTAACATTTTTTAAATGTATTTATTTACCTGAATAGTTTTTCCCACTACCTCTGTTTTTTGTGTCCTTACAAAAACAAAATAGTGGTCAATCTTCACAATATTTTCAGGGTTTGCGAAGCGCAGCCAGCAGCCATGTGGACAAGTGGAGACAAGGTAAAAAGTGTTTGTCATCAGAGCGGTTTAGAACGTGTTGTGACGTTTGACTTTACCAGCGTATATCACTTTCAATAAATATCAATCACAGACTGTTGGCCACACTTGATAACTAGCACTTGAAAACGAGCATAGGCAACAACTACCTGGAAGGAAAACAGTGACAAACATAACACACAGCACCCCTTCTATGGGCCTGTAGGGGCAGGGTTTCTTGAAATGTAGCATCCAATCAAAATCTTGGTCCACATTGGTCCAGTGGACCATTCAACCCGTTTTTGCAGTACAAAGTTTCCCAGACTTCCAAGTGAGGCGTGAGAACGATGTGATTTTGGAGGTATGACAAAGCGAGACTAGTACATCAATGGTAACAGCTATTGTGCTAACGCTAGTTCATCTGACTCTGGGGAAGTAGATAAAGGGCTTCCCTTTACAGTAAGTATCCATTTACAGTAAGACTTGCTGTCACTACAATCTGTCCCCTATATAGAGATTTCAGAAAGTATTCATATCCCTTGATTTATTCCAAAGTCAAGGGGTGTGAATACTTTGATGGCACTGTATTTGTTTAAAATCTATCAATTGATGGTTTCATTTCAGACAGACAAATAATCATGTTTGTTTGCAAAATACTATATCCGCCTCACTCTCAGAGAAATAAGTAGTACTGCTAGGTTTTACACAGTCAAATGTAACAAATAACTAATAAAGAAATGTACAAATTATATATTTGTGACATCAATATGGTTTTTGTGCTTGATGGTTGTTGCAACTGCACTTGAAGAAACTTTAAAAGTTCTTGGCATTTTCCATATTGACTGACCTTCATGTCTTAAAGTAATGATGGACTGTCGTTTCTCTTTACTTATTTGAGCTGTTCTTGCCATAATAGGGACTTTGTCTTTTACCAAATAGGGCTATCTTCTGAATACCAACCCTACCTTGCCACAACACAACTGATTGGCTCAAACACATTAAGAAGGAAAGAAATTCCACAAATGTTAATTGAAATGCATTCCAGGTGATTACCTCATGAAGCTGGTTGAGAGAATGCCAAGAGTGTGCAACGCTGTCATCAAGGCAAAAGGGTGGATACTTTAAAGAATCTCAAATGTATTTTGATTTGTTTAACACTTTTTTGGTTACTACATGATACCATATGTGTTATTTCCTAGTTTGATGTCATCACTATTATAATAAACAAAAACCCTGGAATGAGTAGGTGTGTCCAAACTTTTGACTGGTACTATATTTATATATATTTTTAAATAATGAATTACAGTAATATGAGATTTGTATGAAAAACTTTTACATTTCACATTTTTGTCATTTAGCAGAAGCTCTTATCCAGAACAACTTACAGTAAGTGCATTCATCATAATGAATGTTTGTCTATGGAGAGTGCATGACTGTGCTCGAATTTACACACCTGTCAGCAACGGGTGTGGCTAAAATAGCCAAATCCACTCATTTGAAGGGGTGTCCACATACTTCTGTATATATAGTAGGCCACACAAGCTCACAGAACGGAACCGCCGAATGCTGAAGCGCGTAGCGCATAAAAATCGTCTGTCCTCAGTTGCAACACTCACTACCAAGTTCCAAACTGCCTCTGGAAGCAACGTCAGCACAAGAACTGTTCGTCGGGAGCTTCATAAAATGGGTTTCCATGGCCGAGCAACTGCACACAAGCCTAAGATCACCATATGCAATGCCAAGCAGCGGCTGGAGTGGTGTGTTGCTCGCCGCCATTGGACTCTGGAGCAGTGGAAACGCTCTCTCTGCCAGGAGAACGCTATCTGCCCCAATGCATAGTTCCAACTGTAAAGTGTGGTAGAGGAGGAATAATGGTCAGGGGCTGTTTTTCATGGTTCGGGCTAGGCCCCGTAGTTCCAGTGAAGAGAAATCTTAACGCTACAGCATACAATGATATTCTAGACGATTCTGTGTTCCATCTTTGTGGCAACAGTTTGGGGAAGGCCCTTTCCTGTTTCAGCATGACAATGCCTCAGTACAAAGTGAGGTCGTTGTGGAAGAACTTGACTGGCCTTCACAGAGCCCTGCCCTCAACCCCATTGAACACCTTTGGGGTGAATTGGAAAACCGACTACGATCCAGGCCTAGTCGCCCAACATCAGTGGCCGACCTCGCTAATGCTCTTGGAAGCAAGTCCCCGCAGCAATTTTCCATCATCTAGCGGAAAGCCTTCCCAGAAGAGTGGAGGCTGTTATAGCAGCAAAGGGGTGGACCAACTCCATATTAATGCCCATGATTTTGGAACAAGCAGGTGTCCACATACTTTTGGTCATCTAGTGTAGCTAGTTGAGACAACCATTCCAGCTAAACAATGGATGTATAGCATTTTCAAATGTTCATACACATCTAAAGTCTATGAATACAAAATGTGAGAACAGTAATATTTTAGACAGACATGAAGTTACCCATAAGCAATAATTTCTAATGAAAAAACAGAAAAATTGGTGGATATAACATTTTGAAAAAAAAATAACTTGTCAACTTCAAATACACTATTAATACATTTTCCCCATGTGTCCATAGTTTGGTTTGTGTGGTTTCTCAAAAGAGTTGGGTTACATGTGAAAGTTTTGATATATTCATATATGCAATGTTTCATCACATAATACTGTTTGTTGATAGTGTGCTTCGCAGAGCTTTGCATGTTGTTTCAGAAGTCAGTGTGATGAATGAAACCTTTGTTTTCTGAGCCAAGGACAGTGATTTTGACAGCCTTCATGGGCCACACAGCACACTGTAAAAGCAGGGGCACAGACAGCACACTGTAAAAGCAGGGGCACAGACAGCACACTGTAAAAGCAGGGGCACAGACAGCACACTGTAAAAGCAGGGGCACAGACAGCACACTGTAAAAGCAGGGGCACAGACAGCACACTGTAAAAGCAGGGGCACAGACAGCACACTGTAAAAGCAGGGGCACAGACAGCACACTGCAGAAGTGGCACAGACAGCACACTGTAAAAGCAGGGGCACAGACAGCACACTGTGAAAGAGGAGGCACAGACAGCACACTGCAGAAGTGGCAGACACCCCACTGTGAAAGAGAGGGCACAGACAACAATTCACTTTACACTGAAAACACTCCAATATAAGTTGTATGGAGATATCAATGTTATGTAACTTGACAAATAAATAAATTCCCATCATTTGTTGTGTCTTTTCTCCACGCTCACTTTTTACTCCCTGATTAGTCCCTTACAAAAACTTACCTCTGGCCTGTGCCTCCCACACAAAGACTGCAACCCATCAGAGTCAATTATAAATTAACATTTAGGATTTATAATGTTTAGGTGTGTCACGGCCGTTTAAAGGAGTGGACCATGGTGCAGCGCGATTGGAATACATCTTTTAATTCCACGAAGAACACTTAACAAACGACCAGTGACGCCAACGTAGTGCTCACAGGCAACTAAACATGGACAACTACCCACCAAACCAACTTGGAAAATGGCAACCTAAATAGGCTCCCCAATCAGAGACAACGATAAACAGCTGTCTCTGATTGGGAACCCACTCAGGCCACCATAAACCTACAACCCCTAGACAATACAAAATCCCCATAGATAACAAAAACCCCTAGAAAAGACAAAAACCCCTAGACAATACAAAAACTAAACAAACCACCCCTTGTCACACCCTGACCTAACCAAATAATAAAGAAAGCAAATATAACTAAAGTCAGGGCGTGACAAGGTGTGAATAAAACCTATCAATAATCAATAATTACAGATCAGTTCACAGAATACCAATGCTCAATTCAATTGTGCGGCATTACAAAAAACGTGATAATTTGCACAAGCATACACTTAGTAATGCATGCATGTCACACACACACACACACACAAGTTGCTTTGTAGATGGAGTGATCGGTGATTCCTTTCTTCATACCCATATGAATAATTAAGAACTATTTGCACTAAGTCTGTATCATTCACCAAATCTCAGGACATTACCTGAAGCCTCATAGAACACTACCACTGAGGTTTCACAGAACTAGTGTTGTGAAACTGGGAATCCATAACTGGGATTTCTGGAAACCCTGAGAATTTGGGGAAAGTTACCAGATTTTTGCGACCTTACATGACATAACATTACTTGCTGCTGAAATTCCTCAGGACATTACCACTGAAGCTCCATGATTAGGCTAGTGCTGGAGGCTAGTGGAGTCGACTACTCTGACACAAGCATACCGTTTGATATTTGTGGATACAATGTCACATATAGCACTGGACACAGGGTAGGTGGTATCATCTTTATATTTTTGTTGTACTAATTATGCATTGAGTGTTCTGTGTGTTTTATTATAATGTTTCTAATTAAAGAGACATTGGGGGCACGGCACTGCTGCCAGTGTCACGAACGTCGTAGTGAGGAGACCAAAGCGCAGCGTGATGTGAATATATATTTTTAATAGAAGACGACTGAACACGAAGAACACCAAGCAAAACGACCGTGAACGCTATAAACAATGAGTGCAGACATGCAACTTCACATAGACAATAACCCACAAACCAAACTGGAAAATGGCAACCTAAATAGGATCCCCAATCAGAGACAACGATAAACAGCTGCCTCTGATTGGGAACCAATCCAGGCCACCATAGACCTACATATGTCTAGACTAGACACACACACCTAGACATACAAAAACCCTAGACAAGACAAAAAACACACATACCACCCTCGTCACACCCTGACCTAACCAAAATAATAAAGAAAACAAAGAATACTAAGGTCAGGGCATGACAGCCAGACCCTGAGCTCACCTGCGTGAATAGTTTTTTTGTTTATAGTTATATCTGGGGGTGCAACTTTTACTGTGGACAGGGGGGACATGTACCCCCCACATTCTGAAATACCATTTTTGTCCCCCCAGTTTTATAATTGGAATGTGATACAAAATGAGGCAACGGTGTGCTTTAGGACCATTCGTCAGACTCTGAGCGGTCGGGTAAGCTGTTTTAATCAGACTGGATTAAACATTTTTTTAAACATTAATAATACAACAAAAAAATGGTTGGTGAATAACATTGCAGCTTAGAAACAAGAACTTACAATTAATTCCAAACACAAAAACCGCATGTCACGACTTCCGCCGAAGTCGGCCCCTCTCCTTGTTCGGGCGGCGTTTGGCGATTGACGTCACCGGCTTTCTAGCCATCGCCGCTCCATTTTTCATATTTCCATTTGTTTTGTCTTATTCCATACACACCTGGTTTTCATTCCCTAATCACACTGCATGCATTTAGTCCTCTGTTCCCCTCCATGTCTTTGTGTGAAATTGTTTCGTGTTACGTGATTATCGTTACGCACCAGACTGGGTTTCATGTTTCTGTGTCTTTTGCACACAGTTTGTTTATTTTGGTATTTACAGTGTCTTGTATTGAACATTATTTGCACCTTGCACTTTTTCCTTGTGGGCTAGAGGTTTTTTAAGAAGCTGCGTTCTTCTGTTATTTTTATCTCCTGCCATAATAAAGTGTGCGCTTGTTCAATACTCCCTGCTCTCCTGCACCTGACTTCAGCCATAACACCGCATTTCAGGACATGCATATATGCTAAGCACAAATATTGCTGTAGCGATGCTACACTTCTAAAGCCAAAGTTGAGCACCTGGGGCCTGTTGCACAAAAGTAGAATTAAGACATCCGGGATAAATGACTCAGCTGAGCTCAATGAAGCCAAAACATGTGCGTCCAGGCTTAATTGGTTGCACAAAGACCAAGCCAGGATGAGCAGACACGGATTCATTAAGCCAGGTGAAACCAATCCTGGATAGGTGCGCGCTCACGGCTCACTCAAATAGACCCCGCCACAGATCACAGATTAACTGATTTACCATGGCAACTAGAGCCGCGTACTTTTCCCCGTCGGAAGCACAAATCCTCATGGAGGCATACGAGGAGGTAAAAGATATAATTAAGAAGAAAGGCAACACCGCCACAGTGATAAAGCAAAGAGAAAAAGCGTGGCAAAGTATTGCAGACCGCCTGAATGCGTAAGTAGTGCACAATTACACACTCACCGCTCCGCTGAAACATCACAATTACAATTCAAATATTTAATTCACATCTCCAAAAATGCAGTTGTACTGTAATTATGAAACGGTTAAATTTTTAATTGAAATGCACTGCAGATATGAGTGAAATTGTGTAAAGTAACTCCATCACACTGTATAAAGCTATGATAAATTTTTTGATATTTTTACTGAAAACAAGACAAAAATACCAAGTAATTTTTTGCAGTGTGACTCCATTAAATGTGTGTGTGTGTGTGTGTGTGTGTGTGTGTAGATTAAACATGAACGGGCCAAAACGGACATGGCAGCAGGTCAAAATCAAATACAAGAACATTCTGCAGAATGGTATGGTCCCTGACTAATATTTAACAAAGCACAAGCATATATTGTACCCAGAAGGTGCCTGCTCACACATTGTCTGTACTGTTTTAGCAGTGAAAAAGAATACCCACAGACAAGGCACGGGTGGTGGGTCACCAAAGGCTGACCTTACCCCAGCAGAGGACATGGCCTTGGAGCTAAATAAAGGCAGGCCCGTCTTAGAGGGGATCCCTGGGGGGAAAGAGACGAGCATAGGTTCCTCCCAAGATGCCACCCGCTTCATTCAAGGTATGTCCTTCCATCTCTACATGGGATACAACCACATTCATATTGAATCAATTTGGACTGTCTGACTTTGGTTTACCTATTGCCTTGCAGTGTCTGGCAGCACTGTGTTCCTGTTAGAGCCACCAGCACAAGCACCAGACGATGCTGATCCAGTGAGTACTCCATCAAAGGCATACTGTAGGCCTGGCATGTCTTGTCTACTAGCTTCAATATGAATCCGATTAAATGTGATAGGGTGAAGGCCCCAGTGCAGCAGCAACAGCACATGATGGAGACGATGATGAGGAGGAGACCATCTCTCTGGATTCCAGAAGGCATGAGGTATCATGTTAAGACTGTGAAAGTACTATTTACTCTACAATGGTGAGGAGTCCTCATCAAAATCAAAAAATCTAATTTCTTTTACAGGACCCAGATGCTATACAGTGGGAAAACCAGCCTGGCAACATAGTGCGTATTAATAAAAGGACACCACATCCTGCCAAATTCCAGCTGCGCTAATTGTATTGTGTTCACAGAGCTCACAAGCTATCAGAAAGTTGTATGGCAACCACCTCCGGCGCCAAATAGAACTGGCAGACATAGACATTCAGTACAAGAAGAAAAAGATGGAAAATCTTGCACTGGAGTCCGAAATAAAAAAGAGGACAATTAGGAAACTGGACCTTGAAATAAAAAAACTTGAGAGGGAGGTGAGATATGCCTTCAATGTACACTGTATGCTAACTGTAACACAAATGTATTAATCATTATTTTTCTTTCCTCCCCCAGCTCCAAGAAGATGACACAGCTCAAAATAAAAATTAGGTATATTCTCGTAAAGTCAAGTGAGCCATGACATATGAGCTCTTATTGTGAGCACACAGGACGGTGGCATCTTTCTAAGGTTTTTTTTATTTTCCCAGCAATCAGTACAACCAAGTCATCGTTATAAGGCATCGCCCTCTTTTGCCCACCCCCCCAGCACCAGGTGTGGCCACTAGCCTATATGAAGGCCCAAAATTGTGTGTTCCTTTCTGCTCTGACAATGGCATGCCCATTCGTGCGAGATGTGGTGGATGAAGAAGCACTTGTGCTGAGGAGAGCCTTCAGGCGAGAAAGGGTCTTCAGGGACCGGTTGGACCCACTGGCCTTCCCTGATGACCATCTATATGAAAGATACAGGTTTTCTGCAGATGGCATCAGGTATCTATGCAGACTACTGGGTCCCAGGATTAAGCACCGCACTGCACGGAGCCATGCACTGAGTGTGGAGCAAATGGTTTGTGTGGCCTTGCGCTTTTTTGCTAGTGGAGCCTTCCTGTACTCAGTGGGGGATGCAGAACAGCTGAACAAGGCCACAATTTGCCGCACAATAAGGAGTGTGTGTCTGCCTATCAAAGCATTAGCAGATGTCTTCATCTCCTTCCCTGGCCACAGAAGACTCTGTGACATCAAAGAGGAGTTCTATAGGATTGCAGGTAAGAGGATCTACAAATTACAGGACAACTGTTAACACATAGTAGGATACTCATTACTTTGTGTGACAGGTTTCCCCAATGTCATTGGTGCAGTGGACTGCACACACATAAGGATAAAAGCCCCCTCAGGTGCCCATGAGGCCGATTTTGTGAATAGGAAATCCTTTCACAGCATTAATGTTCAGGTGAACATAACTTTTTGATATTGTCCATTGACGAACACTCTGCATTGCCAGTGATGTGCATTGATTGGTGTAATATTCCTCATCTTATGATTTCAGATGGTCTGCAATGCTGACTGTGTGATCAGCAATGTTGTGGCAAAATGGCCTGGCTCAGTCCATGACTCCAGAATCTTTCGGGCCTCTGAAATCTATCAGTGCCTATCACAAGGTAAGCCACACAACCCCTATTTATAACCATCATGGCTGTGTCAAGAATATCACTGTGTTTATGAGGTAGTAATGATGAGATTTTGTGTTGACAGGTGAATTCTCTGGTGTGTTGCTGGGAGACAGGGGGTATGGCTGCCAGCCTTTTCTCCTGACACCTTTCACAGACCCCCAGGAAGCACAGCAGGCCTACAACCATGCCCATGCCAGGACCAGGGCCAGAGTTGAAATGACCTTTGGCCTCCTGAAGGCACGCTTTCACTGCCTTCACAAATTAAGGGTCAGCCCTGTTAGGGCATGTGATATTACTGTGGCTTGTGCTGTCCTCCACAATGTGGCCTGCCTGAGGAAGGAGAGGGCCCCCAGAGTGCCACCAGCCATGGACTGGGACAATCCGGCAATCTTCCCTGATGACGACAGTGGTCGGCTGCTGAGGGACCAATATGTGTTGAATTATTTTAGTTAGTATGTGTGCTTTCAATTTTGGTTAAATATGTCCTGCGGTGGCAGAGGAATTTGGGTTTTTTTGGGTTCGTTTTTTGACGAATTTGGCCTCTTATGATGTTTGTGCGGTATACTGTGTGTAATACAAGGCTGCAGGGAGGCTACTGCATCCATTCATTTGTCTGTTCAGTTGATGTGTATGGATTTGTCCTGCATTTATTTTAGTGTGCAGACATGCAGGGTGTGTTATATACAGACCTTTGAATGTGTATGTATCATTTTGTATAATATGCTTGGATTCTGTGCTTTCCATCTTGTAGAGTCACTGTGACTTCAGTTTCGAAAGGAGCTGATGGTTTACCTGCTTTGTTTTGTCCTTATTCAATAAAGGAACATAATGTTACACATTGTGTTTTTATATTCATATGGAATGTGTATTTGTTTATATGACAGAGTACTAGGGCCACACTGAAGAAAAAGGATAAAGTCATAAATTTTTGAGGCTGGTTCTTTCTGCAGAAAAGCTACATATTGTTTTTACAGTTTTGATACTTATGACAATGTGATACTTAATATTCTGGCACATCAGCATGTCTTTGTTTATGAAACCATACTGAAGTACAATTTCACGAAATGCCCCACATCTGTCATTTTAACAACTGTCCTCCTTTAAAACAACTGGTTACAATATTATGACTTGTGTTTTTTTCCCCTCTGTGGCCCTAATATTCTATCATTTTATATATAGCCTTATAGTCTATGGGAAACTGTAAATTATCTAATGATAGCAACATCATCTAAAAATCATTTTTTATCCAAAATCATTGAAATTAATGATCACAAACGTTTAAATAATAACAGTGGGTCTAGTTATATGTGATAACAATGTATAGTGAGCAGTGAAATGACTATTGGTTTCCATTTGTGGTGACTGCTGACTGACATTAGGGATGAGATTAAATAGATCCTGGAATTTAGCCTGGTCTGGAGCAGGCTAGCTCCACAGAATAAATCTCCATGGTAATTTATACCATAACATATCCTCCTGCCCCCTATCCATCTTTAGTGCAACCGGATTACGGATCAATTGAGCCAGGATCACCAAGATATCCTGGCTTAATCCCTTATCCTAGTTTTGTGCAACAGGCCCCTGGTTATATCGTTAAAATTTGTTTTGTTTTGTCTCAATCCAAGTGTGTCGCAAATTTGAAAGTGGATTGTACACACTCTCTTTAATAAATGGATCACTAGTCACTTTAATAATGTTTACATATCTTGCGTTACTCATCTCATATGTTTACAGTGACGGATTTAGGTATAGGCGACATGGGCAGCCGCCCAGTGCGGCATCTTCCCGGGGGCGGCACGGGGCGCCCGCACAAAAACATTTGGAATGGTGACATTTGCGCAATCAATTTTCTATCGCTAATTTGCACGTCACGTCAATGATATCATGTCACCATGTGGGACTGTGGATCAATTAACCTTGTCGGAGTGGGTGCCCTGATTCTAGTTTGTGAGCTCGGCGGGCTACTGCCTGGGAAGGTCTCCCACTCAGAAGTACGAGATGGGAAGGGGGCGGGGGTAGGTTGACCTCGGGTCTCCCCACTGGAAGCCAGAGGTGGGGGAGTCTATCAAATAGCGCACTTCTAACTTTGTACAGTACTAATGAAATTTGTAAATTAGTCACACTACGAAATGCTACCAAATAAACCACAATTCATTCATAATACTGTGAACATAAATTTTCACAGACATATTGTTGCATTTTTTTCTGGTTTGTGTAAAATCGTTAAGAATAATATAAAACCAGTCTGCACACCACCAAGGTGAATTGGTTTAGTCTTGACTCTTGGATGACAGTGTTGGGGGATGGGTAATGTATTGATGCTTGAGTGCCAAATCAACACAAATTTGTTTCTATTACTTATTTTTGACATTGATGAGTCTTATTTTTGTATATATTTTTATATAGTTTTAAATGTTATGATTATTTATTTATGTTGTTCCGAACGTCTGAATAAAAATTACAGTTAGTGCAGAATGGTGCTTTTTGTGGGGGGGGGGGGGGGGGGGGGGCTGAAGTGGGGGTTCGCCAAGGGAGCCATACAAGCTAGAACCGCCACTGTATGTACAGTATATACTGTATTTTATACCATCTATTGCATTTTGCCTATGCAGCTCGGTCATTACTAATCAATATATTTAGATGTATATATTCTTATTCCATTCCTTTATTAGGTAGTGGTTGTGGAATTGTTAGATTACTTGTTAGATATTGCTGCACTGTCGAACTAGAAGCACAAGCATTTCGCTACACTTGCAATAACATCTGCTAACCATGTGTATGTGACCAATAAAATGTGATTTCATTTGGTGTGTGACCTTCTTAATCCTAATCGCCATAATATGCAGAAAGCGTTACAATCACTACAGGGGGTTGTATGGATTCAGTGAGTAAATCAACCACCATCACCTACTCCTGTGAGTTTCTGCTCACTTTCCGAGACTAAGCTCACACTCTCAAAACAGCATTGCCTTAAATATTGGTTGTTCTACAAAGTCAAAAAGGGAAACTAAGAAGCGAGGCTCAAGAGATGGTGTTAGGAACAGACTATGGAGGCGGGGAAGCCTTCACCTGCTCCCGGTGATAACCCTGTCAAATGTGTGGTCACTAAATAATAAACTGGATGAGTTAGCGGCAAGGGCTACATTTCAAGAGGATTTTAGGATAAGTAATTTAATCTGCTTTACAGAAACATGGCTCAAGCAGGACAATATTGATGTGAACATTGATGGATACGCTGTTTTTAGAGCAGATCGAATCAAAATAACATCACATACTGTAAATCATAAGGCGGGCCCGGGGGCTATGTATCTTTGTAGATAATACTTGGGCCATTTGTGTATGGGGATTTTAATACGCTCTCCCTCTGCTAGCACCTCCCCACTCTGCAACACTATGTCGCCTGTCCAACTCGCTCAACTCGCATCCTGGACCAGCGATATGTCAAGGTAGAGGACGCATACAAGGCAGTGTGCAGAGCACCGATCGGGAAATCATACCATCATACCAACGTTATTCATCTCCTACTGAGATACAGGCAGCAGGTGAAACGCGAAAAACCCGTAGAGAAATCCATTCAGGTATGGACAGAGAGTAGAGAGGAGCTCAATGATTGCTTTGACGTCACAGACTGGAAGGTGTTCTTTGACTCGTGCAGGGATCCCCACGAGTTGACAGACAGCATCACATCATACATCCAGTTCTGTAAGGATACTGTCATTAACACAAAAACATTCAGAGTATTTCCGAACAACAAACCCTGGTGTCTAAGGACTTGAACATGAGCCTCAATTAAAGGAAGTATGCGTTCCTGAAAGGAGATACTGATGCTGTAAAGGAGAAAAAAAATGAATTCAGGTCAAAATGGGGAAAGCTAAAAAGGACTTCAAGGATAAAGTGGAGCAGCGGTTCTGTACAGGCAATCCAAGACAAGCATGGGAAGGGCTTAATGCAATGATGGGAAGAGAAAGGAAAATAGAGAACAATAAAAGTTCAGACTGTTCCTCCTTTGTAAACGACTGAGGATGCTACCCTGACCTCGGTAAACACGGTGGCTTTCAACATGCAAAATCATATGCACACATGTATTTATTGATTTTAGTTCAGCTTTCAATACAATGCAAAGACAAACACTCCTGAAACGACTACTGGACCTGAATGTCAACGGATCAAGGACTTTTTAACTTACCGCCCACAGAGGGTCCTCATGAATGGGGCCCTCTCTGATGAACTGACCCTGAACACAGGGGCGCCCCAGAGGTGTGTCCTTTCACTGCTGTTGTTTTCTATCTACACTAACGAGATGAAGATCCAAGGAAATAATGTGACCATTTTAAAGTACATGGATGACATGGCTCTGGTAGGACGCTATTTTTAAAGATGCTAAGTCAGATGGGGACAGCTCATTTAAACAGACCAACAACCTTCATGAATGGTGCCGGTCAAGTGCCCTCCACATCAATGTGGAAAAGACAAAGGATCTGATCATCAATGGCAACAATTTGCCAATGTTCCAACCACTCTCTCCGAACGACCAACCAGTGGATGTGGTTAAGTGTTTCAAATCAAGTGAAATGTTATTTGTCACATGAGCCAAATACAACAGTGAAATGCTTACTTACAAGCCCTTAACCAACAATGCAGTTAAGAAAAATACCTAAAAAATACAATTACAAAAATAATAAATAAAAGTAACAAATAATTAAAGAGCAACAGTAAAATAAAAATAGCAAGGCTATATACAGGGGGTACCTGGTACAGAGTCAATGTGCGGGACCACCGGTTAGTCGAGGTTAGTCAAATAACTAGGAACACAAATTGATAACAAGCTGAGTTTGCAGACTGTATTTTGTTTAAAGCAAGCCAGCGCCTGTTTTTAATCAGGAAATTGAGGTCAGCCAGGATGTTCTGGAGAGTGTGTACAGCAGCTTGGTGGAGAGCATCCTCATGTTCAACATGACAGTCTGATATGGTAATCTGAGCGTGAAGAGCAAAAGCAAACTGAACAGAATAGTAAAAAGTAATTGGTCGACCACAGGCACATTTGAGCAGTCTGTTCCACAAGGCAACCAAAAAGAGGGCACTGGCTGTCATTGGCGACCCCTCCCACCCTCTACACCCTCAGTTCGAGAGGCTTCCCTCTGGCCGGTGCTTCAGAATGTCCATGGCCAAGAAGAAGGTGTTCAAACATTCGTTCCTTGTGCAGTTGGACTACTAAATGCAAAGTAAATTGTATCAGTATATATACATATCTATCCAGTGCAGTTGAGACAGCAGTCAGTTGTGAGTGAATGTATCAATGTCCTCTGATTTTAGTGTATGCAACATGACTGGTGTGTATGGTGTGAGAATGTATGTGTATATGATCCTTTTAATGGAAGGTGATGCCAAAGAAAAATGTCCATCCTGGATTAACAATAAAGTTTTATTATATTCTATTATTTTGACAACTCTAACATTTATTTATTTGGGATTAGGTTTAAATAAATACAATTCAATTTAAATTCAATTCAAGGGCTTTATTGGCATGGGAAACATTTGTTAAAGTGGCCAAGGCAAGTGAAGTAACTACTCCAGCTCGTTAGGTGGCAGTGTTCTGGAATATCTAAGTCACATCTACGCGTGCGCATCAGTTCCACATGTTGACATTGCCGAGATGTGAAACATTGCCAGGTTGGAACTGCGTTTATGTGAAATTTGACCAAGTACAGCGTTATTTAACACCGTTTATGGGTAACAAATGCTGGACAATATTTGTTTAGATCTAGAGTCATGACGACGCCATCTGTTCGTGTGTTTCATAAACTAGAGGGATTGTTTTCCATTTACAAACCCCCCGGTGTCCACTGGAAACTCGTCCGGGATACCGTCGAGACAAACCTGCTCAAAGGTACTGTAACGTTACTGACACTAGCATCTACTTTTGCACTACAAATGCAACATAATCCCCCATGTTGTTATTTTGATAATTGCCTGCTTAATTGTAGTTTGATTAATCAGGCTGTAGTACACAATTATTGGTATATTCAGCCTGGAAATAATGCCTGCAAAATCGTGTAAATGTACATTACAAGCCAGGATGTTGAATAAAATTAACGTTACATTTAAACTTACTCTACATGTTGTCTGTGCGGTTTGCACAATAGCTGCTCGTAATTTGAGACAAAATATCCACAGGAAAGTATTGTTTACCCGACATTTTAGAGAGACGGTAATGTTTAGTAGTAACGTTATATGGTTGAGTTGCTACTGCTGTTACCTAATGGGTTTACCACTTGACAAGAAATGCCAGCAAGGGATTTCCTGTCACATGTCCAGTTCATTCACAGCAGTGCAGTTGAAGGAAATTAGAGAATCATTTTACATCTTACATTTCTAGTCATTTAGCAGACGCTCTTATCCAGTAGCAAGAGCATATATTTTCATAAAAAATATTCGTCCTGATCCCCCTGGGAATCGAACCCACAACCCTGGCGTTTCAACCGCCATGCTCTACTAACTGAGTCAGACGGGACCGATGATGATGTTGTTGATGCAATCTCTCTCCAAAGGGATAAATGCTGCCCCTCCTCCAGCCCCTCGTCAGCGGGTCCAGTTCCTGGCTGAGCCCACCACTGTTGTGGCTGAGGGTTCCAATGAGCTCACCCTGTCTGCAGCCTCTGTCCCAGCTTTGGCTCATCACCCTCTGGGTATGTTCAGGTTCACTGTACAATCACTTCCAAGTCTTTCATGACCTGTCCCTTACACAACCTATAAGTGCATTCACATGTACTTTAAAGGTGAGGCTCTCCATATCGTAATGATGCTGGATTCGTGTGAATTCAATAACGGTCTTACTGTTTTCTTGTCAGTGAGTGGACCTGAGTTCCAGCACATAGGAGTAGGAGTGGGACATCGCCTGGACGTATTCTCGTCTGGAGTTCTAGGTGTGACTTTCTGTCATGTCCTCCAAATTACAAAAAATATATATATTGCTGAGGGATATGCTCATTTGAACCACATCGGGCCTGCATTACTGCACCAATATAAGTTTTCATGTTTGATCATTACATCATCATGGCATCTGTTTCTCCTCAGTTCTAGGTGTTGGCCAGGCAAACAAGGCTCTGACTGATCTCTACAGATCTCATGTCACTAGAGTAAGCGTTCATCTCTATTTATGTTACAAGTAAAAGAGCATACAGTTTATTGGAGGTGGAAAATCGATATGGCATCGTTCTGATAGAATGCTGAGATTGCCATGATGCATTTCTTGCTCAACTTTCGATAATTTATTCAGGATTATACATTGGAAGGTGAATTGGGGATGGCCACAGATAATTTCTCTCACACAGGCCGCCTCATAGAGAGGACCACATATGGTAGGTACAGCAGCACTTTATTTTTTTGCCTTTCACCTTATTGAAATAAATACAGAATCTATAAAAACATTATCTTGACTGTGTCGCAACCCTTGACATGCCTTCCAGATCACATCACACGGGACAAGCTGGAGAGAGTCCTGGCCATGATGCAAGGATCCAATCAGAAAGCCCTGCTCACGTACGTCCACCATTCATTCTAGTTCTGTGGTCCACCTCTTATCCCTCTCTGTTCACCTTACTTTATCTACTCACTGAACCAAGGTATATTGCAATTAGAGCATTCCCATAGACCTGTACCAATTCAACCCCATTACTTAACAAACTAATGCTGTGATATAAGTGCCAGTCAGTTGTTGTCAGTGCCAGTGAAAGCTTATTTGTTATTTTTGCTATACCTAGTGTGTGGAGCAGTGTAGGATAACTGTTTGTTCTGCCAGGTACTCTAAGGTGGACATGAGCACCCAGGGGGCCTATGAGCTGGCTGTGAAGGGGGAACTGCGTCCCGATGGGAAGTCTCCCCCTATTATGACAGGCCTGCGTTTATTACACTTCCAACCACCCCATTTTACCTTGGGTAATTGTATTGCCACCTCCAGTTTCACCTATACTGTACAACACCCTGCTAGATAGACACTTGATCACACACAGTACCAGTACACACAAAGACACAGGGACACACTCGCATGCAATAGGACATGGCACATGGCTCTTTCTAACTGATGAACTGCAACAGACACCTTGTTGCATTAGATATGTATCCGGTATTCTTGAATAGTGGGGCAATTCCATGATGACCGAGTGACACCGAGACTGATTTTTCACTTTAAAATGTATGCCAAACCAATGATTGCAAAGTTAAACAAACCATACAACTCTATGCACAAGAACTACAGTATTAATTGTTAAAAGTAATTATTGTGCATAGTTGTATGGTTTGTTTAACTTTGCAATCATTGGTTTTTGTTTGACATACAGTATTATGTTACCGTGGAACTACCCAGTGCTCAATTCAATTTATACACTTGACCCTCTTTCCCTAATGCATGTGTAAATATTGTACTATAAATCAAATCTGTTATCGTGGAATTGCCCAGTGCTCAATTCAATGTATACACTCCCCTCCCCCTTACCCAATACATGTGTAAATATGGTACTATAAATTGTTTCTTTCTGTATTATACATATTTCTCAAATGTTAATTCTATTCTACTGCCATTTACTTTGTTCATATTCTTATTTTTTTACTATTTCATATTGTTATTGCATTGTCAAGAAGGAACCTGCAAGTAAGCATTTCGTTGGACAATGTATACCATGCATGTCCCGTACATACGACTAATACAACTTGAAACTTGTAATTCAGTTTTGTACATTTCATTAACCAGTTTTCTCCCTCTCACAGAGGTGCAGTGTTTGAATGAAACACAGCGGTACCTGTGCAGAATCCTGCATGAAGTGGGCTTGGAGCTCCGCAGCACGGCTGTATGTAAGGGAGTGCGCCGCACTCGAGACGGACCCTTCACCATACAACACGCCTTGACCCATCAACACTGGACTTCCCCAGATGTCATACAGGCCATCAGACAGTACCGCTCTTCCAGAAAGGCTAGCAAAGCCAAGCACACACAGCCAGGGAAGGATACAGGAACAGCCAGTCAGAGACAGGAGATGTCAGAAGAAGCAGCAGTCACTGGTGATTCCCACCGGTTACACTCTGTATTGACCTCAAAAGCATTTGGCTCTTGATGTCCTTGGAATAGATATCCTTGAAAGCTACATCAGCCTCAAAACATACTGGTTTTAGTCAATGAAGATGTAGCCTCTGTCACAGGCTTTCACCTCACCTACAAGTGTGAAGCCTGGAGCCTAGGCTAATGAAGATGTGGCTGTTGGAAAGCCAATTTTTATTTTCATGTGCAATGTCTGCTTTCTTTATGCCAATATATGACCTGTTTGTATCAGTCAATATCTGTTCTTTTAAATTAAAATATACCAAATTATGTGATAATCTCAATCTGTAGGGGGAGCTAATAAACTTATACATATTCTTAGTTCTAAGAAACACCAGTAAGTAGCTTGAGCCATCCCAACATTAGCCCTTGATCATGACTCTCAGTTCCATTACATTACTCATAAGTCATTGATTGGGTGAAGGCGTCTTCTTTATTGGGGTTTTGTTAAGATCCCTGACGCTTGTTTTGAACATTAACACGCATTGCTTGCAGTACAGTTTTGGAAACACAAGGACCGTATCTTTCATATCAGCACGCAATAAGTTTAAAAAACAAAAGGTTAAATTGATACACCTTTTTAGCAATCTATCGTGCTCTGAACGCCTGTGTATGTAATGGAAAAAGGCCACCAGAAACGTGTTACTGGAAAATACTGTCGGCTGCAACTGATAAAGCCGGTAAACAGTGTATATTTTGCGTTAAATTATTTGGATGTTATATGAACGAACGTAACGGGCTTCTGTTTCTAGAACCGTATCGCAATTGAAAATCGATTCACGTTTAAATAGAATATTTTGCTGCCAAAGCCAGTCTACTTCTAAAATAACATACAAGGTCCTTGAACCTTAAGACAGGCTCCTTATTAAGAGTAAGCACATATTGGGCTATCCCAACATTAGATGGCAGCACAAGCACAGTTATTTGTCACAATTTAGAATGTATTCACTCTATTTTGAACGTCCTGTAACTTTTTGTCCAACCTCAGTATTAAAATACATTTATGCAAAGGATTAATAACAACAAACATTACACGGTAGGCTACATGTTTGAGTGCAGGACTCAAATGGAACCATTCCTTCTGTGCAAGAGATTCCGTGGTGATATTTGAAGTGCTGCACCCTAGGACCGACTGGCAGTAAGAGTATACCTCTCGTTGCATTGTAGCAAATATACTGGTAACTAACCCTTCTTCTGTCTGTGATTGTAGCGTCGAGAGTGATCAGGTACGATACACACTTCGGTTATCTTCCTTGGCATATCATTTAACTCCGATGTTGTCATATATGCTGCTGCTACTGTTTATCCTGTTGCTTAGTCACTTTATCCCTACCTATAAATCAGTGGCGAACCGTAACTATGGCCCTAGTCTTCAGAGGGCCCAAAAATCTTCCAATACGTTGTATCAAACTCAAATCAAGAAAATAACAGAAAACATAGTATCATTTATTATATCTTCTGTAGTCTGAAAATTCTAGTTCTACTGAAGGAGGAATGAAAACAGGCCTGGCCGAGCCTCGGAGACAGAAAATCATAACAATACAAAAGCACAACCATTTAATTTCCCAAATGAAATTAACAAAAGTTATTTTATAACCATCACACTAACCAGTGATCTAAAGTTTAAATGCAGCAATGTCTCAGTCATTATTTTCAGAGATCGCAAACATCAAGTGAGCTGCAAAAAAAGTGCCATTCACCAGATTATCATTTGTAAACAAAGTTTGAAAGTTAAAAGGGTGGTGCTAACAAATTAGCAACAACATCCACATGGGAGCTAATAACAGCTACTACAGCTGCTATTGCCATTGACACACTACTACGACACTAGCTAGCTAACATTACCAGCATTTCCGTGGGAAAACTACTGCTTGCGCCTCTGATTATTTGCTCGTCTTGCGCCCTCTAGTGATGTGTTTAGGCCTTAGAGAAAGAGAAGGGTGCAATTTCGGCCTTGATTCCTGTATCTGCAGGAACCCCTCTTTATACTTCTATAAGTACATTTTTAGGTTAGGGAAGGCAGAAGCGATCCAGTACAGTAGGTGGCGTTATTGAACAATAACGTTGGATACCAGCCGTCGATTAAACCCACAGAAGAAGGGGTGGGGTGACAATGGGCACGGTTTTCCTGCAGTTCTGTTAACGATGCCGAGGGCTGGTGTTCAGAATTTTGGCGCGAAGGACACTGCCAGTTTATCCAGCTAGTCCTAAGGAGGACTCCGGGACACAGCAGGTGAGAGGTGGGAGTGACACTTTGTGCTAGCTAGCCAGCACACTATGGGGTGTGATTCATGCCAGAATTAAACCTGATCTGGAGAAGGTCTGTATGGAGGAGTGGGCCAAAATCCCTGCTGCAGTGTGTGCAAACCTGGTCAAGAACTACAGGAAATGTATGATCTCTGTAATTGCAAACAAAGGTTTCTGTACCAAATATTAAGTTCTGCTTTTCTGATGTATCAAATACTTATGTCATGCAATAAAATGCTAATTAATTACTTAAAAATCATACAATGTGATTTTATGGATTTTTGTTTTAGATTCCATCTCTCACAGTTGAAGTGTACCTATGATACAAATTACAGACCTCTACATGCTTTGTAAGTAGGAAAACCTGCAAAATCAGCAGTGTATCAAAAACGTGTTCTCCCCACTGTATTTCTTAACGATATCACAACTTAAATATAGCCTACTTACTCCTCAATTGGATCAAGTAAATCTTGGTAATTATTTTCATAGTTTCTAATGAAACTATCTGGGGCAGATACTCAAATCGCTTCTGTCGCTTGTAAAAAAACAAGAATGAATGAATGTGTCCCCGCCGAGCTCTCAAATACCGTGCCAGTCTCTCACTTTATGTACGGTCACTGCAATCCGGATTCCTTGGGACGTCCTTATACTAACACTAAACTTGACCAATTTACATTATTATACTTTTTTATTTTGTACCTTTTTGTACCTTTTTAACTAGGCAAGTCGGTTAAGAACAAATTCTTATTTTCAATGATGGCCTAGGAACAGTGGGTTAACTGCCTTGTTCAGGGGCTCCCTCTGTACTTAAAAGAGGGAGGGACATCCCAAGGCACCTGATTAGCACAGACCCTCTGGGAAAGTCTATGAACTGCTCTATTCGACTGAAGGGACATCCCAAGGATCCCTAATAGCACCTATGAACTCTGAAAGCTGTGGACATAACTGTTTTTGGTTGTCTGTCGCACTGGTAACAACACAGTCTGTGATTGGCTAACAACATTTAGATCTGTATACAGCGAGATAAGATAACATAACATGCCATGAGGTGTTGAGGGAAAGACAGAGTATCTATAGATTGGGCATCATCTTTTCTAGGCCATTAGCGATAACAGGAAATACACAAGCCGTAGGCTACACTATAGTTCAGTGTGTCTACGTTGGAATGTCTGCTTGCATGGGAAAAATTGTACGTTTCTAACATTTATGGTTGAGATTTAATTAATATAAATATAAACTATGCACATTATGACTTTCATTAATACGCGATGCAGGCATCACGTACACGCTAGTAAGGCGTTGGTATCATGTCAGGTGGTACGGTTGCCTAGGCTTATGTCCCTGATCACCCCCCATAGCACACGGTGTCGCTAACTACCTCTGCACCTCGACTCGGTACTGGTACCCTGTGTATATAGCCAATTTATCGTTACTCATTGTTTATTTATTCTTCTTGTTAGAATTGTTCTATTATTTATTTGTATTCTCTGCATTGTTGGAAAGGGCTCGTAAGTAAGCATTTCACTGTTAGTCTGTTGTTTACGAAGTATGTGACAAATAAAATTTGATTTGTTTCATGGTTAAAAAGTATACACCATGACGAACGTCAGCATGTAATAACGCGTGTAACGCAAGCAGTCTCGGTACACATGCCCCTATGTGTGTTGTCAGTGGTGTAGTGGAGGGTATACACCGTATAGCCACTTATTTTTCAATGGGCATTGCGTATACTCACTTCTTAATCCCCTCGATGCGTATCAAAGTAGCCTAGTGTAGTGGTCTAGTGGAGGTATATGTCATATCAATTAATAAGGTTGATGGAACATATCAGAATGTTTAGCTTAAAATGTTGATTAACTATTATTTCTTCACATTTTAGGTGCAGCAATGTGCACACGGTGCAGGCCTACATGTGAATGTTCCAAAATGCAATTTACAGGAAAATAATTCTAAAATGTGCTCCACCCATACCTGAAAGCAGTTAACAGAGATAGAAATATCCATTACAAATTTTAGAAAGAAGGGAGCTCTAAAGATGCAACAACTTACAACTATCATGGGTTGCTAATATGACTAGGATCATACCTTTGGCTGCTAGACAATGAAATAAAGTTTAAAGTAAACCAATAGAACAGGAGAACATTGAGGTCTTTATAAAATAATTGTCTCCATGTTTCTATGGTGGGATTTTGGCTACAGGCTACTATGAAGCAAGGCAAAACATGCCTCATAATGTCATGAAATAAAACGTATGGAAGGAAAAATATAGCGACGCTAATGGTAGACCTAACCTTCTTCTGGTAGATGGAAAGGCTTTCCCAAAAACTCTCAATTTAAAATGTTAACTAGCTATAAAGTAGTCTTTGCCTACCTGGCAGAATGATATCATGATTATCTGCATCAATCCAGTGGCCATTTGTTTTGCTAACAACATCTCAGAAACACTGCTAACCAAACAGCAGTTCTAGGTGCCTGCCACTTAAATTAAATGATAACTACACAACAACAAATACAATTCCCAGACCTTAGTGGTCTCCTGGTGTGGTTTAAGCATTGTTATGGACATAGAACATCCTATTTAGTTGTTTTTCTATTAAAAAATGGTGACTTAGAGAGCGAAAACTAGAAACATTTTTTACCAATCAGAAACCTGCAAATTTCTGGCTTAATTGACAGCCTCCATTTATCTGTTTCACTAGTAGGCCTACCTGCACAGTATGGGTTGGCCTGACTGTGAAAGATAGTTGTAGGTCATTCAGAGTGTATGTCACTGTTTCCCATACATTTTCACACAGAGCATCTTTCTTTCACCGGGCAGGCCATTTGGGAAATGTTTTGCTCAATTAGAGTATACTCACTTCTCCAGGCACCACTATGTGGTGTTATCATTGAGCAACTAACAAAAAAGTCAGTATCTATCACTGTGGGATCATTCAGTTAGAAATAAAACAGTATCTGAACTTCCAGAGCTTTTTTGTGCTTTATTTTGCAGCCTTTGCTATTTCGTCGAATTTTCTTTTTGTCAATGCAGTGAAAGTAGACTACCCATTTTTCATACTTTTCCTGGTTTCCTCCATCAGCTACATCTACAACATGAGATGCGTGTGGATGTGTGTATTTCTGTGGCAGGTGTGATGCGTGTGCCACTGCGCTGGGTGCTGTGGGATGTGAAAGACACCCTGCTGAAGGTGCGCAGTTCTGTCGGGGAACAGTACTGCCAGGAGGTCAAGCGAACAGCAGGTTTCAGTCTTAACCCTACAGAGGTGGAGGCTGCCTTCCGCCAGTCCTTCCACCAGTACTCCAAACTCTACCCCAACTACGGTACTGCCCAGGGCCTGGGAGGGAAGGCCTGGTGGATGGGAGTGGTTCGGGACACCTTCGCCCAGTGTAGAGTACAGGACGCAGCCCTACTGGACACACTGGCCCACAACTTGTATCATGGCTTCTGCAGCCCTAATAACTGGGAGGTGAGGGGATTATAATAATTGTTTCTATCAGCATTACAGTATGTTGTATAATTCATGTAACATCTCCAAAAATTTGATATTATGATTGCGCAAAATGATCTTGTATACCTACATGCATTCATTAAAATAGTTTAAATGTAAACCATCCTCAATATCTATCAATTGGAACAATTGTGCCACATTGTGAAATTAATAGCCTGTATCTTCCGTCCTAAGGTATTTCCAGACTCGGCGAAGACCCTGGAGAGCATATCCTCCCTGGGACTGAAGCAGGGTGTGGTGTCCAACTTTGACAATCGCCTGGAGGGGATTCTACGAGGCTGTGGCCTGCTGTCTCACTTCAGCTTCCTGCTCACCTCAGAGGAGGCCGGTATAGCCAAGCCTAACCCAGCAATCTTCCACCAGGCACTAGAGAAATGTGGCGTAACAGCCGCGAGTGTAGCGCACATTGGGGACCATTATGTCTATGACTATGTGACCTCTCGGTCACTGGGCCTCCATGGGTACTTGCTGGACAGACAGGGCAGGAATAAATACCCTGATGTTCCCCCACAGCATCGATTAAAGACCCTGGAGGAGCTACCTGCACGTCTCCAGCAACATATGGACTAAATGTTATCTATTACACAAGTAAACTCAAGCCAGGATTCAAACAAACCGCACTGTGCCAACATTTCACTGCACTTGACATTAAAGTATAAAAAAATATATATAAAATCCAAGCCTTAATCTATGGCAGTGAAACTAGCCCCAAAACTTAACATATGCAATGACCACTTTTAGATTATCTAAATATGTACATATAATTTATCTAATGTTTTCGTAACTTATTTCGCCAATACGTTTTATATCACGTTGTGACACCCTCCAATTAATGGATTATGTTCAATAAATAAAAATGCCTGTTCTACAGCCAGTGCTACATTCTTCTACGACTTAACTCCTCTCTTGGAAATGAATAAATTTTTTCATACAGCATTAGATTTCAGCTCCCTTGAGCTGAGACAAGGAGGAATCGGGCCGGTTATTTATGGTCGTGGCTAGATGTGATGCTGCTAATGTCAAAGTGATATCAAAAGTTGCATGTTTGAGTCGCATCAGGAAGATTTTTTTTGCATTTTACCTAACCTTAACCTAATTCTCCTAACCTGCTACATAGGTTCTCCAAACCTGCTAGTCACTTCTGACATTAACTGCATCACATCCAGTCAAAACTGTTATCTGACATAAAAAGCTATGATTGAGAGAAGCACTCCAAAGTGCATCCACTCTGACGGCAGGAACCAGTCTTTATTTGTTTGCATGGGTGGTCCGTCACACCATTCAGTACAACCCAGTGAAAAGCATACCGCTATCCATTAAGCCTATTTTCAGTGTTGTGTAGTTTTGGCCTAAAAGGCATGAATTCTTTGTTGGTCTTTCATTATAGTAGAGCTCTTTTGTTACACAGCAAATTGGCCAGTGTTACCTTTTCAATGTAACATTCTTTGTGTTGATTAAGGAGTTAACATTTTCAACATTGAGTGTTACTATGAGCCCATCCTCCCCAACGAACTTAAATTAAGCGTGTACCAGAATGAGGCTCACACTTCACTGCCTATTGTTACTGCAGTGAGGAAATCCCCATCTTCAGAGAATCTTTTTCTCTACAGAGAATAACTTCTCCACAGATAATTGTTGTCTGGAGCTCAAAAAGCAGTAGCCTAGCAGTATGCAAGTCAGGGAGCCAAATTAACGTCTCTTTAAATGTGATTAAATACTTTAACGTCATAGAACACATGCTATATAATTATAGAGTAAGATACAAGTTCCTTTGTCTATAGGTCAGCCGATTGTATACGGTGCATTCGGAAAGTACTCAGACCTAGTCTTTTTCCACATTTTGTTACGTTAAAGCCTTATTCTAAAATTAATAAAATATTTTTTTTCCTCAGTCTACACACAATACCCCATAATGACAAAGTGAACAAAGGTTTATACATTATTTACATAATTATTCAGACCCTTTGCTATGAGACTCAAAATTGAGCTCAGGTTCATCCTGTTTCTATAGCGTCAGTCTACCTGTGGTAAATTCAATTGATTGGACATGGTTTGGAAAGGCGCACACACCTGTCTATATAAAAAGGTTGCACAGTTGACAGTGTATGCCAGAGCAAAAATCAAGCCATGGAGTCAAAAGGAATTGTCCGTAGAGTTCCGAGACAGGATCGTGTTGAGGCACAGATCTGGGGAAGGGTACCAACACATTTATGCAGCATTGAAGGTCCCTAAGAGCACAGTGGCTTCCATCATTCTTAATGGAAGAAGTTTGGAAACACTAAGACTCTTCCTAGAGCTGGCTGCCCGGCCAAACTGAGCAATCAGGGGAGAATGGCCTTGGTCAGGGAGGTGACCAAGAACCCGATGGTCACTCTGATAGAGCTCCTCTGTGGAGATGGGAGAACCTTCCAGAAGGACAACCATCTCTGCAGCACTCCACCAGTCAGGCCTTTATGGTTGAGGGGCCAGATGGAAGCCACTCCTCAGTAAAAGGCACCTGACAGCCCGCTTGGAGTTTGCCAAAAGGCACCTAAAGGACTCTGTCCATGAGAAACAAGATTCTCTGGTCTGATGAAACCAAGATTGAACACTTTGGGCTGAATGCCAAGTGTCACGTCTGGAGGAAACCTGGCACCATCCCTACGGGGAAGCATGATGGTGGCAGCATCCTGCTGGGGGGATGTTTTTCTGCGGCAGAGACTAGGAGACTAGTCAGGATCGAGGGAAAGATGAACGGAGCAAAGTACAGAGGATCCTTGATTAAAAACCTGCTCCAGAGCACTCAGGACCTCAGACTGGGGCGAAGGTTCACCTTCCAACAGAACAACGACCCTAAGCACACAGCCAAGACAACGCAGGAGTGGCTTCAGGACAATGTCTTTGAGTGGCCCAGCCAGAGCCCGGACTTGAACCCGATCAAACATCTCTGGAGAGAAATGAAAATAGCTTTGCAGCAACGCTCCCCATCAAACCTGACAGAGCTTGAGACGATCTGCAGAGAAGAATGGGAGAAACTCCCCAATTACAGGTGTGCCAAGCTTGTAGCGTCATACCCAAGAAGACTAGAGGCTGTAATCACTGTCAAAGGTGCTTCAACAAAGTACTGAGTAAAGGATCGGAATACTTATGCAAATGTAATTTCAGTTTTTATTTTTAATACATTTTGCAAAAAATGTCTAAGCATGTTTTTGCTTTGTCATTGTGGGGTATTGTATGTAAAAAAAAATATCTTCAATTTAATCAATTTTAAAATAATGCTGTAACAACAAAATGGAAAAATTCAAGAGGGTCTGAGTACTTTCCAAATGCAATGTAGGTCAAATCAAATTTAAATGTCACATGTGCCGAATACAACAGGTGTAGACCTTAGTGAAATGCTTAAAAGCCCTTAACCAACAATGCAGTTAGTAAATACTTCAACTTATTTTTCTTAAGACAAACCTAGGTAGAACATTTATAAATATTAAAGAGCAATAATGCAAATAGTTCTGGTAGCCATTTGATTTGCTGTTCAGGAGTCTTATCGCTTGGGGGTATAAGCTATTAAGAAGCCTTTTGGACCTAGACATGCAGTGCGGTAGCAGAGAGAACAGTCTATGAGTAGGGTGGCTGGAGTCTTTGGCAATTTTTAGGGCCTTCCTCTGACACCGCCTGGTATAGAGGTCCTGGATGGCAGGAAGCTTGGTCCCAGTGATGTACTCGGCCGTACACACTACCCTGTAGTGCCTTGTGGTCGGAGGCCGAGCAGTTGCCATACCAGGCGGTGATCAGTGTGGCAGATGTGTTGTTACCTACCCTTACCACTTTAGGGCGGCACATCAAGAACAACTTGATGTTGTTCTATGGTGTTGAACGCTGAGCTGTAGTCAATGAATAGCATTCTCACATAGGTGTTCCTTTTGTCCAGGTGGGAAAGGGTAGTGTGGAGTGTAATAGAGATTGTGTCATCTGTTGGGGCGGTATGCAAATTGAAATGTGTCTAGGGTTCCTGGGATAATGGTGTTGATTTGGGTAGGGGGGGGGGGGGTAGTGTTTTTTTTTGGGGGGGGTCTCATTAACCTAAAGATAATGAGACCCCCCTATCCCAACAGAGGGTAAAGGGTACATTCTCTATTTGTATGCATAGCTGACTATTATACTGTATACTAAATTAAAGAAATATATCTGATATTGTACCACATTTTTCCCTTTTATTTGCATATAAGGGGGGAAAACCCTCTAATCTTGTTCTAGTATTGTATGTTATATTGTAATGTCTAATTCAAAGACGTGGCATGAATAAGAATCAAATAACTCAAGTGAGTTTTGTTGAAAAAGGTGTCTAAATCAATGATACATTCATTTTAATGTTGTATTGTACTGGATCAAATGACAACGAACTCAAATATAATGGGTTCAAATTAAGAAAAAAAGTTGTGATATGATTATGATTGGGGTGACAAAGTCCTACAAAACATAAGGTTTTTAGTTTTTCTTTTCAATTAAAGACCTAGACAACCAGGAACGGGGAGTTCCTTAATTATTAGTGACCTTAATTCATCGATCAAGTACAAGGGTGGAGAGAATCTGCAGACATTCAGCCCTCTATGGAATGAGTTTGACATCCGCTATATAACTGTCATGACGTGGCCCTTTCTGGGTATAGAGCGTGGCAAACCCCTCCCTCTCCTACACCCAGGTTCTGTTATCTCAGGTCGTAAATTCCTGGAGAAGACTCTCCTCCTGGCCATGCAATATATAGAGAGAGAGAGATTCACAGTAGAACAAAGGAACTTCTTCTACATCACAGAATTTGAGAACTGAACAATTATCCATGTTTTGTAGAATGTGTAAACAGTCGGTGGAGAAGCCAGCTACGACCCGGTCTGTTTTGTTTCATGTTTGTGACCTCATGAAAGACAATACAGCCACATTACCATAACTCTGTTTATACAGGTGCCTCCATTATGAGGTTCGCATCTAATTATTGTATAAAATGAGTAAGATTAAACTATTTGTGTAATGATGCTAATGTTAGTTAAACTTGAAAGGGAATACAATTCTCTAAGTCATTGGCCCGCCCCCGTGAGCACAGACATGATCTGGCGTCATGGAACAGCCCTTCTCTACTGTTACGAATAAAACCCACCTGAAGAATTCCTCTTCAGACCATGCTTACCTCAGTCAGCTGAGGGTGCAAAGGTTTGAGTAGAGACCACAAAAACCTCAGTACAAGCTAAGGCTGTAATGGTTGTTGAATTCCTAACCATACCACGTGGAGCATTGGCTACACAGGTGGAGATGGTTAAACTCTGAGACTATCGATCCCAAAAGAATAAGAGCAAATCTTAGATACTAATTACTAGTCTGCAGCTAGAAATTGTTAACCTGGGATACGAAGACCGACAACCGCCGAAACATCTATTTTATAAGAACATTTCTGAATGGTACTCTGAAGTATCTATTCTAACCACGAAAGACTTCAGGGAAGCAGAGAGACGGATGATTCCAATAGCGATCACGACGACACACTGAGCATAAATATATATTGATTGCAATTATTCCCGAATGAGTGCGCGTTCATGTGCAGAGGATTAGCATTTCAATGAATATAATTATCAACTGTGTAGTGACTCATTTTTGTCTTTCCCACCCTTCTCAGTCCACACCCACTTCCCTTTGTCCACCAAGCCGTCATATCGGCTTAGCCCACTAGGAACCTCCCCTATCATTTCCTTGTAACCATATCTGTTTGTTTGTTTATGCATATTTAGTTAGTTGCTTAGTAAATAAATGATTAAGACAATTGATGTATGGATGATTCATATTAGAGGCTGGGTTTGTGCAGATAACCAACAATTTACAACGTTTGGAATGAGACTAACGTGAGGTAAAGAATAATTCATTAATTAGAAGACTAATTGATCAGATATTAAAATATCTGAAGAGTTATTAGGAAAATTATAACTGTAATCTGAAGATATTATTTGGTGCCCATACTTCCTAGTTAGTTACATTTACATGATTAGTTTATCATGTAATAATAATTACAAAGAATTGATTTGATAAAATAAGTCTTCAATTTAATGATTACACAACATAACAATTAATCTTCTCCTTTCCCCCCTATGATAACCAGGTGGCGAATCTTATCTCTGCATGTCTGGCAGACATATCAGTGGATGACGGATCACCACCTCAAGCTGAACCTCGGCAAGACGGAGCTGCTCTTCCTCCCGGGGAAGGACTGCCCGTTCCATGATCTCGCCATCACGGTTGACAACTCCATTGTGTCCTCCTCCCAGAGTGCTAAGAACCTTGGCGTGATCCTGGACAACACCCTGTCGTTCTCAACCAACATCAAGGCGGTGACCCGTTCCTGTAGGTTCATGCTCTACAACATTCGCAGAGTACGACCCTGCCTCACACAGGAAGCGGCGCAGGTCCTAATCCAGGCACTTGTCATCTCCCGTCTGGATTACTGCAACTCGCTGTTGGCTGGGCTCCCTGCCTGTGCCATTAAACCCCTACAACTCATCCAGAACGCCGCAGCCCGTCTGGTGTTCAACCTTCCCAAGTTCTCTCACGTCACCCCGCTCCTCCGCTCTCTCCACTGGCTTCCAGTTGAAGCTCGCATCCGCTACAAGACCATGGTGCTTGCCTACGGAGCTGTGAGGGGAACGGCACCTCCGTACCTTCAGGCTCTGATCAGGCCCTACACCCAAACAAGGGCACTGCGTTCATCTACCTCTGGCCTGCTCGCCTCCCTACCTCTGAGGAAGTACAGTTCCCGCTCAGCCCAGTCAAAACTGTTCGCTGCTCTGGCACCCCAATGGTGGAACAAACTCCCTCACGACGCCAGGTCAGCGGAGTCAATCACCACCTTCCGGAGACACCTGAAACCCCACCTCTTTAAGGAATACCTAGGATAGGATAAAGTAATCCTTCTAACCCCCCCCCCCCCCCTTAAAAGAGTTAGATGCACTATTGTAAAGTGGTTGTTCCACTGGATATCATAAGGTGAATGCACCAATTTGTAAGTCGCTCTGGATAAGAGCGTCTGCTAAATGACTTAAATGTATATGTAAATGATAACCATGCACTGCGTCAATGGAAGAGTTAAGCCGTTACTGCGAGAACAGTAGATCCCTTTTTACAAAGAAATATCCCACTGAAGAGCGTCTGCGTTTACATACATGTTGAGTGCAGAGATCATGATGATGTGTATGAGCACAATCAGCGATTATATCCGAGGGGGAGAGAGGGAACGTCGGGCTGGGAGGATGGACAGCTAGGCGGGGGAGTTGGCGCTTGCTCACTTAACTCTAATATAGTTATTCCTAGCCTAGCCTTGCCATCTGCGCCAAGGCAGATGCTGGGAATGTTGGGTTAGGATCAGAGGAGGGTCAGAAGTTCAAAACCAACACCAAAAGAAAAAAGGTGGCCCTGAGAGGCACCAAAGAGCTTTAGGCAAAATCATTGTCTCCATTATAGGGCCATAACAGCTGAATTAGAGCTTGGCCTTTGGTTGTTCCCCTTTTCCTCCATCTGATTATGCTCCTCTTTCTATCCATTCATCCTCTATCACAGGAGGCTGCTGAGGGGAGGACGGCTCATAATAAGGGCTGGAATAGAGTGAATGGAATGGTATCAACCACGTGGAAACCATGCGTTTGATACCATTCCAATCATTCCATGCCAGCCATTGGAATGAGTCCATCCTCACCAATTAAATAGCAACCAGCCTCCTGTGGTATCCATAGGGAGGGATGCCCCAAAAGAGCATCTTAATTCAAAGCTGGTTTTAGTAGCTCAGCCAAACGGCTCTTAAGGACTCCACACAAATCCAATTGTTAACATAATGGGATTGGGAAACAAAGCACATGGAGGGAGAAATAGGAAGGGTAGAGCAAAAGATGGATACGAGTGGTGGTGGTCAAGCAAAAGACATCTGCAACTGAAAAAGACAAATGAATGGAGATAGTGAGTCAACGTCACACAGGCTATACTCATGCACTGAACAAGTACAGGCGTAGTTTCTTCAGCCCCTTGTAGCGACATCTACTCTCACTCAACAGGGGACAAGCAAACAAATAGCCATGGAAGTAAATAGAATAAAACCTTTCCTTCCCTCAGCTAAAAAAAAAAGCACTCAGGACCGAGGCTCTTTATTCCTCAATTGTGCCTGAGGTTTAGTTTAGAGTTTTTTTTCTTCTCCATTTATTCTGCCTTTTAAAATATTCAGTAGAAGGGGGGGTGGACAGAGCTCTGAATAAAGAGGGCAACTGCCGTAAGAGGAGAGGTGAAAGTAGCGAGTGAAAAGAGGCGGCACGCAATGTAGGAAGAGAGAAAGTCAAGTGAGGATCAAAAAGTGGGTCATAGACGGGTGTAAGTCTACACTGCGTTCCAACAATCCACTAGCTTCTCGTTGTTGACCCTTTCTCCTCTGTTAGCGAGTAGACGTCTTGCTATGTTACTGTGCAACAGAAAACAGCAGGGAGACAGCTACCTTCACAGATTTCAGTCTTCATTGAAAAAAAAATAAACATAAGTCAAGGACATTACATCATCATACAACTGGTTAGTTCCAACGAGAATATCCAGTACAGTTGTACTGCTGATGAATATCCGAGAGGTTAATCATTGACACGGTCAAGTCTGAAGTTAATACTGTATAGTCCATGATCCTTATTCTCTTCAAATTAAAACATTATGAGTACATGGATTATATTTCATTTGTATAGTTTACAACTTTACATTGTTCAGTAGGTGTGTTTTCCATGCTTACCCCTCCTACTTCGATTCTCTTTCACCATCTCTTGCAAATTTTTAATAGACTTGAAAGCTCCAAACATTTATTTACTTCAAAATGTGGTTTTGGGCTGCTTTCCATTTCCACCAAATGGTAGGCTTATGGTATAATAAGCATAGACAAAATGTCTGAATTAAATACATACATTTATAAATAAATATAAAGCAGGTCTCCATCCTACTTTCTTTTCCCCAAGTATTTGTTTTTCAGCAATTCGTTTTGTCCCAAAACTGTACAAAATTGCCATTCATACGCTTCAGCTCTCTACTTCCACCATATTCTCTTATTCAGACATCTATTGTACCATATCTGTAGTGTGGTTTTAACAGTTTCTAAAAATGATGCTCTATAAAAAGTGTTGCACAATTTCCAGTTAATAAACCAAGTCATTCCAGCTAAAAGCTGTGTTTTGTGCATATTTGTGGTGTGTAATAATACAAATACTGTGTTGTCTAATATGTTTCATAACTAGAAACAGGGTCTTGTGTATGCATGCATGGCTGGATGCGCTCTATAGAAGGGCAATTCCATGGTAACAGTGATGCTGGGACAGAGGTTTCACTTTAAATGTATGTCAAACAAAAAACAATGTTCGCAAAGTTAAACCATACAACTATGCACAAATACATTGAAGAACAGTGCAGATACAAAGTTTGGTAAAAGAATGATGATTCATTCTGTTACCAAACTTTGCATCTGCACTGTACTTTACTTAAATGTGTTTTTGTAACATTTTCTGTGGAAATTGTTCAAAGTAGATCTGTGCATATAACTGTATGGTTTGTTTAACTTTGCAATTATTGGTTTTTCCTTGACATATATTTTAACGTGAAAAATCTGAGTCTCAATCATTCGGTTACAGTGTTATTACCCAGAACTGCATGAGTCTTTCTGTGCTCTATCAGACATGTAAGATCTTCAGGTGGATTTGGCATCTCTCACATGTGAAGTAACAGCAACCTAAGTGCAGAAGTGTGCTTTGCAATAGTGAGCAAGCTTGCTATGACGTGTACCCCAAGAAAACATTACTATACAATGACGTGTACATCTAGAATAGGTCATGATAAGAATCTCATGCATACAGTGTTCCCAGTAACATATGTGCATAAAACAAGTGCTAGACAAGTGCTACACAACAATGTCTGTTTGTATGTGCATCACTAACTTGTCAATTGGAAAATGTAATGCCGGTTTTGTGCAGGAATGGAAAGAAACAACCAACACTACAATATCTGAGGTACAATGCAATGTGCACACTCATAGAAAGCCTGTCATATCAGGAATAATGATACATGGTGGTAGATAAGTTACTAAGGGACTATAGGTTGGCAATGTTTTTGGAGACTATACAGTCCTCTAAAATCTACTCTTTTGCATGCATTTAATTTCTCCCATATCTATGTCCAAGTCCCACCATTGGTCCTTAATCCACAGTGGGGTTAAAGAGTCCCAGTAGCAATCTCCCATTTTTGTCAGGTGAGGTGTGTCAATATCCCTTGCTTAAAACAGAAACTAAAATGTTCTTGCCCCACCTAAATCTGTGCGCTTTAAGTTTTGATGAAACAATTGTTCATTGTGTTTTTAGCTTGTGTTTAGCTTCTTAAAAGACAAAAATGGAAGATTTTGAGTGAATAAAACAAAGTTATACCTCAAATCGAAATCTGAAATAGTTGCTTTCATGTGCCAAAAACCCCACAGGACACCAAGTTGTAAAAAGTATTTCTCTTATGTCCAGCATGTTCCTTGTCATGTCCTTGACTTCATCATCTTTACAGTGATGTCACACTGAGCGCTCACCATTTAGAGGGTATCTGTTCACGAGTCCAGTTCCAGAGAGCTGTTCCGGAGAATTTGGTATTTCTGACCGGTCAGTTCCCATTTCTTCTCCTCCATGCATTAAAACAGTAGTGAGATCACAGTATTCCAAGTGTGCGGAGGTTCTGAAACGACATGAAACTCTCACATCAAATGGGCCTCCCTTGGTCTGGTAATAGAGATAGAGGGGGTCTCTCCTCCCTCTCAGTCTTATGAGGATGTTATTAGCCAGGTGTCTGATGCCCATCTTAGGTATGATCCATATGTCCCAGCAGTCTTTAGGGTTGAATGGACAGAGGAAGAGAGAAGGCAGCCCATCATGAAAATCCCTGGCGTTCCAAGCAGGAGTTCTTCTCTTACACCACTGAGGGGAAATTATAAGATAAAAAAACAAGGAAATCAGATAGCCATATCAACCCATTTTGTAAAAAGGACAATGTGGTATGGAGACTCAGAAGTCATGCTCAAAGTCACTACAGTCTACTCTATGCACTAAGGTTTGGAGACAATTCCAGGAGAATTGTCTGATTGCTGTTTTAAATGAGAGATGAGTTCCCAACCATTGTGTATAACCTCTGATCTTGACTACAATAAAAACACACTATCCCACCAAACAGAGATAGAGTCTAGTCTAGGCCACCTAAAAACAACAAAACACAATCCCAATGGTACCTTGTGAATAAGGGATGTGAGGACAAAGTAGAAACAGAACATGTCATAACAGAAAAGTACCTTATATTCTAAAATTGTGTTTCAGAAGAAGTCAAATTTCTACATGATATAGGAAACTTACATGAGGGGGCAGAAGTTAAGGAAATATTGGTCCTGGGTTTGCATAACCATCAGATGGACCCATAGCATGCCACTGCTGGGTAAGAGAGGCCACTGAGAAGACCTGAGTCTTTCAAGCATCTAACTACAGTACAGTATATCTATGGAGGAAGGTGGTTCATAATTTCATTGACATTGCGGTCTGGGTGTGATGATAATGTTGTTAGTGTGTACTTCCCCCAAAACACGAGTCAAGAACATTCAAAGTTCATACAGCATGAGACAGAGTACAGTAGTAAGCATAGCCTTAATAGCAGTCTATAGAGAACCCTGTTCTAATATGGGCATACATTTTTTCTCAGTATAGTGTTCTCATAGCCCTGTGTGAGAGCTAGAGTAGAGGCCTCCAGTGAGAGAGTTCTACATGTCTATGGATGTAAAGGACAGGAAACATCAATTAGCTACAGCAGTGTCAGCAACACCTCAATGGTTCCCATACACAGCGTGAGCCTTTAATACTGTCATGATCAAACCAGATGGGTCCTATATGCACATAGAAAGGTTCAGATTGGACACAGTAGGCCATTAAACCAAACTCTAGGGCTTATAGCCATCTACCCTGTCCAGTTGATTACAAAAATACCCCATACCGACTACCATAATTAGAACCCCTGTAGTTTCAAATTTCCAACATGATGACAGTTGGGAATGTGACAGACAAAATAAAAAACTAGGTAAAAGTACAAAATGAAAAGTAAGTTGAAGTCTGTACCACTTTCAGAGTGACAGCAGGACCCTCGGCCCTTCAGCATACTGCCTTGTTTCTCTGGGGCACAGTGGAGTCTGTGCCTCCGCCCCAAACCGTCCCGCCTCCACCAGCAACTGGGAGAGAGAGGACAAACTCTTCATGACGAATGATTTCAGGTCAACACACCAAATTACCTTCTAAAGACCAGTGGAGGGTTTTTAATCTTACTTCATGGACAAACTCATCATGGTAGCATGTGCAGTATGTTTGGTTAATCACAGTGTAATGACGCAGATGTCTACACAAAGTATGTAGGCTCAGTGAATGGGCAGTGTCAGAGGGAGATTGCTGTTCTCTTGTGGACAGCACATTGAGCAGAATCACAGTGTGGTTGGTTAAGCACAGTGTGGTTGGTTAATCAACCACATAGTTGTCTTTATGATATGCTATTTCAGTAAATGGGATAAGTCATGGAGAGATTTTCCTATTAAGCAGACATCATGTACTTACTGTAAAAGGGTGCAGAGCAGCATCGTCAAGACGCAACCAATCACACACAGAACTAGCACCGTGGCAACTGTCTGTTGCCTGTGATTGGTGGCCACCACAGCTAGCAGGTCGGCGTGCTCACATCGCATCCCTACGAAGCCTTGGTGACACCTGTCAAACATGAAGTGGAGAAAGAACATAAAACTTCATACAGCAGCATGGATTTGATCCTTCAAGGCTTTTGACAAACTCACTGACTCCATTTGCAATGGAGAAACAACAGCATTAAATATAACATCCATAAATATATTGTATCTCTATGGAAGAGACTAATAGAGGTAGAGATGAATGAAGTAGAACAGGTAAGTAGAACTATTAGCCCTACGTTTCAGAAAGAATAGTTCAGTCTGCAAAACTATTCTGCATTATACTGCTACCCATACAATAACCTTCATATTATGAACAAGAGGTCGACCGATTATGATTTTTCAACGCCAATACCGATGCCGATTATTGGAGGACCAAAAAAAAGCCGGTACCGATTAATTGGCCGATTTTTATTTATTAATAATGACAATTACAACAATACTGAACGAACACTTATTTTAACTTAATATAATACATCAATAAAATCAATTTAGCCTCAAATAAATAATGAAACATGTTCAATTTGGTTTAAATAATGCAAAAACAAAGTGTTGGAGAAGAAAGTAAAAGTGCAATATGTGCCATGTAAGAAAGCTAACGTTTAAGTTCCTTGCTCAGAATATGAGAACATATGAAAGCTGGTGGTTCCTTTAAACATGAGTCTTCAATATTCCCAGGTAAGAAGTTTTAGGTTGTAGTTATTATAGGAATTATAGGACTATTTCTCTCTATACCATTTGTATTTCATATACCTTTGACTATTGGATGTTCTTATAGGCACTTTAATATTGCCAGTGTAACAGTATAGCTTCCGTCCCTCTCCTCGCTCCTACCTGGGCTCGAACCAGGACCACATCGACAACAGCCACCCTCGAAGCAGCTTTACCCATGCAGAGCAAGGGGAATAACTACTCCAAGTCTTAGAGCGAGTGACGTTTGAAACGCTATTAGCGCGCACCCCGCTAACTAGCTAGCCATTTCACATCGATTACACCAGCCTAATCTCGGGAGTTGATGGGCTTGAAGTCATAAACAGCGCAATGCTTGAAGCACAGCAAAGAGCTGCTGGCAAAATGCACGAAAGTGCTGTTTGAATGAATGCTTACGAGCATGCTGGTGCCTACCATCGCTCAGTCAGACTGCTCTATCAAATCATAGACTTAATTATAACATAATAACACACAGAAATACGAGCCTTAGGTCATTAATATGGCCGATTCCGGAAACCATCATCACGAAAACAAGATGTTTATTCTTTCAGTGAAATACGGAACTGTTCCGTATTTTATCTAACGGGTGGCTACCATAAGTCTAAATATTCCTGTTACATTGCACAACCTTCAATGTGTATGTCATAATTACGTAAAATTCTGGCAAATTAGGCAGCCCAAACTGTTGCATATACTCTGACTCTGCGTGCAATGAACGCAAGAAAAGTGACACAATTTCACCTGGTTAATATTGCCTGCTAACCTGGATTTCTTTTAGCTAAATATGCAGGTTTAAAAATATATACTTCTGTGTATTGATTTTAAGAAAGGCATTGATGTTTAGGTACACATTGGAGCAAGGACAGTCCTTTTTCACGAATAGGCACCGCATCGATTATATGCAACGCAGGACACGCTAGATAAACTAGTAATATCATCAACCATGTGTAGTTAACTAGTGATTATGATTGATTGATTGTTTTTTATAAGATAAGTTTAATGCTAGCTAGCAACTTACCTTGGCTTACTGCATTCGCGTAACAGGCAGGCTCCTCGTGGAGTGCAATGAGAGGCAGGTGGTTAGAGCGTTGGACTAGTTAACTGTAAGGTTGCAAGATTGAATCCCCGAGCTGACAAGGTAAAAATCTGTCGTTCTGCCCCTGAACAAGGCAGTTAACCCACCGTTCCTAGGCCGTCATTGAAAATAAGAATGTGTTCTTAACTGACTTGACTAGTTAAATAAAGATTAAATAAAGGTGTAAAATTTAAATTTAAAATAAAAATCGGCCAAATCGGTGTCCAAAAATACCGATTTCCGATTGTTATGAAAACTTGAAATCGGCCCTAATTAAATCGGCCATTCCGATTAATCGGTCGACCTCTATTATGAACATGCCATAAAGTGTCTCAAGAGGTCGCTACTAAAGAGCATTTTAGTAAAGGGTTAAGGTCAAAGAACCTAACCCTGGACGGAATTCCCTTTTCTGCTCATCTCACTCAGTGAGAAGTGAACTGTCGCGCTCCAATTCCATAGGCCAGTGTAATTCGTATCATGATCAGACCAGCGCTACAAACTGCAGCGAATCAGTGTACAAACATAGCACTGACAGAACAGATCCTAAACAGACTTTGGATGCATTTGTATTTATTATGGATCCCCATTAACTCTTCCTGGGGTCCAGCAAAATTAAGGCAGTTAAACAATCTTAAAAAAAACATGACAATACATTAACTACAGAATTCACAAGACACTAAGTATGTGCCCTGAGGTCAATACTCCACTATCTACAACACTAAATGTTATCGTGTGTGTGTGTATATATATATGCATATGTCTGGGCCTATGTGTGTATTGCTTCACAGTCCTCGCTGTTCCATAAGGTGTATTTTTCATTTTTATAAAAATCTTATTCTACTGCTTGCATCAGTTACCTGATGTGGAATAGAGTTCCATATAGTCATGGCTCTATGTGGTACTGTGTGCCTCCCAGTCTGTTCTGAATTTGGGGACTGTGAAGAGACCTCTGGTGGCATGTCTTGTGGGGTATACATGGGTGTCTGAGCTGTGTGCTAGTCGTTTAAACAGACAGCTCGGTGCTTTCAACATGTCAATACCTCTCACAAATACAAGTAGTGATGAAGTCAATCTCTCCTCTACTTTGAGCCAGGAGAGATTGACATGCATATTATTCATGTTCTGAGCCAATTGCAATTTTCCTGAGTCCCTCTGTGGCCCCTGACCATACGACTGAACAGTAGTCCAGGAGTGACAAAACTAGGGCCTGTAGGACCTGCCTTGTTGATTGTGCTGTTAAGAAGGTAGAGTAGCACTTTATTATGGACAGACTTCTCCCCATCTTAGCTACTGTTGTATCAATATGTTTTAACCATGACAGTAGGGTTACTCCAAGCAGTTTAGTCACCTCAACTTGCTTAATTTCCACATTATTTAGTACAAGATTTAGTAGAGTTTAGTGAATGACTTGTCACAAATACAATGCTTTTAGTTTTTTATTTTTATATTTAGGAATAACCTATTCCTTGCCACCCATTCTGAAAATAACTGCAGCTCTTTGTTAAGTGTTGCAGTCATTTCAGTTGCTGTAGTAGCTGATGTATGTTGAGTCATCTGCATACATAGACACACTGGCTTTACTCATACACCGCATACATAGACACACTGTCGTTAGTAAAGATTGGCCTAGACAGGTGCCCTGGGGAATTCCTGATTCTACCTGGATTATGTTGGAGAGGCTTCCACGCCCTCTGTGTTCGGTTACAGGTAACTCTTTATACACAATATAGCAGGGGATGTAAACCAATAACACATACGTTTTTCCAGCAGCAGACTATGATCGATAATGTCAAAAGCCACACTGAAGTCTGAACAAAACAGCCCCCCAATCTTATCGTCAATTTCACTCAGCCAATCATCAGTCATTTGTGTAAGTTCTGTGCTTGTTGTATGTCCTTCCCTATAAGCGTGCTGAAAGCCTGTTGTCAATTTGTTTACTGTAAAATAGCATTGTATCTGGTCAAACACCATTTTCTCCAAAACTTTACTAAGGGTTGGTAACAGGCTGATTGGTCAGCTACTTGAGCCAGTAAAGGGGGCTTTACTATTATTGGGTTGCGTAATGACTGTTGCTTTCCTCCAGGCCTGAGGGCACACACTTTCTAGTAGGCTTAAATTGAAGATATGGCAAATAGGAGTGGCAATATCGTCTGCTATTATCCTCAGTAATTTTCCATCCAAGTTGTCAGACCCCGGTGGTTTGTCATTGTTGATAGATACTTTTTCCCCGCTCACTTTACAGAATTCAAAATTACAATTCTTGTCTTTCATAATTTGGTCAGATATACTTGGATGTGTAGTGTCAGCATTTGTTGATGGCATATCATGCCTAAGTTTGCTAATCTTGCCAATGAAAAAAACATTAAAGTAGTTGGCAATATCAGTGGGTTTTGTAATGAATGAGCCATCTGATTCAATGACTGGAAGAGCTGAGTTTGCGTTTTTTCACAAAATTTTATTTAAGCTGCTCCAAAGCTTTTTACTATCATTCTTTGTCATTTATCTTTGTTTCATAGTGTAGTTTATTCTTCTTTTTATTCAGTTTAGTCACATGATTTCTCAATTTGCAGTACGTTTGCCAATCAGTTGTGCAGCCAGACTTAAATTGCCATTCCCTTTGCCTCATCCCTCTCAACCATACAATTTTTCAATTACTCATCAATCCACAGGGATTTAAGTTTTTACAGTAATTTTCTTAATGGGTACATGATTATTAGTAACTGGGATAAGAAATTGGATGTCACAGACAGACCTAAAACTGGGTGGCTTACCCAACAAACTCTCCATAAATCCTACTAACTGGTGACCACTCCAAATAAAAGAATTAAGACATATGCTAACTTTTTACAGCTTACTTGTGACAGGTCACCAGCAAGGACAGGTCACAAGTTCATTATCGAAGAACAATTTCCCATACAGACAGAGTAACACAATGATTCACCTGATTTTGAAATAATGACGACAATGCCTTACTGTGGGACGTAGCCTTATTTCAACTATGTGGGTGCGTGTATCAGCGAGAGAGCAAGAGAAGTTGAACTTACACACATGCAGGCGTCTCCTCCAGAATCAAGAAACGACAGGTGCCATGGAAACAGAAGTGGCTGTGGGAGTCAGGACAGTCATCGAAGTGGGATCGAACAGCTGCTGCAACAAACTCTGACAGAGAGAAAGAATGACATTTAAGGGTATTTCTAAAAGAGCCACAGGGTCTGTATTGAAAGTCCAAAAACATTGTGCAACTGGATTGCAGTCAGATTGCACATACTCAATGATTTACAAATCACCTTGTATTCCAAATATGTGATGAAGATTAGAAATTCTGCTCTGCGCTTTGCTCAAACTGATCCCCTCCAACATGCCGTTTCTCTCTTTGTAGGATTATACTGTAAAAGAGCCCAATAACCTGGCCATACGCCTTACCAAAACTCCATAGGTCAGTCAGTGTCATAGATCTAAAATAACTTAATTCTTGGAAAACAATGTCAAAATCTACTCCCACGCCTCCAGTTGGGGAAGTTCCTGAGGCAGAGGAGACTTATTCTAAGCCTTTTGTTACATCTCTGAGTGACTGGGGTTTTGTCATGGCTTATGTCAGGAACAGGGCCCTCCAAGGGACAAGTCTAACCCCATGTCAAATCCCCAGTGCCACGACACAGCAAAACAAAACATCTGTCCATCATCAAACCCATTAGAGGTCTGGAAAGCACATCCCTGAAGCCAGGAAGTAAAACTCTCACCCTTTTCACTCCATGGTTGTGTCTGAAAAGATTACTAGCCATCATGTCCTTGCTTCCTCCTTATGGAGTGGATCAAAAAGTCCCTCCTTCCGAGCTCTACTCTATTGAGCTTTGAGAGGAATTCAGGAAACAAGGACAGAGGAGACAAGGATTTGACAGCTAGTAAGCTTTTCAGACACAGCCTCTCTCCTCTTCCCTTTACATCCAATCAAACTTGATTTATTATGGCTAGAATAACAGAATTAATCTTCTGAAATAAATTAACATTGGGATGAGCTGAAGGGGTCAGAACTCAGGAAGAACACGGTAACCACATTTTTTGTGTCTTGACGAATTTCTTACTCATCAACTATACAGTCAGGGTTCCAAATTCCAACCTGACTGGCCCAAACAAAAGTCTGAGTATCTTTTCTCGGGCAGCCAAAACAGATGTCACAATGTGGCATTCAGAGAGGGAGGAAGAGAGGGAGTGAGTGAAAAAGAAAGAGAGGATGAACAGACAGATAGACTGCTGCAGTACAGCCGACCGTAACACACTTCATTCCATTAGTAAATGGCTGGTTGGATTCCAGCCTACATGCATTGTCCTTTCTCCCCTCTCTCTTTCAGAGTCTGTATAAAGCTCTCTGTTCTTCCCTGAGGCATCTGCCCCAGCTACCCCTCAGCCCCTCTCTAGCAGAGTCCCAAATTGTACCCTATTCACTATAGTGCACTATTTTTGACCAGGGACCATAGGGCTCTGGTCAAACATGGAACCCTATTCCCTACATAGTGCACTATTTGGGATACAGATCCATCTCTCTCTTCATGTAATTTTGTCAGTCAGTCGAGGATAACATTTAGGAGGAACGGAAATTAGTCATTAGGACATTTCTGGATTTTACATGGTGCCTCGCAGATAATGACGGAAATGTGATGGTAACCTGGGATTTAGGCTACTTTATTATTATTTTTTGCTACATTCTATCCAGGCTGAGAAACTAGATTTAAGAAAAAAATAAACCAATTAATTAATGTTTAGCTTAGTATGTGTCCACTTTTTAAATGCATTCTCTGTTGCCATCTGACTCTTCACTAGAAAAGCCTTGAATTAACATTGGCACCAGTCAATGAGTCTGAAGAGGTGAACAATTCTCTGGAGCACTCTGTAGAGAGGTTTTATAAAGGCATTTATCAAATGTGTGTGTGTACCTGCACACACACACACACACAGAGACAAAACACACACACACACAAATACATACTTTTCACTGGAATGGTGGTTGTAGTGGTGATACTGGTGGTGGTGGTAGAAGAGGTAGTAACATTTACAGTGGTAGTGGTGGTAGTTACAGGAGGTGTGGTGGTCATTGTTGAATTAGTAACAATAGTGGAATTATCCTGGCTTGTTCCATAGGTAAAGAGGGAACCTATTGGAAGAAACAGATTATGAAATGATTAAGTACACACATCAGTAATAATGTCAAGAATGATCAGCGAAAGAAACAAACTCAATTCCAGTTGGCTTTAATAGTTGACAAATCAGAGAAACAAGCCGTCTCCAGATGACTTGTTGCTCTTAAAGTATAACTAATCTCCCAGTTGGAACACAAAACAAGGCGCCATTAGATCCCCACTTATCATCCTGAGTACTATTCACTGAGATCTTTTCACATCATCACTTTTTCAGAGCTTATCCGATTGGTCAAAAGACCAATTAGTGAAACAAATATCAGAATTGGGCTGCCTGTGTAAACGTAGCCATGGGGGTACTACCTAAGAACACTGATTTTTGTTTTCTGTTTCCAAACCACTACAGTACATGTTCACATATCAAACTTACTTGACTTAAACCACTTTGCCCCATTGGGAGGATAGGATTTCCACGATTGCTTTCCACCTCCCTATTCTGTTCGATGTCTTGGCTCTTGCCAGGAGATCTTTGCACTGCAATCGTATTATATTATCTTATTTCTAGTACTTGACCCTAATTAACCACTTCTCTTTTTTATATTGCATTGGGCTCATTGTGGATTGCATGCTGAGGCATGTTCTGTACTCATAACTCTCACATTTACCATTATGTTTGGAGCTCCTCTTACCAGTTGAGTAGTCTAAGAGTGGCAATAGGATGAACACACTACAATGGGTCTAAGCTGGGATAGTCTTAATATAGACAGATCTTGGGAGAGAGATCACACAATTAGAATACTGTTAAGGCACCTAATGAGACACGATTGTTATTCAGTGATATGGAGATATGCATTTTTTTTATTTAACTAGGCAAGTCAGTTAAGAACAAATTCTTATTTAGAATGACGGCCTACCCCAGCCAAACCCTAAAGACGCTGGGAAAATTGTGCGCCGCCCTATGGGACTCTCAATCAAATCAAACTTTATTTGTCACATGCGCCAAATACAACAAGTGTAGACTTTACCGTGAAATGCTTACTTACAAGCCCTTAACCAACAGTGCAGTTCAAGAATAAGTTATTTTCAGTCATAAGAGCAACATTATGTACACAATAAGTTAAAAAAATTCAAACGCAAAAAACGAACAAAATATCACAATTGGTTGGGAGAATGTAAAACGTCAGCCATGTTCTTCGGCGCCATCTTGTTGTCAATCACGGCCGGTTGTGATACAGCCTGGAATCAAACCATGGTCTGTAGTGACGCCTCTAGCACTGAGATGCAGTGCCTTAGACCGCTGCGCCACTCAGACAATGAAAGTGCTGAGTATCAAATTAGCCATCACCATACTGCTCAGATAGATAAGAGATGGTTGCAGTCTGTCATAAGGGTTTCAGGAAGGGCCATTTTCCTGCAAGCTCTTCCCTTTCCGAGATTTCAAATGATGGTTAAAAATACAACTTTTTTTGTTTTTTAACACTGAGCGTCAGTTAAATGGGTGACATCCCTGTGATGTTGCTAAGGACACTGTGAGCGTAACAAGGTACAAAGTCCAGAAATAGAGAGGGCAGATGAATGCTGTGTCAAGGCAGGAAATGTCCCCAATGGCACCCTATTCCCTACATAGGGCTTGGGTTAAAAGTAGTGCACTAAGACCCCTGGTCAAAATTAGTACACTGTGTAGAGAATAGGGTTATATTTTGGACACAAGCCAGTGTGACTGAACAACCAATAACAGTAGCAGGGTCAAGTATTCCCTCCCTACTAAAAGGATGAGGCCATTAGAAACCTATGAATGGGTCTGAACTGTCAGTTAACGCATGCTACATCAAACATCAACGGTGGCTCATTGGTAGGCCAACCATCTTTTTTTTCTCATAGAAAAGGTGAAATGTCACTGACCCTGAGGGTTAGCCACAAAAATTGTTAGAATTCACAAATTGGAGCCATATTCAATCAAACCTGGAAACCAAATTCCCAGCGTAGGAGTAAGCTAGGTTAGGCTATATAGGCCTGGAGTATCAACTTTGTCCTTTCTGATGCCCACGAAAATATATTTGAGAGATAGAGGTTACTGTTAATATTTTGTATTTACAATTGTCGTTTCTCTCTGCTTTTTCAGGGACCCCTGTTTGATGTTTTATTGTATTTGTAAGGAAAAGGGTCTACAGAAGCAAAGCTAGTTTATTAGGAAATAATAAGGACCTTTTCCCTTATGGTATAGCAAATTCCAATTTACTCAAATCCATTTTTTATTTAACATTTTACACTCATTAAAATATTTTACCAACAGTTTTTTTCATTGAACTCACCAGTAATGAGAAATATCGCATCCCAGAAAGCCCGATTCATCATGATGAAGGTTGTCTATCAAGGTATTCCTCCGAAATTCGAATGTTCTCTGCTCAATTCCATAAATATTTGTGTAGGCCTAGGCACGCATCCGTCAGTCAGGCGAAAGAAATGTATTCGTCAAAAAAAAAAAAAAAACTTTCTGCTTCTCCACTATAGGCTACTACTGACGTTCTTCAGAAATTTCTCAAACAATGCAAGTGCGTCGCTATTCAGCAACTTCATCATTGTCCAATGCCATGTGCAAACTGACGTGCCTGATATATCATCATTAAAGTGTATCAACCAACAAGTCTTCAAATACTTCGTTTCGATTAATAGTTATTACATTTAAACGGAGACGTTAAGTCCATGCCCTAAACAATTCCACTCTCCTGTCGAAATAAACCCTTTCACGCACGGCACACGTAATCTTGTCAGTAGCGTCCCCTGAGGAACTCTATCACGGGACACATGTAATTGGAGAGAGAGAGAGAGCGGCGTGAGATAGTGATACATATTTATGTTGATTTATTTTCCCTTTCGTACTCCAACTACTTGCACATTGTTACAACACTGTACATAGCCATAATATAACCTTTGAAATGTATCTATTCCTTTGAAACTTTTGTGAGTAATGTTTACTGTTAATTGTTTATTTCACGTTTGAATTGAATTGAGAAAGAGCGAGTGAGTATTCAATATCATTCTGTCGTTGCTCTCTCTGTCGGGCCACTTCCAGTTACCTAAACTCAATCTTCAAATGACTGGCTTTCATATTTCAATTTGGTGGTGGCTTTTATATGGGCAGTTATACTGAACAAAAATATAAATGCAACATGTAAAGTGTTGACCCCATGTTTCATGAGCTGAAATAAAAGATCCCAGAGAGAAAGCGTATTTCTCTCAAATTTTGTGCACATAATTGTTTACATCCTTGTTAGTGAGCATTTCTCCTTTGCAAAGATAATCCATCCACCTGACAGGTGTGGCATATCAAGAAGCTGATTAAATAGCATGATCAATACACAGGTGCACCTTGTGCTGGGGCCAATAAAAGGCCACTCTAAAATGTGCCATTTTGTAACACAACACAATGCCACAGATGTCTCAAGTTTGAGCGAGCGTTCAATTGGCATGTTGACCGCAGGAATGTCCACCAGAGCTGTTGCCAGATAATTGAATGTTAATTTCTCTACCATAAGCCACCTCCAATGTCATTTTAGAGAATTTGGCAGTACGTCCAACTGGCCTCACAACCGCAGACCACGTGTATGGCTTTGTGTTGGCAAGCGGTCAACATTTTGAACAGAGTGTCCCATGGTAGTGGTGGGGTTATACTGTATTATGATCAGCCATAACCGACGTACAACAAACACAATTGCATTTTATTGATGGGAATTTGAATGCACAGAGATACCGTGACGCGATCGTGAGGCCCATTGTCATACCATTCATCCTCGTCCATCACCTCAGCATGATAATGCATGGCCCCATGTCGCAAGGATCTGTACACAATTCCTGGAAGTTGAACATTTTCCAGTTCTTCAATGGCCAGCATACTCACCAGACATATCACCCATTGAGCATGTTTGGGATGCTCTGGATCGACATGTATGACAGCGAGTTCCAGTACCCGCCAAGATCCAGAAACTTCGCACAGCCATTGAAGAGGAGTTGGACAACATTCAACAGGCCACAATCAACAGCGTGATCAACTCTATGCGAAGGAGATGTCGCGCTGCATGAGGCAAATGGTGATCACGCCAGATACTGACTGGTTTTCTGATCCACTTCCCTACCTTTTTTTTAAGGTATGTTTGACCAACCGATGCATATCTATATTCCCAGTCATGTGAAATCCATAGATTAGGGCCTATTCAATTTATTTTGATTGATTGATTTCCTTATATGAACTGTAACTCCGTAAAATCTTTGAAATTGTTGCATGTTGCGTTTATATTTTTATTCAGTGTATGTAGCCTACGTCTAGTGCACCCATATAGGCCTACAGATGGACAGATTTTACAGAATCAATGTCTGCATACCTCATATTGCCCAATTTTGTAGGCCTAATTATGCTTCCATAGAGCAATAACAGTTGGCTCCACTCTACTTAATACACTCACAAATCAGCATAAAACTGATAAAGGTTAATGAGCACATTCCCTTTATGTTGATCCAACAACACCCATGCACCTTGAAACTCACAAAACTCCAGATACAGAGCATGTTCTATTACATTTCCAAACCAAATTAAAAGGATGTTGGTCTTGAAATAGTAAACATCAAAATACTTAATTCATATCCATCTGCATGATAATGGATAGCCTACAAGCGTTAAATTAATATAACCTATTTGTCACTAAACAATGGTATTCCCCTGATACACTGCATTTATTTGACACTTGAGGTTATGTAGTGGGCAATGTTCCATTTAAGCTGCACAAATGCGCGGGGACTGCCACTCAGAAGAAATATCAGCCTGTGCAGAGAAGCACGAGATTGAACTTCCCTCAACTTTCTAGAGTTATCCCCCTCACGGCCGGCCCACTCATTAGGCAGGATTAGGCGGGCGGCATTTTCTGAGCTTAAGCGTCCAAGATGCACCTCCAACAACAAAACATAAAACCTCACGTAATTCTGCCCAAAAACAATGACAATTTCTCTCAACCAGTGGCATAATGGGCTTTTTAGTTGAGCGCTGATGCCGCCCTGTGATAACCAATGCCCACTTTGTCAAAGGCAGGTGCGCAAAATATTTTGCTTGTCCATTCCCAATGCGCCTCTCCAGGGTGCTGTTGGAAAGACGCATTGCTGTGACGCTCCACCAACATTCCGTCAATTTTTTTATTTTTATTATCTAAAATGAATCATGTAGCAGATACAGGATATGGTAGAAGAGTATGTGGCCTTTTCTGTAGTTACAGGTTGGAGATAAAATGTTTGGCAATGTATTGAACGGACACTTAACATCATGCAGGTTTCTCTGATCAAATAGCCTAACCTAAAATGGCGCCCAATCAAATAAAACATGTGCTGTCAGCTTAACAAACAACAAATCCTAAAACAGGACAGGTCTAAGTAAAATTAATATGGAATGGACAATCACAACTGTTGGAGTTGTGGAGTTGGAGTTTCACCCAATTGTCATGATCAGTGGTTACAAGTTTGTTTCTGTACATTTTTGACAAGCTGATCATAGCAAAGCAGAAAAAGTACTTCTGCATTTCCTGCTGTGTAAACACATTGCAAATAGGCTCACGATAACGCCTGATAGAGTTGGTTAGCTGATATTCAGAGCTTAAATAGCCAAATTGATTAGTCACATGAATCGAGACTAATAATATCAGACCTCAAGATAAGACCCATATGCAGATAGTTCGAAATAACAAACGTTTATTTACAAAACAGGGAGCAGGCAATCAACAGGTCAAGGGCAGGCAGAGGTCAGTAATCCAGGTCAGAGTTCGTAAAGTACAGAACGGCAGGCAGGCTCAGGGCAGGGAGGGGTCAGTAATCCAGGGCAGTGTCAAAAGGTACAGAACAGCAGGCAGGCTCAGGGCAGGCAGGATGGTCAAAAACCAGGAGAACTAGAAAACAGGAACTAACACAAATCAGGCATACGGGGAAAATATGCTGGTAGGCATGACAAGACAAACTGGCAACAGACAAACAGAAAACACAGGTATAAATGCACAGGGTATAATGGGGAAAATGGGCAACACCTGGAGCGGGGTGGAGACAAGCACAAGACAGGTGAAACAGATCAGGGTGTGACAAATAAAGCCAATGCAATGGCCTGTTTTACAAATGGTGGGCCTACCATGGATGGACATTCATCAAATTCCATTGCTGTCCAACATGGTAGGCTACATCCCAGGGGGCATTTTTTTTGTCTTGCCTAGGGTGGCAAAAATGTAAGAACCGGCCCTGTTCCCCTTTAGTTAACATTATCAAAGTTAACCTTTACTGTGGAAATTGTGATCGAATCAACGCAATATTAGTGTTCAATGCAACATACCGAAACAAAACGAACTATGCAGAACACTTTGGAGTAGGATTCTATTGCATTGACACACATGACTCAGCCAGTACTCTAAAAAGACTGGTGTGGCATAACCAATCAGAGCTGCAGTAGGCCTATATGCAAATAGACTATTGCCATATTTGGATCTGTGCCATTCACTTTGAACTGGACTGTGTTTACAGCATGAGTGGTGGTGAGTAGATGTGCTTGTTTTGAGATCAAAGCTGCATGTACTGTAGCCATGCGTGGACATTTGTTCATAGCCTTTACTAGTTAGTGAGTTATTAGCCTAGTTATAGATCATTTATAGTCAGCAATGGGGGAGTGATTGCTTTCTACAAGAGCACAAAAGGTGGACATTTCTAGACCTTTTTGAAAAGCGAGTCAGATAAAGAGCTTTTTTTGTCTTAAAGGGGCAGTATTGTATTTTGAGACAGGCTTGAATAAGCTAAGTAGCCAATAGGCAGAGGGTAGCATCATTTGTCTGATTCTCTGTTATAATGGTATGGGAATAATAATGCATTTTATTTTGTAAAGTGGTTTCTTGCATCAAACAACAACATGTTCAGTCACCTCCATGTCTGAAGGACAAGTGGATAAACAGGTTAATGTCAATCCCAACATGTTTTTTTCCGAAAGGCTCATGGAATGTAGGCCTACATTGAACATCACACATTGGCTGCTGAACACCACCACTACTGTAGGCTGAATGATAGAACTGCTATTTCCATGTTACAATGTTATTGGATGCATTTTTTCCATTGTTTTTGATGGTAGGCCACTCTGGTAGAGCTACTTTATGATCAAATAGCCACAGTAGCCTACTTGGTCACTGTCTGTAACTTAAAGCGAATGCAGCCTCAGTGTTCACAGTAAATGTTCAAGTTTAGGCTGAGCAGAATTTATTTTTAAGGGAAGATTGGTAGTGGGTCACCAGAATTGTCATCATGCTTCACTGTGCTCGGTTGTGAAGTCCTGTAATTGCATTATAACGTGTGAACACGTCGCCGCATGACACCAAGTGTTTGACCCATAATGTAAATGTTTGCTCCACTGTATTTATGCACACTTATTCACTACAAAATAATATTCGATACCACTTACTTTCTGCAGTTTGCCAGTTGTCTTAGAGCTTTGGATCTACAGGGGTCTGTTGTGAAGCATAATATTGACACATGTCAGAGAGAATTGTCTGTTTGGAGATTAGTTATTATGAGATACACTAATTTACCACCAGAAAGTTAATGAGAGAACAGCTAAAAAAACATTTTGTTCAATGGGTTCAAAAGTAAATAGTACATTGTGGTAATGTCCAAAAGTGACAACAGTAATAGTGCAAATTTAACTTAAAATTAGATAAAGTGTTGAATTTAACCAGGAAGTTTTGTTAAGCATGATTAATTAATCAGTCTTGATTTAACCCAGTTTAACCTTTTCTTGTGGTCACACAGAGCAATTGTCAGTCTTTATCTATGTTGGTGCAACCCACCCTGATTTGTCACTGCTGGCTAAATTATTAGATTAATAAATTAGATATCTGGCTAGTTGACTTTTACAAACATGATAAGCCACAAGAGCTAAAATTGGTAGTCATACCAAAAATACAGCACATGCAATGTAATTTGATCACTTAAACCACCTCCAGTGGCAGTTTATAATTAAGCCCTAATCTAAGTTTAAATTTTATTTTGAAAAACAAGAGTCAATTTGATCCTGGTTCAAAGTGAAAATTTAAACTTAGATTAGATGAAGGGTTAAATGTAACTAGGACTAATTCAATACTAGGTTTAACGTTTTATGCAACATGATTAACATATCAACCTTAATTTAAGTGTTCATTCATGTTGGTGCAACCCACCCTGGTATTTTACAACTGTGTTTACTTGGAAGTATTGTATTGAAAACTCATCAAATGCAATTACTCATAAGCCTTCAATGCAGCACCATCTGCTGGCTGGATAGCAACATTTGAAGAGGCTGATCAGTATTAACCAATGATGTTGGTAGTAGCCTATAATACTGTATGTGCCTCAATTCAACTTGGTGACCTACAGGCTACACAAACTTCAAACTGTCACACATTGATGTCAATTGGAAATTTGCTGTACTTATAGTAGAGATGTTTGGGGGTCTGCGCTCTGCGTCCTGGCCAACCTGTATGATTCAAGCACTTTATGGATGACCGAATAGTTCCACTGTTACAATTTTGCTTGAAAATAGAAAATATAATCTTCGATTCGCTATGTCGCATGTTGGAGTGGAGAGTTTATTGACATTCATCCAATTAGTCAGACTATTCTGACTGTTTATTGGCATGTCCTCTTTTTCATCTTTAGAGTAGTACCTGTGAACGTAGGATAGGTGGCATAACACAGTGTTTCTCCAGTTCTCCTAATACTCTTATGTAAACCATACACTATGGCTAAATACTTACTGTGCACTATTGTACATCTCCAATATTTATGAAGGTTAACCAACCTATCATTTGTGTTTCTGAAAAAAAAAGTTATACTTGTTTCTACTGACAGGGCAATGATTTAAATGTGATGTTAATGGTGACATCATGTGTCATTGGATGCACTCGTCAGTATGGCTATAACCTTGCCATAATAAATGCACCCACCATAGTAAAATCCTTCTGAAAGTAAACTGTGTGTGTGTGTGTCTATGTGCCCATGTGTGTACATACAGTATGCTCACTCTACCTTTCCTCTCAGTTTATTCAGAAGTTTGTGAACAAGATGTTTCGGGAGCGTTGGGATGTTCAGCTGTTCAACAGGTCACCCTGTTCTGGACTTGCATCATGTCCATCTACTCCCTGGGAGGGCTGCCGGAGCTCTTATAGCTGGACCCATGAGCATAACCTTTGGAGGGTAATTTGACTTATTTGATGAATACATTTTGGCCTACTTTGGAAGGCAATGTTATTAATATCAATATCAGCTTTTTACACATGGTAACCTTGGTATGTTGTCCTCACTGAGAAGCTTATTACGTTTTATTTTCACGTTGTATTTTTGAATGTTGTCAATTTTATCAATCAATCAATCAAATGTATCTATAAAACCCTTCTTACATCAGCTGATGTCACAAAGTGCTGTACAGAAACCCAGCCTAAAACTCCAAACAGCAAGCAATGCAGGTGTAGAAGCACGGTGTCTAGGAAAAACTCCCTAGAAAGGCCGGAACCTAGGAAGAAACCTAGAGAGGAACCAGGCTATGAGGGGTGGCCAGTCCTCTTCTGGCTGTGCCGGGTGGAGATTATAACAGAACATGGCCAAGATGTTAAAATGTTCATAGATGACCAGCAGGGTCAAATAATAATAATCACAGTGGTTGTTGATGGTGCAACAGGTCAGCACCTCAGGAGTAAATGTCAGTTGGCTTTTCATAGCCGATCATTCAGAGTATCTCTACCGGTCCTGCGGTCTCTAGAGAGTTGAAAACAGCAGGTCTGGGACAAGGTAGCACGTCCGGTGAACAGGTCAGAGTTCCATTGCCGCAGGCAGAACAGTTGAAACTGGAGCAGCAGCACGACCAGGTGGACTGGGGACAACAAGGAGTCATCAGGCCAGGTAGTCCTGAGGCATGTTCCTGAGGGAGAGAGAGAGAGGGAAAAAAATACTTAAATTCACACAGGACACCGGATAAGACAGGAGAAATTAAAAAATATATGTGCTTTAAAAATCAATATTATCAGTGATATAACATCTCAAAATGAATTGTTTACTGATGAGCAAATGATCACCTACTTATGAGTCAGATGTGAAAGGAGAGGTTGCATTGAAGAGAGCATAGATACAGGATCTCTGAATACTGGGGGTGGCAGGTAGCCTAGTGTTGGTCCAGTAGCTGGAAGGTCGCTAATTTGAATCCCAGAGCAAGGCACTTAATTGCTCCAGGGTTGCCGTTGATAATGGCTGACCCTGGCCATGACCCCACTCTCCGAGGGTGTCTCAGGGTGAGTTGGAATAGGCAAAAAAACACATTTCCATTTCACACGTGTATAATACACACTTGTGAAACAAATATAAGCACCCACTGAATTATTATTATGAAGACAGCAAGGCTACCTTTACTTCATGTTTCCTCCTCACAGTGGAGTCAGTCAATAAAAATGTGGAGGTGTTTGTTTCTCAAGGCTGATAGAGATCTCTGAACCTTGCAGGGTGGCGCCAGAGCAGTATACGATATCTATATGAGTACTATTTCCATTAACGTAATTAATTCCTTGATATTCAGGATTTACTTAACTCTATTTGTCTCCACTCTATTCTATTCTCCTCTACTCTACTCTACGTTAAACCCACTGTGTTGCTCTCACAGGAAGAAGACTATGCTGTTGAATAATATCTTCTTGATGCTGAGTTCACTCCTAGCGTTGACCAGCAGAGCTGCCAAGTCTTTTGAAATGATCATCATCTCCAGGGTCCTGGTTGGAATCAATGCTGGTATGTACTGTATATGGTATGTACTGTATATTCAACCAGAGGGTTCTTAGATGGGGGTTCTTATGTCATCAAACCATGCTCATTGTGCCACTGACTGCATTACTGTTTTGGGGTTTAACAATAGAGAAACATTTGTAATACTTGTAGTATGGTTGTTGCTTTCTTAGGTCTTTAAATGTCGATGGCATAAACAGTGTATTTATACATAATAAGACAAATGAGACAAACAGCTGTACAATTACAGTATTATGTTTGATGTTGGAAAATGAAACCACTGACAGTAGAGAAATTATCCACTCCTTTCACAGGGATCAGTATGAATGTACAACCCATGTATTTTGGAGAGAGTGCTCCCAAGCACCTGCAAGGGACTGCTTCCCTGTCGTCAGCCATCTTCACATCGCTTGGAGTGGTGTTAGGACAGGTTGTAGCATTCGGAGGCTACGAAATCAGCTTGCAGTTTAGTGTTACACATCAATCTAGCACCTACAAAATATTGTGTGATTTGTTTGGGGAAATAATTGCAGTTTGAAACTTTGTTTAATTAAGTCAGTATTTCATTTGATGGTGGTCATTGTGTTTCCAGGGAGATCTTGGGCAGTGAGCCATGATGGCAATACCTACTGGCCAGTAATGCCATCCCAGGCCTCATCCAGCTCCTCACTCTCCCCTGGTTCCCAGAAAGCTCTCAATACCTCCTCATAGACCAGGGGAAAAGGAGGCCTGTATCAATGGTAGGTAGGAGGAGAGCCAGACCATGGCCTGTGTTAGTCTGTGGCTGTGTGCAGTACTTTCTTGTCCGAGCCACATGGCTCTGTTCCTCTTGTATGTGAGTTAGTGTGAGAGATATATACAGTAAAATCATGAGCAAGTTCTACTGCTGTTATTCATTATCCTGCATCAGCAGGGATGGGCAGTCTTTGTATCAATTACATGCATCTGTGTACTTTTTTTAATCATTTGTTTGTATTTATATAATGTATTTTGCCCGTGTGTGTGCATGCATGTTAGCCTTGTGGCGTCTGCGTGGATGTGAGATCCAGCGGACAGAGTTGGATGAGATCCTCCAGGAGCAGGCTGAGGTTAAAGTCCTGAGGCCCAGCAGACCTGGGAGCTGTTGGCTGACCGTAACGTCCGCTGGCAGGTGATCTCCATCAGCAGCACCATGCAACTCTGTGGCAATGACTCGATTCTACAAAAGCATTAGAACTCGGAACTCAGAACTCGGATCGTAGAACTTATAAGAACTTTATTTTTCAACAGGGAACTTCATTTGTTCCTAATTTGTAATACATTATGTAGGCTACATATGTCACATAAAATCACAAATACTACACTACATGACCAAAAGTATGTGGACACCTGCTCATCAAACATCTCATTCCAAAATCATGGGCATTAATATGGAGTTTGTCCACCCTTTGCTGCTATAACAGCCTCCACTTGCTGCGGGGACTTGCTTCCATTCAGCCAAAAGAGCATTGGTGAGGTCGGGCACTGATGTTGGGCGATTAGGCCTGGCCCGCAGTCTGCGTACCAATTCATCCCAAAGGTGTTTGATGGGGTTCAGGTCAGGGCTCTGTGCAGGCCAGTCAAGTTCTTCCACACAGATCTAAAAAAAAACATTTCTGTATGGACCTCGCTTTGTGCATGGGAGTATTGTCATGCTGAAACAGGAAAGGGCCTTCCCCAAAATGTTGCCACAAAGTTGGAAGCACAGAATCGTCTAGAATGTCATTGTGTGCTATAGCGTTACAATTTCCCTTCACTTGAACTAAGGGGCCTAGCCCGAACCATGAAAAACAGCCCCAGACCATTATTCCTTTACAGATGACACCATGCATTGTGGCAGGTAGTGTTCTCCTGGCATCCGCCAAACCCAGATTCGTCTGTTGGACTGTCAGATGATGAAGTGTGATTCATCACTCCAGAGAACGCGTTTCCACTGCTCCAGAGTCCAATGGCAGCGAGCTTTACACCACTCCAGCCGACATTTGGCATTGCACATGGTGATCTTAGGCTTGTGTGAGGCTGCTCACAAACCCTTTTCATGAAGCTCCCGATTGTCAGTTATTGTGCTGACATTGCTTCCAGAGGATGTTTGGAACTCGGTAGTGAGTGTTGCAACCGAGGACAGATGATTTTTACACGCTATGCGCTTCAGCACTCGGCAGTCCCGTTCTGTGAGTGTGTGGCTCTAGCAGGGCACAAATTTACAAACTGACTTGTTGGAAAGGTGGCATCCTATGATGCTGCCACACTGAAAGTCAATGAGCTCTTCAGTAAGTCCATTCTACTGCCAATGTTTGTGTTTGTCTATGGAGATTGCATGACTGTATGTTCGATTTTATACACCTGTCAGCAACGGGTGTGGCTGAAATAGCCAAATCCACAAATTTGAAGTGGTGTCCATATACTTTTGTGTATATATAGTGTATCTGTGGTGAATGATGAAATGTCCTTTTAGCCGCTTTCTTACAAACGATGTAAGCAGCAGACTCCTCTTGTTATTGAAGCTTGGTTTCTCCCCACATTCATTGTTTCTCAGATGTTCAGTTTCGGTTTGAGTCAGCAGGGTTCTGGTTCTCTCTGGTTCTGGCAGGGGGTTTCTGACAGAGCTCTCTATCTGGGATCAAAGTTAACTACCTCTGAAGTACACCATTGTTCTGACAGCAAAACGTACCCAGCTCAGATGAACTTCTGGACAGAGCCTGTTCCTGGCCCCTCCCTCACAACAGGCTTGATTAGAAATGTGAGATCAGCTACCAATTTCATAGTGCGAGTAGACATTTACATTTCATCGTACGGTACCTTGTTAAAAATGCAATCTGGTGATGATGACATACGCTTGTACTTTACATTTGTAATGCTTGCGGGAGTTAGGGAGGAGAACATAAAGGGTTGTTTGTATTTCAAGGTTTAATGAAGAGGTGTAGTCAGTCCATGACCATGCCATTTCACTGGTGCTGCAGATTTGGTAAACTTCTTCGGGATCGCTGTCCCTTCCACGGGACGGTTGAGCTAACGTAGGCAAATGCGATTAGCATGAGATTGTAAGTAACAAGAACATTTCCCAGGACATAGACATATCTGATATTGGCTTAAATTCTTGTTAATCTAACTGCACTGTCCAATTTATAGTAGCTATTAAGGTGAAAGAATAACATGCTATTGTTTGAGGAGAGTACACAATTTTGAACATAAAAAGTTATTAATAAACAAATTAGGCATATTTGGGCAGTCTTGATACAACATTTTTTACAGAAAAACAATGGTTCATTGGATCAGTCTAAAAATTTGCACATACACTGCTGCCATCCAGTGGGCAAAATATATTGCACCTGGGCTGAAATAATACATTATGGCCTTTCTCTTGCATTTCAAAGATGATGGTAGAACCAAGAAATTTGATCATATTACTCCAGTGCTAGCTTCCCTACACTGGCTTCCTGTTAAGGCAAGGGCTGATTTCAAGGTTTTACTGTTAACCTATAAAGCGTTACATGGGCTTGCTCCTACCTATCTTTCCGAGTTGGTCCTGCCGTACATACCAATACGTACGCTACGGTCACAAGACGCAGGCCTCCTAATTGTCCCTAGAATTTCTAAGCAAACAGCGGGAGGCAGGGCTTTCTCCTATAGATCTCCATTTTTATGGAACAGTCTGCCTACCCATGTGAGAGACGCAGATTCGGTCTCAACCTTTAAGTCTTTACTGAAGACTTATCTCTTCAGTAGGTCATATGATTGAGTGTAGTCTGGCCCAGGAGTGTGAAGGTGAACGGAAAGGCTCTGGAGCAACGAACCGCCCTTGCTGTCTCTGCCAGGCCGGTTCCCCTCTCTCCACTGGGATTCTCTGCCTCTAACCCTGTTACAGGGGCTGAGTCACTGGCTTGCTGGTGCTCTTTCATGCCGTCCCTAGGAGGGGTGCGTCACTTGAGTGGGTTGAGTTACTGACGTGATCTTCCTGTCTGGGTTGGCGCCCCCCCTTGGTTTGTGCTGTGGTGGAGACCTTTGTGGGCTATACTCGGCCTTGTCTCAGGATTGTAAGTTGGTGGTTGAGGATTTCCCTCTAGTGGTGCGGGGGCTGTGCTTTGGCAAAGTGGGTGGGGTTATATCCTTCCTGTTTGGCCCTGTCCGGGGGTTTCTTCGGATGGGGCCACAGTGTCTCCTGACCGCTCCTGTCTCAGCCTCCAGTATTTATGCTGCAGTAGTTTATGTGTCGGGGGGCTAGGGTCAGTTGGTTACCTGGAGTACTTCTCCTGTCTTATCCAGTGTCCTGTGTGAATTTAAGTATGCTCTCTCTAATTCTCTCGTTCTCTCTTTCTCTCTGAGAACCTGAGCCCTAGGACCATACGTCAGGACTACCGGGCATGATGACACCTTGCTGTCCCCAGTCCGCCTGGCCTTGCTGCTATTCCAGTTTCAACTGTTCTGCCTGCGGTTACGGAACCCCTACCTGTCCCAGACCTGCTGTTTTCAACTCTTAATGATCGGCTATGAAAAGCTAACTGAGATTTATTCCTGATTATTATTTGACCATGCTTGTCATTTATGAACATTTTGAAAATCTTGGCTCTCTCTAATTTTCTCCTTCTCTCTTTCTTTCTCTCGGAGGACCTGGGCCCTAGGACCATGCGTCGGGACTGCCGCCCGTGGTGACTCCTTGCTGTCCCCAGTCCGCCTGGCCTTGCTGCTATTCCAGTTTCAGCTGTTCTGCCTGCGGTTATGGAACCGCCACCTGTCCCAGACCTGTTGTTTTTCAACTCTTGATGATCGGCTATGAAAAGCCAACTGAAAATTATTCATGATTATTATTTGACCATGCTTGTCACTTATGAACATTTTTGAACATCTTGGCATAGTTCTGTTATAATCTCCACCCGGCACAGCCAAAACGGGACTGGCCACCCCTCATAGCCTGGTTCCTCTCTAGGTTTCTTCCTAGGTTTTGGCCTTTCTAGGGAGTTTTTCCTAGCCACCGTGCTTCTACACCTGCATTACTAGCTGTTTGGGGTTTTAGGCTGGGTGTCTGTACAGCACTTCGAGATATTAGCTGATGTACGAAGGGCTATATAAAATAAAATTGATTGATTGATTGATTGGTACAAAAAAACATTGTGTTATATTCTCCTACATTCCTTTCACATTTCCACAAACTTCAAAGTGTTTCCTTTGAAATGGTACCAAGAACATGCATATCCTTGCTTCATGGCCTGAGCTACAGGCAGTTAGATTTGAGTTATTTCAGGCGAAAATTTAATAAAAGAGGCGGATCCTTAAGAGGATCACATTTTATTTGTCACATACACGTGATTAGCAGATGTTATTGCGGGTGTAGCGAAATGCTGGTTCTTCTAGCTCCGACAGTGCAGTAAAATCTAACAAATTACAACATATACACACATCTAAGTAGGAATGAATTAAGACTATATACATATGGACGAGCGATGTCAGAGCGTAACGGACTAAGATGCAGTAGAATAGTATAGAAAACAGTATATACATATGAAATGAGTAATGTAAGATAAGTAAACATTATTAAGTAAATGAGATGCTGTAGAATAGTATAGAAAACATTATACACACGAGATGAGTAATGACATATGTAAACAATTATTGACTAAGAGACCGTAGAATAGTATAGAATACAGTATATACAGTGGGGAGAACAAGTATTTGATACACTGCCGATTTTGCAGGTTTTCCTACTTACAAAGCATGTAGAGGTCTGTAATTTTTATCATAGGTACACTTCAACTGTGAGAGACGGAATCTAAAACAAAAATTCAGAAAATCACATTGTATGATTTTTAAGTAATTAATTAGCATTTTATTGCAAGACATAAGTATTTGATACATCAGAAAAGCAGAACTTAATATTTGGTACTGAATCCTTTGTTTGCAATTACAGAGATCATACGTTTCCTGTAGTTCTTGACCAGGTTTGCACACACTGCAGCAGGGATTTTGGCCCACTCCTCCATACAGACCTTCTCCAGATCCTTCAGGTTTCGGGGCTGTCGCTGGGCAATACGGACTTTCAGCTCCCTCCAAAGATTTTCTATTGGGTTCAGGTCTGGAGACTGGCTAGGCCACTCCAGGACCTTGAGATACTTCTTACGGAGCCACTCCTTAGTTGCCCTGGCTGTGTGTTTCGGGTCGTTGTCATGCTGGAAGACCCAGCCACGACCCATCATCAATGCTCTTACTGAGGGAAGGAGGTTGTTGGCTAAGATCTCGCAATACATGGCCCCATCCATCCTCCCCTCAATACGGTGCAGTCGTCCTGTCCCCTTTGCAGAAAAGCATCCCCAAAGAATGATGTTTCCACCTCCATGCTTCACGGTTGGGATGGTGTTCTTGGGGTTGTACTCATCCTTCTTCTTCCTCCAAACACGGCGAGTGGAGTTTAGACCAAAAAGCTCTAGTTTTGAATCATCAGACCACATGACCTTCTCCCATTCCTCCTCTGGATCATCCAGATGGTCATTGGCAAACTTCAGACGGGCCTGGACATGCGCCTGCTTGAGCAGGGGGACCTTGTGTGCGCTGCAGGATTTTAATCCATGACGGCGTAGTGTGTTACTAATGGTTTTCTTTGAGACTGTGGTCCCAGCTCTCTTCAGGTCATTGACCAGGTCCTGCCGTGTAGTTCTGGGCTGATCCCTCACCTTCCTCATGATCATTGATGCCCCACGAGGTGAGATCTTGCATGGAGCCCCAGACCGAGGGTGATTGACCATCATCTTGAACTTCTTCTATTTTCTTCTATTTTCTAATAATTGCGCCAACAGTTGTTGCCTTCTCACCAAGCTGCTTGCCTATTGTCCTGTAGCCCATCCCAGCCTTGTGCAGGTCTACAATTTTATCCTTGATGTCCTTACACAGCTCTCTGGTCTTGGCCATTGTGGAGAGGTTGGAGTCTGTTTGATTGAGTGTGTGGACAGGTGTCTTTTATACAGGTAACGAGTTCAAACAGGTGCAGTTAATACAGGTAATGAGTGGAGAACAGGAGGGCTTCTTAAAGAAAAACTAACAGGTCTGTGAGAGCCGGAATTCTTACTGGTTGGTAGGTGATCAAATACTTATGTCATGCAATAAAATGCTAATTAATTACTTAAAAATCATACAATGTGATTTTCGGGATTTTTGTTTTAGATTCCGTCTCTCACAGTTGAAGTGTACCTATGATAAAAATTACAGACCTCTACATGCTTTGTAAGTAGGAAAACCTGCAAAATCGGCAGTGTATCAAATACTTGTTCTCCCCACTGTACATATGAGATGAGTAATGCCAGATATGTAAACATTATTAAAGTGACTTGTGTTCCTTAAAGTGGCCAGTGATTCCTAGTCTATGCCTATAGGTAGCAGCCTCTAATGTGCTAATGATGGCTGTTTAACAGTCTGATGGCCTTGAGATAGAAGCTTTTTTTCAGTCTCTCGGTCCCAGCTTTGATGCACCTGTACTGACCTCGCCTTCTGGAAGATAGTGGGGTGAACAGGCAATGGCTCGGGTGGTTTATGTCCTTGATGATCTTTTTGGCCTTCCTGTGACATCGGGTGCTGTAAGTGTCCTGGAGGGCGGGTAGTTTTCCCCCGGTATTGCGTTGGGCAGACCGCACCACCCTCTGGAGAGCCTTGCGGTTGCGGGGGGTGCAGTTGCCATACCAGGCGGTGATACAGCCCAACAGGATGCTCTCAATTATGCATCTGTATAAGTTTGTGAGGGTTTTAGGTGACAAGCCAAATTTCTTTAGCCTCCTGAGGTTGAACAGGCTCTGTTGCGCTTTCTTCACAACACTGTCCGTGTGGGTGGTCCAGTTCAGTTTGTCAGGGATGTGTACGCCAACGAACTTGAAGCATTCCACCTTCTCCACTGAAGTCCCGTCGATGTAGATAGGGGGTTGCACCCTCTGCTGTTTCCTGAAGTGCACAATAATTTCCATTGTTTTGTTGACGTTGAGTGAGAGGTTTATTTCCAGGCACCACACTCCCAGGGGCCTCACCTCCTCCCTGTAGGCTGTCTCGTCATCGTTGGTAATCAAGCCTACTACTGTTGTGTCGTCTGCAAACTTGATTTTTGAGTTAGAGGCGTGCTTGGCCACGCAGTCATGGCTGAACAGGGAGTACAGGAGGGGGCTGATCACGCACCCTTGTGGGGCCCCAGTGTTGAGGATCAGCTTAGTGGAGGTGAAGTTTCCTACCTTCACCACCTGGGGGCGGCCCGTCAGGAAGTCCAGGACCCAGTTGCACAGGGCGCGGTTCAGACCCAGGGCCACAAGCTTAATGAAGAGCTTGGAGGGTACTATGGTGTTGAAGACTGAGCTATAGTCAATGAACAGCATTCTTACATAGGTATTCCTCTTGTCCAGATGGGATAGGGCAGTGTGCAGAGTGATGGCGATTGCATCGTCTGTGGATCTATTGGGGCGGTAAGCAAATTGAAGTGGGTCTAGGGTGGCAGGTAAGGTAGAGGTGATATGATCCTTGACTAGTCTCTCAAAGCACTTCATGATAACAGAAGTGAGTGCTGTGATAGTCATTAACTTCTCTAGGGTATGTGGGACGTCCCACCTCGTCAACAGCCAGTGAAACTGCAGGGCGCCAAATTCAAAACAACAGAAATGCCATAATTTAAATTCCTCAAACATACAAGTATTTTACACCATTTTAAGCTACACTTGTTGTAAATCCAGCCAAAGTGTCCGATTTCAAAAAAAATTACGACGAAAGCACACCAAACGATTATGTTAGGTATGAGCCAAGTCACAGAAAAAGACAGCCATTTTTCCAGCCAAAGAGAGCAGTAACAAAAAGCAGAAATAGAGATAAAGTTAATCACTAACCTTTGATGATCTTCATCAGATGACACTCATAGGACTTCATGTTACACAATACATGTATGTTTTGTACGGTAAAGTTCATATTTATATAAAAAAAATCAGAGTTTAGGCGGGACGCTACTGTCTCACTTGGCAAAAAGCCTGAGAAAATGCAGAGCGCCATATTCAAATTAATTACTATGAAAATTACTATAAAATCAAACTTTTATTAAATCACACATGAAAGATACCAAATTAAAGCTACACTGGTTGTGAATCCAGCCAACATGTCAGAATTCAAATAGGCTTTTCGGCGAAAGCATACGATGTTATTTTCTGAGGATAGCACCATTGTAAACCAAGAGAGATAAGCATATTCCAACCCTGAGGGATGACACAAAATGCAGAAATAAAAATATAATTCATGCCTTACCTTTGACAACCTTCTGTTGTTGGCACTCCAATATGTCCCATAAACATCACAAATGGTCCTTTTGTTCGATTAATTCCGTCCATATATATCCAAAATGTCCATTTATTTGGCGCGTTTGATCCAGAAAACACAGGTTCCAACTTGCTCAAATGTGACTACAAAATATCTCAAAGGTTACCTGTAAACTTTGCCAAAAAATTTCAAACTACTTTTGTAATACAACTTTAGGTATTTTTTTATGTTAATAATCGATAAAATTGAAGACGGGATGATCTGTGTTCAATACAGGATTAAAACCAACCGTGGCATGCCTTCTGGTCATGCGCTTCTATCTCACAGGACACCTAGAGTGACTCGACTTCAAGATGGCCGTATTTCTTCATTACACAAAGGAATAAACTCAACCAATTTCTCTTGACTGTTGACATCCAGTGGAAGCCGTAGAAACTGCAAGCAAGTCGCTTAGAAATCTGGTCTCCCAATGAAAATCCATTGAAAAGAGAGTGACCTCAACAACAAAAAATTCTGAATGGTTTGTCCTCGGGGTTTCGCCTGCTAAATAAGTTCTGTTATACTCACAGACATGATTCAAACAGTTTTATAAACTTCAGAGTGTTTTCTATCCAAATCTACTAATAATATGCATACCTTATTTTCTGCGGATGAGTAGCTGGCAGTTTAATTTGGGTATGCTTTTCATCCAAACGTGAAAATGCTGCCCCCTACCCTAGAGAAGTTAAGTTCAGTTACCTTTGCCTTCTTGGGTACAGGAACAATGGTGGCCATCTTGAAACATTTGGGGACAGCAGACTGGAATAGGGAGAGATTGAATATGCCCGTAAACACACCAGCCAGCTGGTCTGCGCATGCTCTGAGGACGCGGCAAGGGATGCCGTCTGGGCCGGCAGCCCTGCGAGGGTTAACATGTTTAAATGTTTTACTCACGTTGGCCACAGAGAAGGAGAGCCCACAGTAATTGGTAGCGGGCCGCGTCGGTGGCACTGTGTTATCCTCAAAGTGTAACGACTTCGGCCGAAGTTGGTCCCTCTCCTTGTTCGGGCGGCGTTCAGCGGTCTATGTCACCGCCTTTCTAGTCACCCCCGATCCATGTTTCATTTTGTTTTGTCTTGATCATACACACCTGGTTTCAATTCCATTAATTATGTTCCTTATTTAACCCTCTGACTTCCCTCTCTGCTTTATGCGTTATTGTTTGTCATGTTGGTTCACGTTCTTGTGCTCTGGATTATTTTTGTATTGTTTCCTTGTTGGAACATTATCTTAATTTTGAGTAAACTTTCGGACTATTACTCATATTTGTGTCCTGCGCCTGACTCCGCATTTTTCCATTCACCAACACCCTCACAGAATAACGCACCACTAATGGAGTCAGCAGGTACAGCCAGCCCTCCTCACCCAATGGAGGAGCGTGTTCAGCAGCACGCGACCGTGTTACAGAGTCTCGGTACAGCCATGGATTGCGTGCTGCAAACCATGGACCGATGGGAGAGAGAGGGTTTTCCAGTTCACCCATCAGCACCTCCCCAGCTCCCACAACAACCGACCCAGATGTCCACACCTCCTTCATCAGGATTCGGCTCTCGCTCCCGGGACGTTATGATGGAACGGCTGCTGGGTGCCAGGGGTTCCTACTCCAGCTGGAGCTCTACCTGGCAGCTGTTCAGCCGGCCCCCTCGGGACGCGAGAGAGTGAGCGCCCTCATTCTCGTCTGACTGGAAAAGCACTGGTCTGGGCCAACGCCATCTGGGGAGAAGAAGGCCCGACGTTGGACAACTACAAGGATTTCACCCGCCGCTTCCGGGCGGTTTTCGATCATCCACCTGAGGGGAGAGCGGCGGGGGAACGCTTGTTCCATTTAAGACAGGGTGTTACGAATCCCTTTGGCCCAGCAGTCTAGGGGGGATGGTAACGAGACCCGTAACATAACTCATGCAAAGTATACTAGTGAAAAAGGAACAGTGAGAACGAATAACCACAGACAACTAAATTACCGTCAAACACTCATAGTTTATTTGTAAACACACGGTAATGGGGAGCAGGAAAAGGTGCTGAGCTGGACCCAAGGAAATAAATAATAAGCATTCAATAACACCCCTAAGCTAGACTACCCTACTTCAACAACAGCTAACTAACCTACCAAAAATACAGTGGGTGGTCCGCCCAGTTCTAACTAGTGTTCTTTGACAAAGTATTCCTACGGGTAGTGTATGCCCATGGGCGACTTGTCTTGGTACCACCTTTTTCCACCATCAAACACCATAACAAAACAATACTCACAGGGTAAAGGACAAAGTGACATGTAGTTGCAAAACACAAGAGATCTAGAGAGAGATAGCATGACAGAGAGATCGAGCTCCAGAGAAAACAACTGACAGGGTTTTTAAACCAAGGGAAAGGGAATGTGATAGGGTAAGAGAAAAGGAGCAGGTGTCTTCTGATTAGCGACTAATTGGTGACTGATTGGGGAATGATGATTGCCACCTGTGAGGGGAGAAGGAGAGAAAAGAAATACAAACACAGGATACACACACACAGGATACCTGTATCCGTAACACAGGGGATGAGGAGCGCTCAAGAGTTCGCTCTGGATTTTAGAACTCTGGCCGCCAGGCGCAGGATGGAATGACGTTCGTAGGGAGTTAGCCTGCAGGGACACCACCCTTAACCTGGACCAGCTGGTGGACCTATCCATCCGGCTGAATAACCTGTTGGCCTCCCGCGGACGTCCAGATCGGGGTCTGTCAGTTCCATCCCCCAGCACCTCTGATCCTACCCCGATGGAGCTGGGAGGTGCCGCTATGAGGGGGACCGGAGGGGGGACCGTTCCTTGCACCACCTGTGGCCGCAGAGGACACACTGCTGGTTGGTGCTGGGGAGGTTCCCCAGGTAAGTGAGATGGCAGGCGGAGCACTGGTGGATCATCTCAGTAGGCACACACCTCACCCAGAGCTCCATGTTGCACACATGTGGTTGTCTATAGCATTTCCTGAGTTTTCCCAGCATTCCCAGCATAAGGCGCTAGTAGATTCAGGTGCAGCTGGGAACTTTATTGACCGTACTTTTGCACTTAGTTTAGGGATCCCTATTGTTCCTGTTGATGTCCCCTTCCCTGTACATGCCTTAGATAGTTGTCCTTTGGGGTCAGGGCTAATCAGGGAGGTCACAGCTCCACTCCGTATGATAATGCAGGAGGGTCATGAGGAGAGAATTTGTCTCTTTCTGATAGATTCTCCTGCGTTTCCTGTTGTGTTGGGCCTTCTCTGGTTGGCCTCTCATGATCCCACTATTTTGTAGCAACAGAGGGCTCTCAAGGGATGGTCTCGTCAGTGCTCAGGGAGATGTGTAGGTTTCCTTAGGTGCCACTACGGTGGAGAGTCCAAACCAGGTATCCACCATGCACATTCCCCCCGAATATGCCGATTTGGCACTCGCCTTCTGTAAAAAGACGGCGACTCAATTACCACCCCATCGACAGGGGGATTGTGCGATAAATCTCCTGGTAGACGCTGCACTTCCCAGCAGTCACGTGTATCCTCTGTCACAGGAGGAGACGGCGGCTATGGAAACATATGTCACCGAATCTCTGGGACAGGGATACATTCGGCCTTCCATTTCACCTGTCTTCTCGAGTTTCTTTTTTGTGAAAAAGAAGGATGGAGGTTTGCGCCCGTGTATTGACTATCAAGGTTTGAATCAGATCACGGTAAAATACAGTTACCCACTACCTCTCATAGCCAGTATGACAGAGTCATTGCACGGGGCGCGCTTCTTCACAAAATTGGACCTCAGGAGCGCTTACAACCTGGTGCGTATCAAGGCGGGGGATGAGTGGAAGACGGCATTTAGCACTACATCTGGGCACTATGAATATCTCGTCATGCCGTAAAGGTTAATGAATGCTCCATCAGTCTTCCAATCCTTTGTAGACGAGATTTTCAGGGACCTGCACGGGCAGGGTGTGGTGGTGTATATAGATGACATTCTAATATACTCCGCTACACGCGCCGAGCTTGTGTTTCTGGTGCGCAGGGTGCTTGGTCGACTGTTGGAGCATGACCTGTACGTCAAGGCTGAGAAATGTCTGTTCTTCCAACAGTCCATCTCCTTCCTAGGGTACCGCTTTTCCGCGTCAGGGGTAGAGATGGAGAATGACCGCATTTCAGCCGTGTGTAATTGGCCGACTCCAACCACGGTAAAGGAGGTGCAGCGGTTCTTAGGGTTTTCCAACTACTACCGGAGGTTTATCCGGGGTTTCGGTCAGGTAGCGGCTCCCATTACCTTCTTGCTGAAGGGGGGACCAGTGCGACTGCAGTGGTCAGCGGAGGCGGACAGGGCTTTTTGTCAACTGAAGGCTCTGTTTACCTCGGCTCCCGTGCTGGCTCATCCTGATCCCTCCTTAGCGTTCATAGTTGAGGTGGATGCGTCCGAGGCTGGGATAGGGGCTGTGCTGTCTCAGCGCTCGGGTACGCCACTAAATCTCCGCCCCTGCGCTTTCTTTTCGAAGCGGCTCAGCCCGGCGGAGCGAAACTATGATGTGGGGGACCGGGAGCTGTTGGCTGTTGTCAGGGCTCTGAAGGCGTGGAGACATTGGCTTGAGGGGGCTAAACACCCTTTCCTCATTTGGACTGATCACCGCAATCTGGAGTACATTCGGGCAGCTAGGAGACTGAACCCTCTCCAGGCTAGGTGGGCCATGTTTTTCACCCGCTTTGTTTTCACTCTATCCTACAGACCAGGTTTCCAGAACGTTAAGGCAGACGCACTGTCCCGGATGTATGACACGGAAGAGCGGTCCGCGGATCCCACTCCCATAATTCCAGCCTGGTGGCACCGGTGGTATGGGAGGTGGACGCGGACATCGAGCGAGCGTCACGTGCAGAGTCCACTCCCCCACAGTGTCCAGTTGGGCGTCTGTACATTCCATTTGATGTCCGCGATCGTTTGATCTGTTGGGCCCACACGTCACCCTCCTCGGGTCATCCTGGCATCGGTCGGACAGTGCGCTGTCTTGCTGGGAAGTACTGGTGGCCCACTTTAGCTAAGGACATGAGGGTTTATGTTTCCTCCTGCTCGGTGTGCGCTCAGTGCAAGGAACCGCACGACTGCGGAGGCCCTGTTCACCCACGTATTCCGGCACTACGGGGTGCCTGAGGATATAGTTTCTGATCGGTGTCCCCAATTCATGTCTAAAGTCTGGAGGGCGATTATAGAACGCCTGGTGGTCTCGGTCAGCCTCACCTCAGGTTTTCACCCCGAGAGTAACGGGCAGGTGGAGAGAGTAAACCAGGATGTGGGTAGGTTTCTGCAGTCCTATTGCTAGGACCGGCCTGGGGAGTGGTCGGTTTTCATCCCCTGGGCGGGGACGGCCCAAAACTCACTTCGCCACTCTTCCACTAACCTATCCCCTTTCCAGTGTGTGCTAGGTTATCAGCCGGTCCTGGCACCTTGGCATCAGAGCCAGATCGAGGCTCCTGCGGTGGATGAATGGTTTCAGCACTCGGAGGCGACATGGGACGCTGCTCATGTGCGTCTACAACGGGCCATCAGGCGGCAGAAGGCGACCGCCACCGCAGTGAGGAGTCTGGCTTTCGACTCGAAACCTGCCCCTTTGCCTGCCCTGCCTGAAGCTGGGTTCGTGGTTTGTGGGGCCATTTAAAACCACTTCAGAGGCAAGGAGGGATTGTTTCTCTCTCTCTCTCATTAAATCCTTAATCCAGACCTTTGAAATAGTCACTCTGTAAGAAAAGTTCAATTTGTAAATGTTTCCTGCATTCCGAGAAGTTAAAGCACCTATCCGACATACTGTTCGGATTAGAATGTAAAAAATAAATACATGTATTATCACACAAGGCTAGACGTAAAAGAATTAAACACACCTCTATCGCGTCTATGGCTAACCTCAGGGATGAAAATTATGTGATTTGAATTTTTATATTTTCACCCTGCTCAGAACCTGCTGATCGAGCAACAGAGCAGGAAGATTATTTTGATGGGAGGCTACATTTTCATGACAGGCTGGGCCATTGTCTTCACTATTGCTCTGTGTTTTGAGGTATTATATTATCTTATGTCATCCTCTTGGAATGATATCTAATTAAAGTGAGCCTGGGAGTCAAAAGGGGATCTGAAACTAGATGATGGTGAAACTTGGCTGAAACTTCATGTCCCAGTCTCTAATTTCATTGGCTTGACTGACCTCTAAAGTGATTGGCATACATACTAGAGGTCGACCGATCATGATTTTTCAACGCCGATACCGATTATTGGAGGACCAAAAAAAGCTGATACCAATTAATCGGCCGATTTTTAGATATATGTGTAATAATGACAATTACAACAATACTGAATGAACAAAAAAACCACTTTTATTTTAACTTAATATAATACATAAATAAAATCAATTTAGTCTCAAATAAATAATGAAACATGTTCAATTTGGTTTAAATAATGCAAAAACACAGTGTTGGAGAAGAAAGTAAAAGTGCAATATGTGCCATGTAAAAAAGCTAACGTTTAAGTTCCTTGCTCAGAACATGAGAGCATATGAAAGCTGGTGGTTGCTTTTAACATGAGTCTTCAATATTCCCAGGTAAGAAGTTTTAGGTTGTAGTTATTATAGGAATTATAGGACTATTTCTCTCTATACCATTTGTATTTCATATACCTTTGACTATTGGATGTTCTTATAGGCACTATAGTATTGCCAGCCTAATCTCGGGAGTTGAGAGTCTTGAAGTCATTAACAGCGCTGTGATTCAAGCATTGCTAAGAGCTGCTGGCAAACGCAGTAAAGTGCTGTTTGAATGATTGCTTACGAGCCTTCTGCTGCCCACCACCGCTCAGTCAGACTGCTCTATCAAATATCAAATCATAGACTTAATTATAATATAATAAACACACAGAAATACGAGCCTTTGGTCATTTATATGGTCAAATCCGGAAACTATCATTAAATCATCACCCGTTTGGCGAAGTTGAAGTAGGCTGTGATTCAATGATAAATTAACAGGCACCGCCTTGATTATATGCAACGCAGGACAAGCTAGTTAACCTAGTAATATCATCAACCATGTGTAGTTAACTTGTGATTATGTTAAGATTGATTGTTTTTATAAGGTAAGTTTAATGCTAGCTAGCAACTTACCTTGGCTCCTTGCAGCCACAGGTCCTTTTGATGCTGCACTCGCGTAACAGGTGGTTAGCCTGCCACGCAGCCTCCTCGTGGATTGCAATGTAATCGGCCATAATCATCGTCCAAATAGGCCGATTACCGATTATTATGAGAACTTGAAATCGGCCCTAATTAATCGGCCATACCTCTACTTCATATTCATCCTAATGGAGGGACAGTAGTCAGACTTCGGGAAAGCTGACCACGACTCCATTTTGTTGCTTCCAGCCTACAAACAGAAACTAAAACAAGAAGCTCCCGCGCTCAGGTCTGTTCAACGCTGGTCCGACCAATCTGATTCCACGCTTCAAGACTGCGATCACGTGGATTTGGATATGTTCGGTGATTCGGTGAGCGAGTTCATTAGAATGTGCATCGGCGACGTTATACCCACAGCAAAGATTAAAACATTCCCAAACCAGAAACCGTGGATTGATGGCAGCATTCGGGCGAAACTGAAAGTGCGAACCACTGCTTTTAACCAGGGCAAGATGACCGGAAACATGACCAAATACAAACAGTGTAGCTATTCCCACCGCAAGGCAATCAAACAAGCTAAGTGCCAGTATAGAGACAAAGTAGAGTCGCAATTCAACAGCTCAGACACAAGATGTATGTGGCAGGGTCTACAGTCAATCACGGATTTCAAAAAGAAAACCAGCCCCGTCGCGGACCAGGATGTCTTGCTCCCAGACAGACTAAATAACTTTTTTTGCTCGCTTTGAGAACAATACAGTGCCACTGACACGGCCCGCTACCAAAACCTGCGGGCTCTCCTTCACTGCAGCCGAGGTGAGTGTGAACGTGTGAACCCTCGCAAGGCTGCAGGCCCAGACGGCATTCCCAGCCGCGTCCTCAGAGCATGCGTAGACCAGCTGGCTGGTGTGTTTACGGACATATTCAATCAATCCTTATCCCAGTCTGCTGTTCCCACATGCTTCAAGAGGGCCACCATTGTTCCTGTTCCCAAGAAAGCTAAGGTAACTGAGCTAAACGACTACCGCCCCGTAGCACTCACTTCCGTCATCATGAAGTGCTTTGAGAGACTAGTCAAGGACCATATCACCTCCACCCTACCTGACACCCTAGACCCACTCCAATTTGCTTACCGACCCAATAGGTCCACAGACGACGCAATCGCAACCACACTGCACACTGCCCTAACCCATCTGGACAAGAGGAATACCTATGTGAGAATGCTGTTCATCGACTACAGCTCAGCATTTAACACCATAGTACCCTATAGTACCCTACAAACTCGTCATCAAGCTCGAGACCCTGGGTCTCGACCCCGCCCTGTGCAACTGGGTACTGGACTTCCTGACGGGCCGCCCCCAGGTGGTAATGGTAGGTAACAACATCTCCACCCCGCTGATCCTCAACACTGGGGCCCCACAAGGGTGCATTCTGAGCCCTCTCCTGTACTCCCTGTTCACCCACGACTGCGTGGCCATGCACGCCTCCAACTCAATCATCAAGTTTGCGGACGACACTACAGTGGTAGGCTTGATTACCAACAACGACGAGACGGATTACAGGGAGGAGGTGATGGCCCTTGGAGTGTGGTGTCAGGAAAATAACCTCACACTCAACGTCAACAAAACAAAGGAGATGATTGTGGACTTCAGGAAACAGCAGAGAGAGCACCCCCCTATCCACATCGACGGGACAGTAGTGGAGAGGGTAGTAAGTTTTAAGTTCCTCAGCGTACACATCACGGACAAACTGAATTGGTCCACCCACACAGACAGCGTGGTGAAGAAGGCGCAGCAGCGCCTCTTCAACCTCAGGAGGCTGAAGAAATTCAGCTTGTCACCAAAAGCACTCACAAACTTCTACAGATGCACAATCGAGAGCATCCTGTCGGGCTGTATCACCGCCTGGTACGGCAACTGCTCCGCCCACAATCGTAAGGCTCTCCAGAGGGTAGTGAGGTCTGCACAACGCATCACCGGGGGCAAACTACCCGCCCTCCAGGACACCTACACCACCCGATGTCACAGGAAGGCCATAAAGATCATCAAGGACAACAACCACCCGAGCCACTGCCTGTTCACCCCGCTATCATCCAGAAGGCGAGGTCAGTACAGGTGCATCAAAGCAGGGACCGAGAGACTGAAAAACAGCTTCTATCTCAAGGCCATCAGACTGTTAAACAGCCGCCACTAACATTTAGTGGCTGCTGCCAACATACTGACTCAACTCCAGCCACTTTAATAATGGGAATTGATGGAAATGTATGTAAAAATGTATCACTAGTCACTTTAAACAATGCCACTTAATATAATGTTTACATACCCTACATTACTCATCTCATATGTATATGTATATACTGTACTCTATATCATCTACTGCATACATTGGTGTCGGAAGTGATCGGACCTCGCATCCACGACAGTGCGTGTGCTTGGCCGGTGAGCGCGTTCCTGTAAGACGTAGAGTCGCAAGCTAGCGCGAGGACGCGCTCTTTGAAAGGAGGGAGTAGTGTAACGACCCTGGGTTTATAAGCGCGGAAATCGACTCTGCCGCACGAGCATGCTTTTGCGGCACAGTCGATAGCGCGCCGGACCTCGGGCTAGAAGGTCGAGGGTTCGAGACCTGCTCCCTGCTGTTTCATTACATTGGTAAGGGGTTGAGGGAGGAGGGGGAAGGAACATGAAGGGTGGACCTCTCCATCACCATCATCGTGAATCCAAGATGGCTTAGCAGTTCAGACGTCATTTCTGTTTCGTATTGTCGTGTCCTGTATATATATATATTTACACCTTTCTTCGCATATCTTTTATATATTTTATTATCCAAGAACTCAACTACAAAAGCTTCCCTGCAAAAGCTTTCCTGCAACCCGCTTCACCAATTACAAAAAAGTATTATTTACCTCAAATCTGAAAAACCACCGTGGAAGCTAGCCAGGGGCTAATTCAGAAGCTAGCCAGAAAGCTAACCAGAAGCTATCCGATAGCTAGCCAGAAGCTAATCTGTAGCTGCCCAGAAATTAGCCGGTCTGCTGGCTAGCGTTGGTGTTTCAGCTGCCCACGTTTTGTGGTCATCAGCTATTCCTTTAGCTCGATAATCTACCGCCACTTTTGTGCAACGCGACTCGGACCGGAGCATTCCGGGACTTTTTTTCTCTCAGTTTCCCCGGATTTCAGCCGCAGGCTCTGGACATTTGCAGCTAGCTAGCTGCAAACCGTGTGACTACTGGCTTACGTCGATCCCGGAGCAAACTCAAATCATTCCGGAGCTAGCCAGCTGAGGAGTTCCATCAGCCATTCCTGGGCTACAGTCACCTATCCGGACCCGTTTTTTTGTTGTTTTGTTGTTGCTGCAGATACGGAGCCCCACCGGGCCTTCACGACTGACTGCCGACGTTATCTGCCCGAGGGAGTTATCCAACTGGCACCTCCGTCCCGACGTTACCTGAACGCTCATCTGGGGCCCGCTAACCGTTAGCTGTCTTATCGGCTGCTATCTGAATAAGTATATCGGACAATTATTATTATTATTATTATTATTTTTTTTTTTCTTGGGTCACTATATCTATTTTGCCAATTTGGATTGATCCCCTCTACCACACGGAACCCCACTAACCTACCGACGGAAACGCACGAGGTATCTACAAATAGACTTCCATACTATGCTATCTTGCTACCGATAGCCATCTACCCGGCCAGCTGTCTGGATCGCCGTGACCCCAACCAACCTCTACTCACTGGACCCTTATTGATCACTCGATTAAGCATGCCTCTCCTTAATGTAAATATGCCTTGTCCATTGCTGTTCTGGTTAGTGTTTATTGGCTTATTTCACTGTAGAGCCTCTAGCCCTGACCACTATACCATATCCAACCTCACAGTTCCACCACCCACATATGCGATGACATCACCTGGTTTCAATTATGTTTCTAGAGACAATATCTCTCTCATCATCACTCAATACCTAGGTTTACCTCCACTGTATTCACATCCTACCATACCTTTGTCTGTACATTATTCCTTTAAGCTATTTTATCGCCCCCAGAAACTTCCTTTTACTCTCTGCTCTAGAAGTTCTAGACGACCAATTCTCATAGCTTTTAGCCGTACCCTTATCCTACTCCTCCTCTGTTCCTCTGGTGATGTAGAGGTGAATCCAGGCCCTGCAGTACCTAGCTCCACTCCTATTCCCCAGGCGCTCTCTTTTGATGACTTCTGTAACCGTAATAGCCTTGGCTTCATGCATGTTAACATTAGAAGCCTCCTCCCTAAGTTTGTTTTGTTCACTGCTTTAGCACACTCTGCCAACCCGGATGTTTTAGCCGTGTCTGAATCCTGGCTTAGAAAGACCACCAAAAATTCTGACATTTTCATCCCCAACTACAAGATTTTCAGACAAGATAGAACGGCCAAAGGGGGCGGTGTTGCAATCTATTGCAAAGATTGCCTGCAGAGTTCTGTTTTACTATCCAGGTCTGTTCCCAAACAATTTGAACTTCTACTTTTAAAAATCCACCTCTCTAAAAACAAGTCTCTCACCGTTGCCGCCTGCTATAGACCACCCTCTGCCCCCAGCTGTGCTCTGGACACTATATGTGAACTGATTGCCCCCCATCTATCTTCAGAGCTCGTGCTGCTAGGCGACCTAAATTTTAACATGCTTAACACCCCAGCCACCCTACAATCTAAGCTTGATGCCCTCAATCTCACACAAATTATCAATGAACCTACCAGGTACCACCCCAATTCCGTAAACACGGGTACCCTCATAGATATCATCCTAACAAACTTGCCCTCCAAATACACCTCTGCTGTTTTCAACCAAGATCTCAGCGATCACTGCCTCATTGCCTGCATCCGTAATGGGTCAGCGGTCAAACGACCTCCACTCATCACTGTCAAACGCTCCCTGAAACACTTCAGCGAGCAGGCCTTTCTAATCGACCTGGCCGAGGTATCCTGGAAGGATATTGATCTCATCCCGTCAGTAGAGGATGCCTGGACATTTTTTTAAAATGCCTTCCTCACCATCTTGAATAAGCATGCCCCATTCAAGAAATTTAGAACCAGGAACAGATATAGCCCTTGGTTCTCTCCTGACCTGACTGCCCTTAACCAACAGAAAAACATCCTATGGCGTTCTGCATTAGCATCGAACAGCCCCCGTGATATGCAACTTTTCAGGGAAGCTAGAAACCAGTATACACAGGCAGTTAGAAAAGCCAAGGCTAGCTTTTTCAAGCAGAAATTTGCTTCCTGCAACACAAATTCAAAAAAGTTCTGGGACACTGTAAAGTCCATGGAGAATAAGAACACCTCCTCCCAGCTTCCAACTGCTCTGAAGATAGGAAACACTGTCACCACCGACAAATCCACTATAATTGAGAATTTCAATAAGCATTTTTCTACGGCTGGCCATGCTTTCCACCTGGCTACCCCTACCCCGGACAACAGCACTGCCCTCCCCTCTGCTACTCGCCCAAGCCTTCCCCATTTCTCTTTCTCCCAAATACAGTCAGCTGATGTTCTAAAAGAGCTGCAAAATCTGGACCCTTACAAATCAGCCGGGCTAGATAATCTGGACCCTTTCTTTCTAAAACTATCTGCTGAAATTGTTGCCACCCCTATTACTAGCCTTTTCAACCTCTCTTTCGTGTCGTCTGAGATTCCCAAAGATTGGAAAGCAGCTGCGGTTATCCCCCTCTTCAAAGGGGGGGACACTCTTGACCCTAACAGCTACAGACCTATATCTATCCTACCCTGCCTTTCTAAGGTCTTCGAAAGCCAAGTCAACAAACAGATTACCGACCATTTCGAATCCCACCATACCTTCTCCGCTATGCAATCTGGTTTCAGAGCTGGTCATGGGTGCACCTCAGCCACGCTCAAGGTCATAAACGATATCTTAACCGCCATCGATAGGAAACAATACTGTGCAGCCGTATTCATTGACCTGGCCAAGGCTTTTGACTCTGTCAATCACCACATCCTCATCGGCAGACTCGACAGCCTTGGTTTCTCTAATGATTGCCTCGCCTGGTTCACCAACTACTTCTCTGATCGAGTTCAGTGTGTCAAATCGGAGGGTCTGTTGTCCGGGCCTCTGGCAGTCTCCATGGGGGTGCCACAGGGTTCAATTCTTGGACCGACTCTCTTCTCTGTATACATCAATGATGTCGCTCTTGCTGCTGGTGATTCTCTGATCCACCTCTACGCAGACGACACTATTCTGTATACTTCTGGCCCTTCTTTTGACACTGTGTTAACAACCCTCCAGGCGAGCTTCAATGCCATACAACTCTCCTTCCGTGGCCTCCAATTGCTCTTAAATACAAGTAAAACTAAATGCATGCTCTTCAACTGATCGCTGCCTGCACCTGCCCGCCTGTCCAACATCACTACTCTGGACGGCTCTGACCTAGAATATGTGGACAACTACAAATACCTAGGTGTCTGGTTAGACTGTAAACTCTCCTTCCAGACTCACATCAAACATCTCCAATCCAAAGTTAAATCTAGAATTGGCTTCCTATTCCGCAACAAAGCATCCTTCACTCATGCTGCCAAACATACCCTTGTAAAACTGACCATCCTACCAATCCTCGACTTCAGTGATGTCATTTACAAAATAGCCTCCAAAACCCTACTCAATAAATTGGATGCAGTCTATCACAGTGCCATCCGTTTTGTCACCAAAGCCCCATATACTACCCACCACTGCGACCTGTACACTCTCGTTGGCTGGCCCTCGCTTCATACTCGTCGCCAAACCCACTGGTTCCAGGTCATCTACAAGACCCTGCTAGGTAAAGTCCCCCCTTATCTCAGCTCGCTGGTCACCATAGCAACACCTACCTGTAGCACGCGCTCCAGCAGGTTTATCTCTCTGGTCACCCCCAAAACCAATTCTTCCTTTGGCCGCCTCTCCTTCCAGTTCTCTGCTGCCAATGACTGGAACGAACTACAAAAATCTCTGAAACTGGAAACACTTATCTCCCTCACTAGCTTTAAGCACCAGCTGTCAGAGCAGCTCATAGATTACTGCACCTGTACATAGCCCATCTATAATTTAGCCCAAACAACTACCTCTTTACCTACTGTATTTATTTATTTATTTTGCTCCTTTGCACCCCATTATTTCTGTCTCTACTTTGCGCTTTCTTCCACTGCAAACCAACCATTCCAGTGTTTTTAGTTTTATTTTACTTGCTGTGTTGTATTTACTTCGCCACCATGGCCTTTTTATATTTTTATTTATTTATACATATATTTGTTTGCCTTCACCTCCCTTATCTCACCTCACTTGCTCACATTGTATATAGACTTATTTTTTTTTTCACTGTATCATTGACTATATGTTTGTTTTACTCCATGTGTAACTATGTGTTGTTGTATGTGTCGAACTGCTTTGCTTTATCTTGGCCAGGTCGCAATTGTAAATGAGAACGTGTTCTCAATTTGCCTACCTGGTTAAATAAAGGTTAAATAAAATAAATAAATAAAATCTTGCCATCTTTATGTAATGCATGTATCACTAGCCACTTTAAACTATGCCACTTTATGTTTATATACCCTACATTACTCATCTCATATGTATATACTGTACTCTATACCATCTACTGCATCTTGCCTATGCCGTTCTGTACCACCACTCATTCATATATCTTTATGTACATATTCTTTATCCCTTTACACTTGTGTGTATAATGTAGTAGTTGTGGAATTGTTAGGTTAGATTACTCGTTGGTTATTACTGCATTGTCGGAACTGGAAGCACAAGCATTTCGCTACACTCGCATTAACATCTGCTAACCATGTGTATGTGATAAATAAAATGTTATTTGATTGGATTGGATTTGATTTGATTTTGCATTGCAGTCATGGTTGGGTTGTTGTGATATGTACTAGGCCGTGGTGTAAAAATACTTTAAAGTACTACTTAAGTCGTTTTTGGGGTCTACTTTACTGTTTATATTTTTGACAACTTTTACTTCACTACATTCCTAAAGAAAATAATGTACTTTTTACTCCATACATTTTCCCTGGCACCCAAAAGTACTTGTTACATTTTGAATGCTTAGCAGGACATAAAAATTGTCAAATTCACGCACTTATCAAGTGAACATCCCTGGTTATGCCTACTGCCCCTGATCTGGCAGACTCACTAAACACATGCTTCGTTTGTAAATTATGTCTGAGTGTTGAAGTGTGCCCCTGGCTATCCGTCAATAAAATAAAAAATGTAATGGTGTAGTTTGCTTAGTAAGGAATTTGAAATGATTTATACTTTTGATACTTAATTATATTTTAAACCAAATACTTTAAAACTTTTACTCGTAGTATTTTACTGGGTGACTTTTACTTGAGTCATTTTATATTAAGGTATCTTTACTTTTACTCAAGTATGACAATTGGGTACTTTTTCCACCACTGGTACTAGGCAGAAAAGTAAATATACCCCTTTTACTGTCTTTTATTCCTCTTCATGTTGTGATAATACATCCCTCTATCCATTAGGAAGGGTGATTCTACTTCATGCTTTGCAGGTGGAGTTGCAACAGGTGGTTGGATAAGTATAGTTAGGTACAGCAACAGGACATGAAACTCTTAAAAAGCCCAGTCTCAAACAATGGTATTATGTGGTGCTCACTTGAATTTCCATTGCTTTTTATATTTAGTCAAAAGCTTTGACCAGTGATTACCTCAACCTTTGGTCTGCAAGAAAGTCAGTAATGTTCTATTGTATTGATTAAGCAATGTAGTACTTTTCCTGACAACTCAGTTTTTCTTCTTATTGTAATCTCTTTTTCAAACTTGATAAATCATATTTTTTTAACTTGATATCTATGTTCTTTGTTTTCTTGTAACAGCACAAGGTGGAGTGGATGCCCTACTTGAGAATGGCCTGTATCTTTACCTAAATACTCAGCTTTGGCATGGGCCCAGGTGAGTCAGTCTCTTCATCCCAATAGCTTTAATGTTAATACTAACCATTAATAATATGAGCCCAGTCAGTTAAAAATACCAGCTTATATTGAAGGGAAGTTACGTTGGCATTCAAGTATTATATCCTAAAGCATACACATTATCTCCAGTTCATGTTGATTCCAAAAGTTAGACTAACACTTTCTAACTTCTGTTTCTTTGGGGATAAATAAAGTACAAATTCATCACATTATTCAATAGCTAGGATATAGGATAATAGGATATTAGCCTCAGTAGGGTGACAGGATTGGTAAGGTCTCTGTGTATCTTTGCCTACAGCTGGAGTGATGGGTCCTCCCTACAGATATCTTCAGCCAGACTTTCCATCCAGCAGCTTACATGATAGCGGGCTCTATGATGTGGATCAACCTCTTCATTATAGGGATGATCTTTCCATTCCTGGTGGTGAGTGAGACAAACTCACACACACACACACACACACACACACACACACACACACACACACACACACACACACACACACACACACACACACACACACACACACACACACACACACACACACACACACACACACACACACAGACAGACACAGAGACAGAGACACACACACACACACACACAGAGACACACACACACACACACACACACACACACACACACACACACACACACACACACACACACACACACACACACACACACACACACACACACACACACACACACACACACACACCATGACTTTCTCTCTGGTATAATCTTCTCATCTGCTAGTGTCTTCCTTCTCCCTCTCTGACACCTTTGTCTCATTCTCTTTCTCTCTTCAGAGTGAGCTGGGTGAGTTCTGCTTTGTCCCGTTCACTACTGTCTGTTTCCTGTCTGCTCTGTACGTGGGCCTGGTTCTGCCTGAGACCAAAGGGAAAAACCTTGTCAGCTATCGCCAGCGAGTTCCACAAGCTCAACTACAGGGGCCAGAACAAGCAGAACTACCTGCCCCTCGGGCTCAGTATCAGCTGGGAGAGGTCTGGCACTCCACTACCCTGTAGGCCTACTTCTCTCTCACCCACGACCTACGACCTCTACACTGGACCATAGCACTATTTAAGGTGTATTAATTCATCTTAATTAAGCAATAGATCCCGTTGAGGTCATTGATTCCGTTGAGGCAACCTGATTTTCCATACTCTTGTGTTTTGGGAAAAGCAGACAGAGGTGTATTTGCTTTAATTCAAAATTAAAGTTAGGGTTGAGTTAAATACGGAAGACACATTTCAGATGTACAACTGACTAGGTGTCCTCCTTTCCCTTTCCTTTCCCTTTCAATCATCATCAATAAACTCATGGAGAGAAAATGTGTTGTGTTGAGCACAGAGATCCTAAAGTTATGTAATTATTTGTTATTGAGTTGCCCCCCCATTGTTGGACATATAAGACTGTAAAAACACCAGAAAATCAGCTCCAAGTGATTTTAATTTAAGAAAGCTGTTCTCAAGAATTCCGACCAAAATAGAGAGACACATTATCGTATATACAAATATAAGCAAGATTTGAAATTATTATCTTTTAGTAAAACATATCTGTTTGGGCTTCATGCGGTCAATTTGCAGTCTACAAATAATTTGTAATTATCTTCCAGTCCCCAACCATCTGCTCCAGAAAGAATTTGTTGATGATCCCTGTCATTAAGTCATGGCAAAATGTTTAGAATTACAGGAAATTAGCTTTAAAAAAGCAGGGGGGGGGCTTGCTCTGACCTTGTGGGGGGCCTCGCGAAACTGCGGTATCCACATGAAGCCTTAATGGTGAATTCTATATAAACTGATCAGGGAAGTTATGATGGGGTTTTTATGACTAATATGTTTATTACGACAAGGATTTACCAAATCCCTATGAGCCTTTTTATTCCGTATCAATCACATATTGTGTTGTGATGAAAATGAAAAAAGTACACTACATGGCCAAAAGTATGTGGACACATCTTCAAATTAGTGGATTCGGCTTTTTAAGCCACATCCGTTGCTGACAGGTGTATAAAATCAGAAGCTTCATGAAATGGGAGCTTCATGAAATGGGTTTCCATGGCCAAGCAGCCGCACGCAAACCTAAGATCGCCCTTTGCAATGCCAAGCGTCGGTTGGAGTGGTGTAAAGCTTGCCGACATTGGACTCTGGAGCAGTGGAAACGTGTTCTCTGGAGTGATGAATCACGCTTCACCATTTGGCAGTCCGATGGACAAATCTGCGTTTGGCAGATGCCATGAGAACGCTACCTGCTCCAATGCATAGTGCCAACTGTAAAGTTTGGTGGATGAGGAATAATGATCTGGGACTGTTTTTCATGGTTCGGTCTAGGCCCCTTAGTTCAAGTGAAGGCAAATCTTAATGCTACAGTATACAATGATATTCTAGACAATTCTGTGCTTCCAAATTTGTTGTAACAGTTTGACAATGCCCCCATGCGCAAAGCAAGGTCCATACACAAATGGTTTGTCTCGATCGGTGTGGAAGAACTTGACTGGCCTGCACAAAGCCCTAACCTCAACCCCATTTGAACACCTTTGGGATGAATTAGAACGCCGACTGCGAGCCAGGTCTAATCATCCAACATCAGTGCCCGACCTCACAAATGTTCTTGTGGCTGAATGGAAGCAAGTCCCCACAGCAATGTTACAATATCTAGTGGAAAGCCAGCCCAGAAGAATGGAGGCTGTTATAGCAGCACAAGGGGGAACCAACTCCATATTAATGCCCATGATTTTGGAATGAGACGTTCAACGAGCAGGTGTCCACATACTTTTGTGTATATTCATATCAAATCACATTTTTGATAACTTTGTTCTGTTCAGGTAAAATGTACAGTTCAACTGCTGCTGCCCCGTGTGTCATAAGGTTATCATAAGGATATGGTGGATTATATTGTAACACCAAGGTGAAAAAATCTATCCAAAGCAACAGTCGTGAAGAGGGCACAAACAAAACCTATTCCCACTCAGGAGACTGAAAAGATTTGGCATGGGTCCTCAGATCCTCAAAAGGTTCTACAGCTGCACCATCGAGAGCATCCTGACTGGTTGCATCACTGCCTGGTATGGCAACTGCTCAGCCTCCGACCGCAAGGCCCTACAGAGGGTAGTGCGAACAGCCCAGTACATCACTGGGCCCAAGCTTCCTACCATCCAGGACCTCTACACCAGGCGGTGTCAGAGGAATGCCATAAAAATTGTCAAAGACTCCAGCCACCCTAGTCATAAACTGTTCTCTCTGCTACCGCACGGCAAGCGGTACCGGAGCGCCAAGTCTAGGTTCAAGAGGCTTCTTAACATCTTTTAACCCCAAGCCATAAGACTCCTGAACATCTAATGAAATGGCTACCGAGACTATTTGCATTGCCCCCCCCCCACCCCCCCCCTCTTTTACACCGCTGCTTCTCTCTGTTGTTATCATCTATTTATAGTCACTTTTATAGCTCTACCTACGTGTGCATATTACCTCAACTAACTGGTGCCCCCGCACATTGACTCTGTACCGGTACCCCCCTGTATATAGTCTCACCTTTGTTATTTTACTGCTGCTCTTTAATTACTTTTCTTTCTTATCCGTATTTCTTTTAACTGCATTGTTGGTTAGGGGCTCGTAAGTAAGTGTTTCACTGTAATGTCTACACCTTTTTGTATTCGGCACATACAACTAATAAAATTTGATTTGTATGTTGAGAGAGTATTCAGCTGTTTTCATAGATAATTTCATATCAAAACTATATTATCAAATTATCAACTTCTTTTGAATAGCATTTAATATTTCAATCTTTGGAATAGATTGTGATTGAATAGATTGTATTTGAAGTATCTTCTCATTGTTGTATTTGAATATCATTCTGTTAACACTTATTTTTCTTCAAACTGCATTGTTGGTTAAGAGCTTGTAAGTAAGCATTTCACTGTAAGGTCTACACCTGTTGTATTCGGCGCATGTGACAAATACATTTTAACTTGATTTTATGTTGGAAAATAAATTATCTTGTAAGTTAATATATGATTTCAGTCTTTCTTTTTTTGCATGATGACCCAGGGTTTCTCCAAACAAAAAAGACTATGCAATGTATTTGTCACGCCTGCTCCCGCTCCCCCTCTCTGGCGTTTGAGGGCACTAAGCTGCCCATCATTACGCACACCTGTCACCATCATTACGCGCATCAGCACTTCATTGGACTCACCTAGACTCCATCTCTTTATTGATTGTCGCCTCTATCTGTCTATTCCTCAGTTTGATCCCCATGTCAGCATTAATGTCGTTATGTTCACTCCCTGTACTTGCTTCTCGTCTCCCAGCATCTGTCCTTACAGTATCTGTGTGAAACGTGTCAAATACATTTAGGAAAATAAGTATAGAACCACAAGAAGAACCAGCAGAGAAGAGTGATAAAGCCTTGTTCACATTGGCAGTTTGAAATCACTCAAATCCAATTTCTTTGCATGCCCAATTCAAATCTGTTCTTTTTCCGGCAGTCTGAACAGCCAAAAAGCACATGGAATCGGATATTTCAAACCAACTTTGTAGGTGGTTTGAAATCGATACAAATCTGTTTCCTGGCCATGAGACTTGTGTCTGAACGGTCTAATCTGATTTATTTGCCCTCAAGTGGTTTTTAGACCTACTTGGCAAATCTTGTTTGCTAGCTACCCTGTTGACAGTTTGACAAGAACATGTTGTCGCTAACTACTTTGTACAAACAAATTAGTGAATGTGCTAGAAAGCTAAACAGCTACCTAGCTAGCTAGTTGACTGCTGTGGCTAGCCAGAAAAAGGACTCCTTTTGAAAGTTGGATCATCTTATCCTTTGAAGCTTTAAGTGTTGAACTTCTTACACTATGATTTTGAACATTCAAAGCAACTGGGAAATGTCCATGGCAGGCATTGTCACTAACTGTTCACATACCCATTGTTACTATGACAACTAGTGTAGCCATGTCAGCAAATAACTGCTGTCTGTTCCAATGAAAAATAATTGGTTTGAACACATACAAATCCGATTTGGGTACTTGTAATTTGCTGTTTGGACAGTCAATATTCCAAAATGAATTTGAAAAACAAAACTGATTTAAGAATTAAGGCCTGCAGTGTGGACAAGGCTTTAGAAATCGACTGACTGATTACACAATTGATGTGAAGGGTACGTTACATCACAACACTAACAGGAAGTTGCGTATCTTTTATGTCAGGAAAATACCCATGCTATCAAAAAAACTATCTAATTTGGAGTAACATAAAAAGACACAGTACAAGCTGAAAACAGCTAAAAGATTTGCGTAGCCATAATAAACAGTTATCAGATGTAATACCTACTGACAGGTTCCTCTCTCTGTTTTACTCTCTCTCTGTCTTTGTCTCTGTCTCTCTCTCTCTTTCCCCGTCTCCCCTCTAACCTCCTTTCCACTATTAGGCTGAATGATCAACCCAGGTGGTGTAAAGAGTAAGTATGTCATAGACCGGGGAGGGTTATCCTGCATTCATAACCAAGTGGGAATATGGTATTTACCACTGTTGGATTTGACATTTTGAACATTGAGATATTAAAGACATGATAGATCAGACGCATAGTATATTATTGAGTGAGATCTGTAGCACATTCAGCACATTCCACAGATTGGCTGTGGAATGTGCTGGGTGGACAGGAGGAGCTCAAAGGATTGCTATAGGGGAGGCAGATGGACATCTGTGGACTAGAAGAAGGAGGGGTTGAGGTCAGGAGGTGAGGTCAGATCCCCTGAAGGGAGTAATAATGGTTTACTACCCTTTTCCTGTGGAACCATAATATGTAAGGATTGGAGAGAAGGAGGAGTGTCTTAACGGGGATATATATATATATATATATACAGTATATCACAAAAGTGAGTACACCCCTCACATTTTTGTAAATATTTGAGTATATATTTTCATGTGACAACACTGAAGAAATGACACTTTGCTACAATGTAAAGTAGTGAGTGTACAGCTTGTATAACAGTGTAAATTTGCTGTCCCCTCAAAATAACTCAACACACAGCCATTAATGTCTAAACCGCTGGCAACAAAAGTGAGTACACCCCTAAGTGAAAATGTCCAAATTGGGCCCAATTAGCCATTTTCCCTCCCCGGTGTCATGTGACTCATTAGTGTTACAAGGTCTCAGGTGTGAATGGGGAGCAGGTGTGTTAACTTTGGTGTCATCGCTCTCACACTCCCTCATACTGACTCGTCACTGTAAGTTCAACATGGCACCTCATGGCAAAGAACTCTCTGAGGATCTGAAAAAAAGAATTGTTGCTCTACATAAAGATGGCCTGGGCTATAAGAAGATTACCAAGACCCTGAAACTGAGCTGCAGCACGGTGGCCAAGACCATACAGCGGTTTAACTGGACAGGTTCCACTCAGAACAGGCCTCGCCATGGTCGACCAAAGAAGTTGAATGCACGTGCTCAGCGTCATATCCAGAGGTTTTCTTTGGGAAATAGACGTATGAGTGCTGCCAGCATTGCTGCAGAGGTTGAAGGGGTGGGGGGTCAGCCTGTCAGTGCTCAGACCATACGCCGTACACTGCATCAAATTGGTCTGCATGGCTGTCGTCCCAGAAGGAAGCCTCTTCTAAAGATGATGCACAAGAAAGCCCGCAAACAGTTTGCTGAAGACAAGCAGACTAAGGACATGGATTACTGGAACCATGTCCTGTGGTCTGATGAGTCCAAGATAAACTTATTTGGTTCAGATGGTGTCAAGCGTGTGTGGCGGCAACCAGGTGAGGAGTACAAAGACAAGTGTGTCTTGCCTACAGTCAAGCATGGTGGTGGGAGTGTCATGGTCTGGGGCTGCATGAGTGCTGCCGGCACTGGGGAGCTACAGTTCATTGAGGGAACCATGAATGCAAACATGTACTGTGACATACTGAAGCAGAGCATGATCCCCTCCCTTCGGAGACTGGGCCGCAGGGCAGTATTCCAACATGATAACGACCCCAAACACACCTCCAAGACGACCACTGCCTTGCTAAAGAAGCTGAGGGTTAAGGTGATGGACTGGCCAAGCATGTCTCCAGACCTAAACCCTATTGAGCATCTGTGGGGCATCCTCAAATGGAAGGTGGAGGAGTGCAAGGTCTCTAACATCCACCAGCTCCGTGATGTCATCATGGAGGAGTGGAAGAGGACTCCAGTGGCAACCTGTGAAGCTCTGGTGAACTCCATGCCCAAGAGGGTTAAGGCAGTGCTGGAAAATGATGGTGGCCACACAAAATATTGACACTTTGGGCCCAATTTGGACATTAATGGCTGTGTGTTGAGTTATTTTGAGGGGACAGCAAATTTACACTGTTATACAAGCTGTACATTCACTACTTTACATTGTAGGAACGTGTCCTTTCTTCAGTGTTGTCACATGAAAAGATATACTCAAATATTTACAAAAATGTGAGGGGTGTACTCACTTTTGTGATATACTGTATGTATATACCTGTAATGGGAGAAATGTTGGGTTGTCTGAATTACAGCTGTACAGAACCTTTGGGAAGAATTAAACTTGATTAAAGCTTCTCTAGTGTCCATGAGTTATTTACTCTGAAAAATAAGAACCTAACACCACATACGACTGGGAACACTTGAATGACCCTCCAACTGGTAATTACTAGTGGGAAACTTGTCTATCATCCCTGAGCTCAGACTTATCCCATGCTGACCTCTGATGTCACCTACTAAGGAAATTACCTCGATAACCGCATTTTCTGTAGGTAAATGCAACAAAACATTCTTTATAAAAAAAAATCTGAAATTACAGTTTTTCTTAATTGCTAAGACACAATGTAACTGGGTTCCACTTGATCTCCATCATAACATACTGAGCACACCAGTACTCTTTTTTGAAAAACTGTAAGTAATTTTTCATTGCTTTCGCACATGCTAAGCACATTTTTGCAAAACAGTAAACACAACTCTCAACAAAAGACGCAAAACTCAGTTGAGTAAATCATGACAAACAAAATGAAAACATTAGTTCACAACTGATACAAATGACTCCCATGAATATGAACCTCTTCTGCATGTGTGCCAAACTTATTTGCTCAATCAATCCTTATTCATGCATAAAAGAGGTCACCTCTGAGTTGCTGTTTCAAATCAAATCAAAGTTTATTTGTCACGTGCGCCAAATACAACAGGTGTAGACCTTACAGTGAAATGCTTACTTACAGGCCCTAACCAACAGTGCGATTTTTAAGTAAAAAATAAGCATTAGGTGAACAATAGAAAAGTAAAGAAATAAATACAACAGTAAAAAGACAGTGAAAAATAACAGTAGCGAGGCTATATACAATAGCGTGGCCATATACAGGCACCGGTTAGTTGGACTAATTGAGGTAGTATGTACTACCGCTTGCCATGCGGTAGTGAAGAGAACATTCTATGACTAGGGTGGCTGGGGTCTTTGACAATTTTTAGGGCCTTCCTCTGACACCGCCTGGTGTAGAGGTCCTGGATGGCAGGCAGCTTAGCCCCAGTGATGTACTGAGCCATGCACACTACCCTCTGTAGTGCCTTACGGCCGGAGGCCGAGCAGTTGCCATACCAGGCAGTGATGCAACCTGTCAGGATGCTATCGATGTTGCAGCTGTAGAACCTTTTGAGGATCTGAGGACCCATGCCAAATCTTTTTAGTTTCCTGAGGGGGAATAGGCTTTGTCGTGCCCTCTTCACAACTGTCTTGGTGTGTTTGGACCATTCTAGTTTGTTGGTGATGTGGACACCAAGAATGGACCAAGTAAAAGGTAGGTAAAAGTTCAAAGGTAGAGAGCAAGGACAAAGGAGCGGTAGAGGGGCCCATAGAGGAAGATACTATAGTTCAGCTCTCAGTTAAAATGGAAAAGGTCAAATAAAGCCTTTTGTTTCTGGATGTTCATGCTCTTGGGTGACGTTCTATCTGCGTTGGTCATCTTTGGTAAAATAATTTTTGGAAAATTAAATATATGTATATGTATATATGTTTATTTGCCTTTTATGGTTCATACTATAACTATAGAATCAACAAATGGCCCAGACATATAAAAGAGGGTTAACCATGTTAGGGTATATTGATAGTTGTAGTTAGTATTTATTGGGCCATTGTGTAACGATTGATTAAAATTACTTTTCATTAGATAAGTTGTATGTTTTGATGGAGGTAGTGTCAGAATCTCCCTAGGAGAGGTGGGTGTGGAGTCAGGTGCAGGAGAATAAGAATATCCAAGAAGGGCGTTTTATTACTGGTCCACCAAACACAACAGGTACAGGACCACAAAAGCAGCCACACGAACACAGGAACGCAGTCTAGTACAAAACAGAGGAAACACTCCTCTGCTAAACTAACGTGCGGAAAAACCGTCCCGTGAAAATAAACCTGCTTAACAGTAAAAAGAAAACGCAACCCAAGCAAACCGACAGTAACACAAACAATCCCGCACAAAACCTAGCGGGTAGGTGAAGATGAAATACCCCACTGATTAACTAAACTAGACACAGGTGAACACAAGACAGACAAAACCAAACGAAAAAGGAAAAGGGATCGGTGGCAGCTAGTAGGCCGGCTACTATGACCACCGATCGCCGCCCGAACAGGGAGAGGAGCCACCTTCGGTGGAAGTCGTGACAGGTAGTTGATTTTTTGTCATGTATTTCATGTTTTGAGAGTCTTAATGCATTTTGCTGAATTAAATGTGTAATTTTGACCAATGTATTTCAGTTTGGGGCTTTGTGTTGTTTTGAAAAAGTTAATTCTGTTTCGACAAACACGCTCAAGCAATCAAGAAAACTGTAATATTATTTTTTAAATTTGTTTAGAAGCATGATAGCTGTACTTTCAGTTTATGGTTGACGCAGTTTGTTGTCCATTAGTCAATTGGCATTTCTCAATGAGTTCAAAGCACGTGAATGGATCCAACTGTTATTTCCGACGTCACAACTGGTCATTTTCACCTTCCCACTTGGTTATGAACGCATCGTAAGTCATTGGGATAAATGACCACCTGCTCTCCGGTTCTAGCCAGCATCCAGAAAATCACTCACAAACATCACTCAGCTCAGCGTAATAAGGCAAAATATGTGTCTACGTTCATGGCGATTCAACATTTTATTTTATTTTATTTTATTAGGATCCTCATTAGGTCCTCATTTGGACTAATCTTCCAAAAGTCCTTTAACATTAAAATACAATTTATAATATGATCACATTTTCACATATAACACTTTTACAAACAGACATAATACACTGACATATTGACCAGATAAATACAGGTAGAGCCTCAGACAGAGAGTTAAGCACTCAACAGCCTGGTAATAAAACTGAACATCACTCACACACTAACTGATCATGAGGCACTTGTGACAATTGCTGATGTTGAAAAAACTTTGTAAATACATTTGATTGATTAATTGATTGAGGAGGCACACATTGAAATGACAATTTATATTGTTATGTGGCAAAGCTTATGGGCAATTCCACGATAACAGAGTGCAATGACTACTCTATGCAGAAGGACTACTTTGAACAATTTCTACTGGCAATTTTACAAAAACGAATTTACTTGAAGAACAATGCAGATGCAAAGTTTGGTAACAGAATGACGATGTGTGCTGTTTGTGCAGTCATTCTGCACTGTTCAAGTAAATGTGTTTTTGTACAATTTTCGATGGAAATAGTTTAAAGCAGTACTAAACTGCACGCAGAAACATCAAAATGGTATCCACGAGTTAATCTGACTCTGGGGAAGTAGATAAAGGGCTTCATCTCCCAAATCCCGAAGTATCCCTTTAAAGTCAATCCCTGTTGAAGACATCCTTGTTTATATTCTAGGTGCAGTACTGGAGGCTTTATCTGTTGATGTTAGTATTGGGAATAGGGGGATCATTTCAATACGGGATGCAAGTTTCAGCGCCCTCCCTGCAGATCTCATCCTGCAGGTCTGGAGACTATCAGCTTACGTCATCAGCAGCTCCATCAACTGATTCAGCCTGTTCCTGATCGGGATGTTCTTCCCCTACAGTCGTGGCCAAAAGTTTTGAGAATGACACAAATATTAATTTCCACAAAGTTTGCTGATTCAGTGTCTTTAAATATTTTTGTCAGATGTTACTATGGAATACTGAAGTATAATTACAATAATTGTATAATTACAAGCATTTCATAAGTGTCAAAGGCTTTTATTGACAATTACATGAAGTTGATGCAAAGAGTCAATATTTGCAGTGTTGACCCTTCTTTTCAAGTCCTCTGCAATCCGCCCTGGCATGCTGTCAATTAACTTCTGGGCCACATCCCGACTGATGGCAGCCCATTCTTGCATAATTAATGCTTGGAGTTTGTCAGAATTTGTGGGTTTTTGTTTGTCCACCCGCCTCTTGAGGATTGACCACAAGTTCTCAATGGGATTAAGGTCTTGGGAGTTTCCTGGCCATGGACCCAAAATATCGATGTTTTGTTCCCCGAGCCACTTAGTTATCACTTTTGCCTTATGGCAAGGTGATCCATCATGCTGGAAAAGGCATTGTTCATCACCAAACTGTTGGTTGGGATGGATGGATAGTTGGGAGAAGTTGCTCTCGGGGGATGTGTTGGTACCATTCTTTATTCATGGCTGTGTTCTTAGGCAAAATTTTGAGTGAGCCCACTCCCTTGGCTGAGAAGCAACCTGTAACGATCGTCCTAGAAAGAAGGTGACTAAAACGCAGCGTGGTAAGTGTTCATTGTAATTTAATAAAATAACCTGAACACTGAAACAACAAAACGAAACAGTTCTGTCTGGTGCAACAACACAAAACAGAAAACAACTACCCACAACACACAGGTGGAAAAAGGCTACCTAAGTATGGATCTCAATCAGAGACAACGATAGACAGCTGCCTCTGATTGAGAACCACACCCAGCCAAACACACAGAAAAGAAAACATAGAACACCAGACATAGAATGCCCACCCCAACTCACGCCCTGACCAAACCAAACTAGAGACATAAAAAGGATCTCTAAGGTCAGGGCGTGACACAACCCCACACATGAATGGTCTCAGGATGCTTTACTGTTGGCATGGCACAGGACTGATGGTAGCGCTCACCTTCTCCGGACAAGCTTTTTTCCAGATGCCCCAAACAATCGGAAACGGGATTCATCAGAGAAAATGACTTTACCCCAGTCCTCAGCAGTCCAATCCCTATACCTTTTGCAGAATATCAGTCTGTCCCTGATGTTTTTCCTGGAGAGAAGTGGCTTCTTTGCTGCCCTTCTTGACACCAGGCCATCCTCCAAAAGTATTCGCCTCACTGTGCGTGCAGATGCACTCACACCTGCCTGCTGCCATTCCTGAGCAAGCTCTGTACTGGTGGTTCCCCGATCCCGCAGCTGAATCAACTTTAGGAGACGGTCCTGGCGCTTGCTGGACTTTCTTGGGTGCCCTGAAGCCTTCTTCACAACAATTGAACCGCTCTCCTTGAAGTTCTTGATGATCCGATAAATGGTTGATTTATGTGAAATCTTACTGGCAGCAATATCCTTGCCTGTGAAACCCTTTTGTGCAAAGCAATGATGACGGCACGTGTTTCCTTGCAGGTAACAATGGTTGACAGAGGAAGAACAATGATTCCAAGCACCACCCTCCATTGGAAGCTTCCAGTCTGTTATTTGAACTCA